>NW_008795365.1:3233733-3298289 GCF_000699145.1 Aptenodytes forsteri | reverse complement strand
CCAATACGGACCCCTGCGGGACACCACTCGTCACTGATCTCCATCTGGACATTGAGCTGTTGACCACTACCCTCTGGATGCGACCATCCAACCAATTCCTCATCCACTGAACAGTCCATCCATCAATCCTTGGAATAGTACAGTACAGTAGTATTTGTTTTCCTCTAATTTCCATAGGGAATAATGAACTCAAGAAATTTGAAACATTAAGAAAAGTATTGAAGGTACTTTGTTTAGGTTTTTTTCCTCCCTTTGCAACAGATTCGAGGGGGGTGAAGCATTTCTCTTGGACACTGAGTATAATTATAACTAATCAGTTCCTTCTTTCTCCTCGGAGCAACATTCATTGACTTCTCTTCATTTTAAGGTAGTTGGCTGACACAATTCAAATTTAATTATTCTTTCTGCATGATAAACTCCAGTCCTATGAGCAAATATGTCTCGTTTTCAAGTTTGGCTAGACAGCAGCAGTGTAATAAAGACCTTTCCACCCCTGGTGCAGCCTGTAGCTTTTGAAATCTTTCTTAGATGACAAAACAGCCTCCCCTACCACAGAACTTTCTCATAACATCCTTATTAAATAAACAGCTAATCCTTAAAAGCCTGTAAACTAATAAACTGGCTGCCAATTATAATGACTTCTCCTGTCGAAATTGCTTGACGTGCAACCACAGCAGGTAAATGGCAATGTTGATGGTGACTTTCAAATTAAGGTTTAGTAGGCAAGGATGAGAATTGTCAGTCATTCTATATGCATTGTAGTTTTTCTCCTACCAAGTAAAAATTTCCAGTCTCTGAATGGTTGTAGTAATCTAATTTGTATAATCACTGGATACAAATATCCAGACAGCAAATTCTGTCAGGATTGCTTGTGCTGTATAAATTCACACCTTGGCTTACTATGCACTACTTCCCTGCCCAGATTCAAATTAAAACAGCGGTATTAAAGAAGAGCAGAATTCTTTTTGAAATTTTTACTTCTCAATAGCATCTCCAAATGGGAATTTCTATACTCTAATTCATCTTTGGATAGCCCTTAGCAACTGAGCAAAATATAGAGCTTTGCAGTATCGGGGGAGTCACTTTCAGTACACCTCAAAAATACTCAGACAGTCTTCCAGAAGAAGGAGGCCAAGCAAAGACAAGGGGCATCTCTAGTCAGTCACATTTTCAAGCTGTTAGGAGGCAATTAAAATATTCTGATCATAGGCTGCCAAAGCACAAGCACTAACAGTTGCAACTCCCTTAGGAAAATACGTCAGAAGCAGAAGATTTCTCAGACACGAGGCCAAGAGCAGCATTTGACAGATACAGTCAGTCTGGAAGAGTCAGATGAAGGGAAGTATGAGAAACAGTTTATGCCCTGTAAAACTGGCAACTTAGCCATGCTTTTCTTCCCAAGAGTTTTAACCCATGAACCCCAGTAGCTGTCCACCTCTTTCTTGCTCAAACTGAGATAGGTATCAGGCAGGTATCAAGCACATGCCAACTGCAGTTTCTTTCAATGAGGGCTACAAATGATCAGCGTATCTTTATTAACATAGACTTTGAGTTAAAACCCCAAAGTAAAGAAACAAGCAGTGGTAACATAAAAAATAAACAGACAATTTTAATGACAAATAAATTACCCCCTCAATACATTAAAAAGAATAAATTTGGCAAAAATATTTCAAATAAATTTAGCACCATAAAATGAAGCAAACACTGCATTTTAACTTCACTGCTCAGGAAGGGCCCGGTTTTGAGATGGTCCTATTTTATACATCCCATTTATTTCTTAGGCGAGTGAATTTTGCATCCACTTTTTCTAGGAAATTCTAAGCAGGAGTGCAATAGGGTTGGATAAGGGATCAATCTTGGTTGAAGTTCTGTTGCACCAGTGAAGGGCGTGGCTATTAACACTGCTTCGTCCAGCTTTCGTGTACCATGAACCTTTTAACAGAATCATATTTAACATAAAAGCACCATGATCCTAACTGGGATACTACCAAAGAAGTAGTAGACACCAGCGGTGCAGTTGTTAACGATGTGCATACAAGGACAGATAATCTGTTGATATTTAATTATAATGCTTTGAATCAAGGCTGGCTGGCTGACTGTGCAAATATAAACCGAATCCTAAAACATCACAAAAACTGTTGGCTGACAGCATTCAGGGTTCTTATTTTGCTGGGTTTTTTTTAACTAACCTGAACAACATGTCAGAGAATTCTCCAGTTACCTACTTAAACAGGCAACATTCAGAAGCAGTTGTACAACACCACACACAGAATTCGCCTTCATTGCTTATTTAAACCAGGAACTCAGAAGAAACTGCACATTGCTTTTAATCAGTCAAGATACAGCTCTGAGAGCGCACCGTGGAAATAGAAAAAGGCAAAATAGAGTGTATTTGCATATATCACATGAAATTAGGCTGTGTTGCAGCATGTAGTGTACGCATACTCATTGAATGTCAGCTGAGTTACATTTTTCTCAAGGTGACATTGGTGCTTGTCTTGCCAAATTTGATAAAACTGACAAGTGTTTTCATGTAAGGGGGATCTATCCCTCCCATCACACCTTGTCAAGCTGAGTGAAGGCAAACTCCAGCATATTTCTTCCTCAAGTGATGAGGTGGTTTCGGAGTCATTAAAAGTCACAAAGTTATACTGTAGCAATGTGCCATGCATGCTCGCTGAACTCAGTCAAGGCTGTCTTCCGCCGGCCTGGTGAAGGCTCCAGCTCCCAGCCCTCTCAGCTCCCGTGCAGACCCAGCCCTGGACCCTGGGTAAACTCTGGACTTGTTTTTTTTTAATGTACCTCTCAAATTTTCTTGAGAACTGTAAACATCACTTTGGCCAGTCTCACTGCTGCTTGCTTTCTCATTAGACAAGTATCTAACCTCTTTTTTACCCAGAGTATTCCCAAACGTAAGAGAGTGATCAATGCTATCCTGGTGTCAGCTTTCCCTGCGGCTGTCTCCATAATGATGTTGTCTTTCCTAGCGATGGCGGTAAACAACTTAAAAGGAAAAATAAGCTTCTTATACAACACCTTATCTATCTTAGATTTGAATTTTTCACAGCAGAAGACTGACGTGTATCATGGGCGTGCTTACAGAGTGCCACAGAAGATATGAAAGCAAAATTATTGTAAAACATTTTTATGACAGCAAAATAGTCCAAAATACAATCCATTTTAAAAAGGGGTCTGGAGAGGTGCTATTACTGCTCTTTGCTTCAGTTATATAATCTTACTGGGCTGAAACTTTTGGCTTGAAGCTAAGTTCCTTAGTGGTGTTATGTGATGATGGTAGGTATGATTGGGCTAGATAGCTAGATATCCAGCTAGATAGCATCATGCCGTTTTCTGTGCCCAGTGAGGTGTTCCTTAATTGGATTACGTCGTAAAGCGCAGGTTCTAAACTAATGGAGCAAATTTATTTCCCTTTAAATAGCTATTGGATTAACAACTTCACTTGTTTTTAGGTTTAAGGCAGCATAGGTCTACACAGTAATAGTAATATTAAATAAGGTACCCTTAGCAAAACATTAAAGCCAAGCAAAGTGTCAAACCATGGACTCAAGGGGGATTCCAAATATGATAGCGCCTCCATTCTACATGGAAAAGAGGAAAATTAATATTGTGAAATTTCATGTTATTTTTATTATTATCTAAAAGCAGCTAAGGCTCAGATTTTTTAGTGAAAGTGGATATATAAAATATTTATATATCCATATAGCGGTGGAT
This sequence comes from Aptenodytes forsteri, assembly GCF_000699145.1. Classification (NCBI taxonomy): domain Eukaryota; kingdom Metazoa; phylum Chordata; class Aves; order Sphenisciformes; family Spheniscidae; genus Aptenodytes; species Aptenodytes forsteri. The sequence goes on along the minus strand of NW_008795365.1, from coordinate 3,294,557 downwards.
GACAGAAACCTTTACTGCTAGACTATCCTGATTTCAGGGTTTTCATCTGTTGGCTCTATCTTGTAAAAACAGTAGTTTTAAAAACTATGTTCTCTAGCTTTTAAGAAAAATAGAAGAAACACACAAAATATCTTAGTGCTCCTAAACTATTTGAGCAATAAAACCTAAGGACACATAGGCAATGTAAATTCTACCTATAATGAAATATAGGACACTTTTTTTGGTAAAGTATGTACTTGGGTTCTTTTCTGATTTTTGTAGTTTTAGAAACATTTTCCTCTGCTAATACTGGTAAGATTCACACTACCAAGAAAAACTATAGGGCTATACTCAGAAGTAGAGATACCAATGAAACTTCATGTTACCACATAGACAAAACAATGAAAGTGCAAAAAAGGTTAATTGCTCCATATAGTTATCTAATTTATTTCAAATGAACATATTTTTGTGTATATATATATACACACTCTGGAAAATAATCTCAATAAACTTCTAAAATGGATTAGTAGAATCACATTATACTGCCCTGCACATATGTGTTTATCCTAATTAATTGTGGAAGTTAATTATGATAAACTGAATAAAAATATTTTATTCTGAATAAGAATATGTACACTGTACTTGAATGTCACCAAGTTAATCCCCTTTATCGCATCTTGTTTTCTTGAGTTCTCACATTTAGGAAAGATATTTGGTTTAAAAAAAAAAAATTATAAGATGAAGCATGTGATTTTTAAAATAAACTGTCCTTTGAATAACACATTTTCAATTAACATACTCTAAGCTAAAGCACACAGTTTAAGAATGTTGAATTAAAGTCTTGATAAATCTCTACTTGAATTCGTCTGTATACCTCAGATGGTCTTAATTAATATGCTATTTGTTGATGTGTAAGATGTTAAATTATGCTGTTAACCAGAAAAAAAAGGACATTCTATTGTGCATTTGCAAATGTCAACTTTTAAAATAATGAACCCATATTTCTGAATTTCAGCTTGGTTTTCACTCCAGTTTGAGAACGATGAAACAATCCTACTTCAAGATTTATAACAACAGCTGTGTGAGTTACGAAAGCACAGAAGTGTCATTTGGAGTACATGAAGGCTCTAACTTTGCCTCACTCTAACTTCAAAACAGCTGAGCATAATTTGCTTAATTTTTTCTGAAGACTGGACTTTGTAGCTGAGGCCAGGCACAGAAAGTGTCAGGCAAAAATCTATCTCAGAAACTTATGAGCAGATATATCACTCAGTTAGAATGAATAAGTTAGAAAGACTTCAATGTTCATGATAAAGTGATAATGCAGCTGGATTTTAATGGAAATTTCAAAGGTAAAAATCACATAATATTATACAGAAATACAATTTGCTACACCATGACTCCACCATCTGGAAGCAGTCATGTTACACCAGCTTCTCCTGTTTCTTTTCTTTTTTTCATCACAGCAATATCAAATCATTTTGACATCATTCTTACATCAGGACAAACAAAAAAAGCATTTATTGCGTTCTCCCATTTGGCAATGTTTGGTGTGATTTAATGTGCTTCATGAGATTGCATATTCATGAAGACTCACAACCTTCAGCAATTGTACCCCAGCCTAGAAATACCTTCTGATTTATTCTACCGAACACCTTTGTTCCTGCACTGAATTCTACTTTCTCCTATGCCAAGGTGCACATCGTACTGTAAGAGCAAGGTCATTTGACATCAATAATGAATCAATCTCTAGTCAATATCTAAAAGCATAAAACCAAAGAAAGAACCACTACAGTAAAAGAACAATGTGAGTGGGTGGTAGAAAGCAGCCAAACAGTTTAGTTCTGGGGTCTGGACCAGCAGGTAGGATGCAAGTAAGAGAAGGGGATAAAAGGTGCAGAGCGTCCATGTTCATGGCTGATGTGAAAGGAAACAGGCCTAAAATGAAACGAAGATAAAACCCGGTCATCCCTTACGGTAGCAGGGAGAATTCTGCTTTCTCTTATCCCATTGATATTGGGAATCAATGCAAAATACCCCCATGAATATACAAATCAGCTCTAGCTTATGCATCTTTCCAGCTTTGTTAATGTTAATGAAGCAAACATGGCAACTGGACATAGAGGTTTTTGTTGTATTAAGCATTTGTTTTTTAAAATACTTTCATACTAGAGAATAGCAAATGTCATACAGTAATTGATCCAGCAAATGCAGCTCTTTGTCCTTTGAGTAGCATAAACCATTATTGATTTTCTTAACTCTATAACAATTACTTTCACAATGATGTGTACAGACTCTTGATTTATAATTCACCAACAACTAAATAAGAGGCTTTCAAATTTGTGCTACATTGGTTAGATGGGATGCAAACCACATGGTAGTGTTATGATTTACTTATTAAGTGACTAACTCTTACAGTCAGGTTCCTCATAGAAATACTAGTTTCTGATGAATTCCAAATTCATTTTCCACAATAATTCACTGAACTTACAGTTTATTTGTCCCATGAATGTTCCTGCCAGTAACTGTCTAGACAATTTCAGAAAAGCAAGAGAAAAGTAGAGGGAGTGGAGACACAGCAAACCAGCATTTGGTTCTTTACTTCAGAGAGTCTTTCAGAAATACTTTTTGCCTGTAATCAGAGCTGCCAACTCTCATGTTTCCATCAAGATTTATAAAATTCCTCCCACAAACGCCACAACTCTTCAAATCAAATGCATACCCAGGAACATCCTCTTTCATTTAAAAGGCAAGTCCTCCTCAGCAAACTGAAGTTCCAAACCAGGAAACAAACAAAAGTAAAAGATGTCTTATCTTTAAACATCTTATGAAGTTAAGCCAAACTGAAGATTTTAATGAGGAGGGGTAAAGGTGTTACTCTTCTGCAAGATCACGGTTGTCACAGCTGTGATTGGGAGAGCCATACGTTAATACTCAGGTAAACCGAAAGTATGTAAGCACAGCTTAAAACCAGCTGCAGTAGAAGCAGGAATCAATTAAAAACTCTACAAATGATTTATATTAACCTGACATGCTAAAAATTGTTGAATTGCAGAAGTCATGGGTGGTAAAGGGGAAAACCACAAGATAATTAAAAATAAGGGAGTAAAATGTACAAAATGAACAAACTGCATGGATTTATGACAAACTGCCTGGATTTATGAGAACAAAGAGACCATTTACCAAAAGTTAGATGTGCAAATTAAAGCAGATTACAGTCATCCTCAGAAATTGCCACTTAAATTACAAAAACTTCCAGGTCTTCTATATCTTGGCCATAAGAAAGACACTCTTTACCTAAGAAATAATTAATTTAATATAAGAAACACAAACGTGTTTGTCCTCTGTATAAGCCATGCCTGCTTTTGTTTATAACTATTTTCTGAACAATGCCTTCCCCAGTCCATTTTCTGGGTTCTGAAATAAAGTCCATACTTGTGTCTGACTCGTCCCAGTTCTACTTTTATTTAATAAAGTATGAACCAACAGCAGGCTCAGAGTTTGATATGCTATTTGGATTGGGTTCCTATCTTAGACTGCAAACCCAGAATCATTGATATTGTGTAAAGATCTCGCACAACATTTGCTTTTTCTTTTGGAGTTAAAATACTTCTGCTCTTGCCAAGTAAGACTCCAGATCGCAATATGCCTGATCTCCTATGAGTCCACATCAGTGTGCTAGCTTGTAGGACATAAATGAACATTACCTATTGACACATACAAATTTAGAGACCTTCACAGTATGAAAAATCTTTCTGCACACTTTGGCCCAGATTCCAGCTCTCAGTTAGAAAGGTGCAGCTTGCCTCATGTGTTTTAAATACTTCAGTGGGGCGAAGTTACCATTCTAAGCTGAACTAGCGCCTGCCAATTTCAGTTCAGCTGCAGCCCGTAGGGAGAAGGCTATTCTAGGATGAAGTATTCCTAAGTGCTATGAATCCACTAGCTAAGAAAAATAGGGCTATGGTGTTTTCTTTGCATTGTATACAAGTACTACCTGTGTAACCAAATTTAAATTTCTTGAAGGCCCCTCAAAGTAGCAAAGATATAATCCAATCTATGTGGGGATTACTCCTTACTTTTTCCACAAATAAATGGTGTCAGCCAAGTGTTTTTAACAGACACCAAAAGATTAAAAGACTAGGAGAATAATTCTAGGATAGAAAAACATACTGTGACTTCAGGCTTTGAGAAAGTATTAACCTCCACCAACTAAACTTTTTGCCTCTCAAAATCAGGAAAAACATCACATCATGTATTTAAATATGACACATTTAAGAAATAAAAAAGAGATAAATACTTAAGATTGTTATCTGAGTCTTATGTGAAGTTCAAAAATACTAATTGATCAATGGTTTTCAAATTAAGATCAAGACTTGGGTTAGGTACAAATTAATCTACCACTTGCTAAGCTAAATATAAAGCTAAGTACTTAAACAAACACTAAAGGAAGAAAAGAACTGCTTTGCACATGATGTTATGCCATTGTACTGTTGCAAAAAAATGGCCTGATGTAATACTACAAAGTCTTTAAACAAGGAGGAATAGCCTGAATGTAAGTAGCCATATACCTCCTCTTGAACTAATAGACTAATTCAAGACTTGTCTCACAGAACTGTGTTTTTCTTTCTTAATTTCAGATTCTTATTATTCAGAAACACAGGGCTTATATCAGAGCATGTCCTGGCCTGAGTTATATTCCCAGCTGTGTCTTCTGGAGATTGACCAAATTACTGTCCCCATGTAGCCACTTTTTTTTTTCTTCTTATCTTATTCTACCTTACCTATTTAAACTGTGAGCTCTTCTTTGCAATGACTCTCACTCCTCCAATGGGTTTGTAGAGCAGCAGCACAACAGGGTCTGAACCTAATTTGAGTATCCTATATTAGCATAGAAAACATGTTTTAAAAGCACTTCAAACAATGCATCTTAGAAAAAAATCCAAAAGGCAGAAGAGATAGACATGAGTATTTATGATAAACACAGAAAACTCCTTAGAAGACCTGGTGAAACACTGTGCCTGTTCATTTCAAAGGGCCCAGAGCAAGCTGATTTGATTCACGATTTCAAATTGTTCAGCACTCGCAGTGGTACTGCTTTGTCTAATAATTCCAAAGGCTGCTTATTAGTCCAGCTTTGTACTGAAATGTCCATTTTAGGAAGTTGGATGACAATTACTGCAGTATAGAAAGCCTTCTAAAAACAAAAAAGAAAGCTTAGAATTTAGCCACAACGAAGAGATCACAGCAGATTTGTAAACAATACTTCAAAACATGATGAAAATTTGTTTCTTTTTTTAAACTTTTCAGGCACTATAAAAATGCGTATCCAATATTTTGCTGCTATGACCTTCTCAGCCATCTATCAACACACATACCCTCACAAAGACAGAAAATGGCACATTGAAGAGATCAGTTATAATTTCAAGCTTTCAGCCAAGGGTGAAACTCCTCATGGCTCCATTGTTTCCATGGACATAAATAACATAAAATCACATCATAAGAAAAGTTACTGCAAGTGCATGTTACTCAACAAATGCTAACATGACTATATTGGGTACTAGACTACATGGCAGTACTTGGCGACACTGTTTATAGGTGGTGTTTAATAGAGTAAACAATTGAGGTGTGATTTTATGGTTTTTTTGGTTAGTCTGTGAAATGGAAAAGGTATAAATTGGTTAAATCTGTAGTGAAAAAGTGAGACATGAGAAAACTTACAAAAGCCTTAAATACCTTTAAAACGACTTTTTAACCTCTAAGTATATCTTTAACCACAATAACTATTTTATTTTCCATTTGTAGGGATTATTGAAAATGAGCTTTACAAGAAATCCTAAATTAAGTGAAAAGTAAAATTACCACTGGGTTGTGTCTTCTGCAGTATCACCAGTAAGAATATGCAACAAGAACTTATTAGTTCATTTTTATTACACTGTGGATTTTTCACCAGAGATTTGTAAAGTCACTTTTTCTCTTCTATTGCTATGCTATGACCCAAAAAACGTTCAAAGATTCAGACATCATGGATAAAATTTTTGGGTTTTAATCTCAATTTTGAAAATTAACTCAGCCCACATTCTTAGAAAAATTAATGGAAAGTACCAAATATTTTTAAAGATCCAGCCTTTATTTTCTTCAGAATCTCAGTCTCATTAACAGTCTTAAGTACATCTGAAATTTTCCCCAGAAAAACCTCAGTATGTTTGGCTGAGATACTCAGTGTTACGCTAGTAAAGAAATAATATTTTTAAGAAAATTATACCTAAACTACTTTGGTCTTCAAAGCTGTTCTGTGTATATTAGCAGTCTTTTTATATTCATTTTAGCTGAAGCTACCATCATCAGTTAATAGTTAAAATAGAATTAGCAAAGACAGAGATGAATGCATACAGGTATAAAGACATAACTTGGGAGAAGCTTATACTTACTAGCAATCAGTAATAAAACATGAGAGAATAAAGTCTTTCCTCATTCTTTCTCTCAGTAAATCCTTATACGCAAAATGCCTCAATATTTCAGATACAACTTCTTCACCCTAACCTTCTTTTTGACAAAGATTATTTGAACTAGGATATGGGCTTTTACAAGCTATGACCAAATACTCTTTTTTATTTTTAATATACAGAGTTATAACAAACCTCGCTTAATTTGCATAATTCTAAACTTTTTTCCCCAAATTCTTGCTTTCAGAGGAGGAGCTAAAAAGTAGGAAAAGAAACAGCTGGATACAAGGGTATCAGAAATAAGAACAAAATTCAGTTTTGTCAACAGTATATTAATCATTTCAAAGGAGTAATAAAGAGCTTGAAAAGAGTATGAAAGTGACCTTCTGACATGATAAAAAGGTACCCAGGTTCTGGGAGAAGGGCGCGCTGCTCTGTGCAGCAAGACGGTGCTTTTTCTTTTCCCATCACAGCTCTCCAATCACAAGCCTCCTTAGGCCTGCAGCAAAATGCTTCTTGGAGCTTGTTTCTCACTGAATTGGATACGAGTGTTTTCATAAGCTAAATTTGCTTTGTTCTCTGTGCAGTTCTAAAGTTGCTGGTCCTGCTGCCAATAAAACAAAATATAATGAAAGCTCTCTAGAGACTTTAGAGAGCTGGAGGGTCCAAAGAGAAAGAAGGAAGCACTGTTGCTGTTTTACAGAAAGAAAAACAGCATTATGGAGAATGAAGTGACTTCTCAAAAAGCACTTAGCTAGTGGTAAAACTAGAAATACAACGAAGTAAATACTGGTTGTGGTTTAATGCATGCAGAACAAATGTAGGGAAAAAAAGAGTAAAATAGAGACAAGGATAATCTCTTCCCCCCTCACCCCCCTTTATAAAATAACATTCACTTCTAAAATCTTTAAATACTATATGGATATTTGGGGAAATCTGAAGCATAAATTCAATCCCTTCAGTCACTTCAGTAACTCATCACTCTTATGGTAGCTCTGCCAGTTCAGCTTGCTCCTAACCTACTGCATTCCTACAATGATGTTGAATTGGCTATTGCAGTAGTCTAAACAAAACATTCTTCCAGTCGCCTTCCTTGGCTTACGGCCCCATCATTTATTATGCTATAGCAAGCAGTGTTAGGAAGGTAAACAGCTCAACTTAATTCTGTCTTGTTTAAATTGGCCCTTGAAATGGGCAACACTTAAAAATTCAGCACTTAGTACTTAATGAAATATTTTATTCTATGGTTTGACCCTTATCTCTACAAACTTCTTGATTTATACAGAGCGCTGCAAAATATGTTTTCTAAGGGCTAACATAGGATTCTTGCAGAAAGATAGCGATAAGTTTGGCTGACAAATCGATGTCTAGTAGGCTGTCATGCCAGAGTGACTACCTGAATGTGCCCACAAAATTACCTGTCAACTGACTCCCAAAGGGCCTTCCCAAGAAAGGGCGGCTCAGCCATTCAAAATGTGGCATTCCCAGTTCCCAGGCACTTTCTCCCATATGTGCTGGAAGTGTCACACGTTTAGAATCAACAGCTGAATTTTTGGTACGATGAAGACTCATCTGTTTGCAAGCTGGAGCCAAGAAATACATTTTGTCTTCTCCATGCTCAAAGGGGTTAGATGATTTGCCACAGCAAAGACTTGTCTAGCCTGGAGTTGTCTGGGCCAAGAAGGAAATTCAGCAAACAAGGGAAATGTTGAGGTAGAAGAGTGGGAGGACTGGTTTGTGAATGTCAGTGTCTCGCAGGGCTTGTGGTTCCACTTGACTGACTTCAGGTCTCAGGAGAAGAGTGGTCTGGGGCATTAGCGGTGAAGGCTGGATTCCAGGAGGAGGATTAAAATTTACCTCCCAACTAGACTGGGTAGTAGCCAATACAGTGCTGCATCAGACTCTTTCATGTTGAGACCACGGGAGAATAATCCTGAATTTTCTGGTTTTTAAACTTGAACTGCAGCCACAGAGATTTTTGTGTTTCATTTCACATTGTTTCCCAGAGTCAATACATAATCATAGAATAATATAGGTTGGAATGGAACTCTAGATGTTAACTGGTAAAACCCACATGAAGTCCCATATGAAGTTCTTGCAAGAGAAATCCTTCTCCAGCTTGGTCCTTCCTTTGACAGCCCTTTTGCAGCCCCAATCCAACTGCAAGTCTAGGCTCTGTCTCTCTACCAACCCCAAACCTAACCCTAGGCAATGACTGACCCATACAGGAAACCCCCATAGCCCTCCCCCACATGAAGAATTTCTGAAGGGAGAAGTCTACTTGCAGACTGCCAATTTCTTTAGCAGCACCTTCACATCCCCGCTTCACCTACAGCTCTACACTTGGTCTCTCGCCCGACGCCAACCCTAGGCCCATACATGTGCTGAGCCTTAGCTCAAGTTCTACAACCTAGTCCTGCATGAAGAAGTTCTCAGGAGACAACTTTTTTGGCAGCCTCCCCCCTCCTTTGGCAGCCCATTTACAGCCTTAGTCTACCTGCAGCCCTAAGCTTTGTCTCTCCTCAGTTCACCACCCTAATCCTAGGCACTGGCATGGACTAAACCTTAGCTCAAGCCACAGCCTAGTCCCACATGAAGAAGTCCTCAGTGGACAAGGTTTTTGGCATCCCGACTCCAAATGATGCCTTAAGCTTAGTCTCTCTGCCATCCCCCAGTCCTAAGCATAATCCTTGACCTTACATCAAGGTATGGGCTGAGCCTGCCGCACATGAAGAATTTCTGCAGGGAGAAGTCTTTCTGCAGCCTGTCCTTTCCTTTGGCAGCTTTATTGCAGTCCCACTCGAACTGGAATGCTAGGCTTTGTTCCTCTCCCATCCTTAATCCTAACCCTAGCCTTTTGCATCGGTTTAGTTTTAGCCTAAGACGCCCACCTCCAGCCTAGTCCCACACGAAGAAGTTTTCAGGGGATGACTCTTTGACAGCATCACCCTTCCTTTGGTAGTCCTTTACTACTTGAAGCAGGACCATATATACACTCCTCAAATTTACTTCAACCACTGTTTGAAATGAACTTGATGTGATATCTTAAGAAAGTGTAACCAATCCTATATTGTCATTCATAATATATCAGGATATTAATCCCACATTGGCTTAGTGGATTTGCAGAGTTCCAGGGAGGTTACTATATCATTATTAGTCCCTTAAATACCAGCTTTTGCTTAAATAGTGTCTACGCAGTCTAGGAGAATGCTGTTAGTCATTATCTTTTCAATAAATGGTGCTTTTGTCAGAGATAAGTTTTTTTCCTGAACAAGAACCTTCAAGATATTCAAGGTCACTGGTTATATTTTTTTCACCCGTCCTTATTCTTTTTAACTTTTAGGAGAAATGGATCTCTAGACAATAATGTGTGATAATCACCATAATAATAAAAGCTTTTACTCTTTAAATAGTTGTGAAATATAATAGATGCTCTTTTGGTATAAAATCAGCTCAGCTCAAGTGAAGCCAATGAAGTTCTAAACCTATGCCAGCTGAAGAACTGACATATTGTTAAAATGTTATGCAGCATTTCACAAAATACAGGTAATAATCTGTTACAAAGGCACTCTGAAATTCATTTATCAGGGGGTTGCAGAGCCCTTTTGCATCTATGGGTAAAAGAGGTTATACAGTAAGGGTGACTAAATTTCATTCTGTATTTTGACTCAGTTTTGTTAAACATCACCATTTTTTACAGTTTGAATTAATTGCTCTATACCAAAGTCTATGTTTGATAGTAATCAGCCAAGACTGTCAAATCTAGTTTAATTTCCAAGAAGGCTGGGCTGTCCGGAATCACTGTTGGCTAGGTCCCATCTGAATTCTTAGGATGCAATTCCACAGACACTTAAAACAATTTAATTCCAGGCTTCTAGCTCCCAATCTTCCCTGACGCCCAGCCACAGGTTCCCCACTCCCACCCATGCACTAGCATTGACATTCAGTCAATGGCAGGGAGAACCGATTCAGATTGACCAGTGAGGAAAACCTTGTTCATCTTGGTGAAGAATTGTACTGAAAAAAAGAAAATTTAAAACATTCAGTGGTCTGAAGAGCACTGCATACTTTTAAAGGAAAACTTAGCAGGTGTTTTTTCATTTAACAAGAATAAAGTATTTTCCCCTTCAAGATGAAAACAGTCTCTGAAAACATCCTAGCCCATTCTAGTTGAAATGAAAAAGTAAAACAAATCAAACAAAATAGCCTCAGGTAGTTATTCAACATGTAAAATTTTAGCCCAAAGAATTTTCAAGTTCAGCAAATTTATAAACAATCTGAAACAGTTTAATTTAACAAGAAACATCAGGCCACCTGGACAGTCAGCTGTACAGGCAGTAGTACCAGCACTGTCCTTCAGGTTTTCATTTTTGCACTGAACATGAATGTAATTTGTGAGAATCATCATTTGAATTTCTTGATTTTTGTATATAGACCCTATTACAACCACATCTGAACTGAATTATTTTTATCGTATTTACAGTTGTGCAAAGACAACAATATCAAACCCATTTCACTACTGCCAATACTTTGTAAAATCAATAATTAAAGGGAAGAGGCATCATTATCTCATCTAGTGAAAAACCGTTTCTTAGTGGAAATTGTTTTGACCTTTCTCCAGTATACTGCAGTATGTCATATTTATGTTCAATAATGTTGAGATCAGGACAATAAGCCATCCGCAAGGAAGAGAGTAAAGATTACTGTATGCTGAAGGAGTTTAAGAAGCCACACAATCCGTTCTTCCAAATTTCTCTGAAATTCTCCTTGACAGGTGTGGGAGATAGTTGTTTATCACTTTCAAAGGGAGAAAAAAAGGTGCTTATTTTCTGTAACGATATTAATCTAAAAATGTCAAAGACATCTGCGTGCATTATAATGGGCATATTTCCACTTAGCTCAGTGGACCCATGATTCAGAAAGTTAACCTTAATAGGCTGAAGGCAGACTTTGTGGATGGTTTGGAGATCACACTTGAGCAGGTGCCCGAACTGGACACAGCCCCAGCATGAATCCGTAGGCTGTGCAGCCGGGACTGTGTCACACCACCTGACCTCACATCCTTCCCCAGAGCAGGTTACAGCACCAGCCCTCCGTCAGCTCCCTACCTGGTGATCCATGGTGCTCCTTCTCTCCAAGCCTGCTAGCATGTGCCTCATACAATCAGGCCTGATATGTTGAGTCTGGCACATGGGCTCCCATGGAAGCAAAAAGGCATAACCTCATGACAGAAATGGGGGATTTATTTATTTTTGTTGCCAGTAGGATGGGGAGCTATAATCAAGAGTCTTACTCTTGCCTGGATTTGAAATTTTTTTTCTCTTTTCCTTCAAATTTCATGTTTTCTCTCAAAGGTTGCTCTCATGGTACTCCGATTCTTACATAGTTTCAGGACCACAGGTTTCAGGATCACAGGTTGCATTTTTGACACTTAAGGTGTCTAGAGTGAGCAGAAAGAGCCTTATTCCAAAAATAGAAAGACAGTTATATGGAAGGAGCAGAATCATCAACCCCTCTCTTCATCTCAGGTCTTTAAGAGACAGATATTTTTGGTCTTGAACAGCACTGGGATCAGATTGCTGAATGCCTTGAAAAGGGAGACTGAGACTTCGAACTTTGTTCACCAAGACCATATGTGAAGCCAGAGGAGAGAACAAGGAAGAGGTACGTGTGTCTGATGCAGCGTCAGTAACCTATGCTGATGGGCTACAGGACTCTGTATTACTCAGTTTATTATCAGTTTATTATCACACATTAAGGATGCCATACCCAGGCACATCTCATCGTTATATTCTACTAAAATGGTAATGAATACACATAAAGTTGATTCTAGGCCAAGACCAGCTACAGTGGGGTGCAATGCTCAAAGCAGCTGGAGGGATTAGAAACTGTTAGTCACGGGCACTGCTCTGTGAGAGTTCAAACTGAAGTCTTAATCAGTCTTAATCTACTACATTCTGTATAAACCAGCTGCAAAAGACAGACAACACTAAGTGAAAGAGACATGGAGAGAAACTTTAGTCCAGGAAGAAGCCAGTGACAGATTTTGGAGCGGAAGCAAGCTCTCCTCACTCCCACCTTTAAGCCTTATTCACTGGACCACCCTGGTTGTGAACACAGCTGCCGTCAATGTATTTAGGACATAAACAGCACTTAGGGGACAATGTCATGCCATGGAGTATGATATCTCTAACCTCTTCATAAGGATGAAGAGATGCTTTGAGGTCTAGCTTTTTCAGCATTTTTTTGTAAACAGCTTTACAGTCTTTGGATAAAAAAAAAAACCAACCCACTACCTTTGTAAATGCCAAGTATTTTGTTTATTTTTGCATTTCTTCACTGTATCTTTTTGAGCAAATGTTTTTAGGTCACAGGTGACAGGCAGTGGTAGAATTAAGTAGATGCCTTACATGTTTGCATGAACAACATATTGTAGGCTTTTATTTATCCAGGCAATAAGGAATCATTTAATTATCATAGATATATGACTATTGCTGTTTAGTCTGATAACTCTCAAAGGAAAACATTCACAGGAGAAACAGAAAAGGGTACAGATTTTCTTCTTTTTTTTTTAATGGTTTATTTTATGATGCACTATTTCCTGGCCCTTATCTAGCCATTAACTACTTGCCTCCCTCTTTATTCTCCTGTGTTGCAAATCTAATGATCACGTCACATTTGATTAAGTCCAGAAATGTATTTTTTTTCTCCTCATTCTTGTAATCTCTGAGAACGCATAAAGCATATCAGGTATAATCTGTTTATCTGAGCTTGAGCTTCTGTTTTGTATCTTACCATTTTATAGCAACTTGCTCCCTAAGAATATTCAGAATCTGATTTTCAATTAATTTAATGCTCAGCTGTTTACAGATCCCCATATGCCTTTTCCTCAAAAACAGAAGCAACGAACCTCATTCATATGCCTGCTAGTACACATTGCCATAATGTGCTATCAAAAATGATAGATTTAGTACGTGGTATACAAATACAAGATTAGTCATGGAAAAAAGAAATGAGTAACTCAAGCAATAATGAACTTCGTTGCTTGTGAAAAGAAAAACAGATTTTACATTTTCTGACCAACAATAATATGTGGTTTCTACAAAACCAAAATCCCCTCCAACAGCAAGAATCTCTCATCCTCTAACTGTAAATGGAAGAGCAAAAGGGAGCAGGTATTTTGGTTTATCCATAGATACCTTTGACTCCTTGGTCATGTGACAACCGGTTGTCTTTCAGGAACAGTATGTTAAGAACTCGAAGGATGACAGCAACAACCTAGCTGTTGAAACTGCAACAAAGATGTGCCCTTCAGACACATTGCAGGTGTCCTTTTGAACAGCAGCAGAAAGAGAAGAAGGCGTCAGCCTTTTTTCTGACTAAAGTTATGTCGTGACTGTATGCATACACCCATCTCTCCACTCCTGAATTTTTCAATAATACAGCCTTTGGCATTTGGCTTCACAACAACATATACTACCATTTCACTGAATAAAGTGTTTCTTTGCATGAAGATTTTTTTTTTTTGACCCTTATCTCTCTTGATCCAATCTGGTTTATACAAAATAATTGGGCACTACATTTGCTCTTTTCATATTAGTCAGTGACATTTTCCATAACCTTACTTACTTAAGCAAATGTGAGTTGGGTACAAATATGTGCAGGTCAGCAGAAGTACCTGCATTTTTCTTCTTGAAGGTGAATTTCTAAAATGCAGAGTTTGGAATCTGGAAAATGTTTTAGCAAGAAACAAAAAAAATGACGCAGATTTTGGAGTTATAGAGAAGTTTTTGAGAAGTTATTTGAAATGTGGAAGGGTGGTTAACAAGAAGAGCAAGGGTCAGATGAAGAATCAGCTGGGTCAGTTCTAATCAAGATTTAAGCACAGGGAATTTCCTGTTTAGCACAAGCAGTGCTGTGCACCTGCATCATACCATTTGATATGTGAAAAGCTTTGCCAGCACTAAATTATGTCACAGGTAGAGCTGTGTGACTAGCTCATGAAGGAGTGACGTATTGAGTTACACTGGCTTTCCAGCTCAAAGAATACCTAGCAGCAGAGTGTGATCTCTTACCATGTCTCTGTTCAGACTAATTTTTCCTTTGAGTCAGTTAAAAATGTGATTATTTCAAAATTCAACTGCATGCTGATCTTCATTTTTTTTTTTTTAGGACCCTTATTTCTTGATCCAATCCGGTTTATACAAAATAATTGGGCACTACATTTGCTCTTTTCGTATTAGTCAGTAACATTTTCCATAACTTTACTTACTTAAGCAAATGTGAGTTGGGTACAAATATGTGCAGGTCAGCAGAAGTACCTGCATTTTTCTTCTTGAAGGTGAATTTCTAAAATGCAGAGTTTGGAATCTGGAAAATGTTTTAGCAAGAAACAAAAAAAATGACGCAGATTTTGGAGTTATAGAGAAGTTTTTGAGAAGTTATTTGAAATGTGGAAGGGTGGTTAACAAGAAGAGCAAGGGTCAGATGAAGAATCAGCTGGGTCAGTTCTAATCAAGATTTAAGCACAGGGAATTTCCTGTTTAGCACAAGCAGTGCTGTGCACCTGCATCATACCATTTGATATGTGAAAAGCTTTGCCAGCACTAAATTATGTCACAGGTAGAGCTGTGTGACTAGCTCATGAAGGAGTGATGTATTGAGTTACACTGGCTTTCCAGCTCAAAGAATACCTAGCAGCAGAGTGTGATCTCTTACCATGTCTCTGTTCAGACTAATTTTTCCTTTGAGTCAGTTAAAAATGTGATTATTTCAAAATTCAACTGCATGCTGATGTTCAACTGCTTTATTTGCCCCTGGCTGGATGAGCACCCAAGAACAGTTTGGATAGACACCTTGCACTTTCCATTTACATTAACACATTTATTGAGAAGCTAAGCTGTTCCCAGCCTTACACAAAGTCTATGTCTGATCAGAGTCTGACCCGGATGTCACCTAGGTAGGGCCGGTGATACATGCTACAACAATAAAGATTTTAAAGTCAAGTCAATATTTCCAGGAAATTACCTGCTGCAGAAACTCAAGTATCTACTCTTTAAGCAACCTCCGAAAAGTAATGGCATTTATTGAGAAGCTAAGCTGTTCCCAGCCTTACACAAAGTCTATGTCTGATCAGAGTCTGACCCGGATGTCACCTAGGTAGGGCCGGTGATACATGCTACAACAATAAAGATTTTAAAGTCAAGTCAATATTTCCAGGAAATTACCTGCTGCAGAAACTCAAGTATCTACTCTTTAAGCAACCTCAGAAAAGCAATGGAGAAGAAGCTGATCAGGAAAAAAAGGACACACAATGCTAATATAACTAGTCTTGCAGAGGGAAAACTGATGGAACTAGAAATTTAAACCAGATCTTCATTCCAAGCAGTTATATTGGGGAAGAAAATAGACACAAACCCAGAACTACATAGGAGCAACTTGCCAGATAATATAACCATACACTGGAAGGCAAAAACCAATATTGTTGAAGGATATTGCTGAAAGCATCAGACGAGAACGTCATCAGTACAGAAAGGGAGAACTCTCATCACTGCTGGAGAATACTGCATACTATAGCTTTCTAGCTTGACTTGTGGCGACAGCATACACCAAACAGTAGCTTTTTAGAGATAATATATTTCTCATGAGTCTGAAGTGATTTAGGAGCCTAAGGCCCCATAGGCAGTCCTAATCACCTTAACACTTCACAAATTCTATGAAACAGAAAAAAAGAATGTCAATAATGCCTTGGCTGTCCAATCATGTTAGACTCCTGCATTTAGCAAAGTATGATAAACATATTCTTCATTTCCTATTGGTCAAGAGCAGAAGTATAGTGAAAAATGGAAAAATATTTTAAAACTTAAGACTTATATGATGGATCACATAGCTCAAGGATGTCATACTAAATATTGAATGTGGGAAGTAAAACTAAGAATAGGCTATTAATGCAAGATCCATATACTGAAATCTAGTCACATAAATATTTGTCCAAAAATTTTGAATAATGAACACATTTGAAAAATGAATGATTCACTTCAAGACAGTTTCCACCTAGAAAAAACACAGCTAAATTCAAGAAAATGTTCACTGCAATTAATGTGACTAATTCTAGTAGAGTAATGTCTTTCTTCTCTGTGTTGCATAGGTCAGAATTTGCTGGGAAAATTTACATTTCATTCAGAGCCTTTAATTTCTACAGCAAATTATATTTTATACTATGTTTCTCTCTTCCAGTCAAAACTGGTTTGCTTGTCACTGAAACCTCCCAGTGTGCATCAAATTCACAGTTACTACACACGGGTTTTCATATTGCTGAGTTCAAAAACTCATCCAGCTCCCAATTGTGCCACTTGTGATTTTTTAGCAATACTTCGCTAATTACATTTAGGCTAATTAATGCTGTGTATTGGCCTCTCTCTGTGTGCCCTGAAGCCATTTGTTATGCTATTTGAGTACAAAGTGTTTTGCTACTCATTTGGTTCCCTACCTGGCACCATGATGGATGCTGGGAGAAAGGCTTGAGCCTCTGGTGTTTCCCTGCAGGGTTTGAATCCCTACTGCAAACTTTAGGCTGCAGCCCAGTTTGAATTTAGAAAAACATGCTGAATCATCGGCAGGTTTGGTGCAACTTGTTTCTGTCACACAGTAAGGGACTGTTTTTGTTGAATCTTGAAAGAAAAACTTTCCTGTTCCCAGTGGCTTGCTACAGCATACTGAGCGCTCATGTCAGGACACTCATTTTTCAACACTTTAAAACTGTAAATTATATCTGAAAATATAGAATGCAATTAAAGTGAATATTGCAGAGTCTCTTGCTGCTGCTAGTCACTGTTTCTGGCAATTGTCATCATTTGTGACATAAGAAACATCATGGGAGCCCAAAGTCAGAGGTTGCATATCAGCTTCCATCCTGTCAGAAGAAATTTAATATTTAAAGATACAGTCAGAATACTGATCCTGGAATAACACCAGTGCAATGCAATGAAGAATCAGGACCTTAATATTTAATCTAACATTCAACATTTAAATACAGAGTCTCTTCTTCTCACAGGATCATAACAGATAGTCTCTAGCTCTGGAATCTTACATAGAATTTCAGATGTCACTCAGATATCACTTTTTTGTTTTTCGCTAATCTGAGTATCAGACTCAGCAGACATCAGTAATCACCTCAAACTAGGTTCCTGGGCTAGACACCAGACATGACAGAGTAAGTAATGCAATCCTTCTGCCACCCTCATAAAAGCAGGGACACAGCTGTCCAGCATAGTGTGCCACACTTGCCAGAACGGTCTTGGCTAAGGAAGGAACAAGACCAGCAGGAGATGGACAACAGTTCATGGACACGCCGGGAGCCACTCATGGGCTGCCCATACGGGATCCTTTGGGTCAGCCTGGTACTGACAGTACTGTCTTTCCCCCCAGGTGTTACACTCACTTCTGCACATGCTTACTTATACTGTTCCTCCACACATCAGTTGTACTTAAAAAGGCCTTTTACTTTGAAATACAATTGATAAGTGGTGAAAGTGACTCCCAGTGTACACTGGTGTCAAGAAGGATCATGCGAACCCACCGACACAACCTCAGATCCTAGGCATAGACTTCCATTTAACAGTTCCAGGAGCAAACATCAAATGGAGACTGTACATGCTCCCTGTCTCTTCTCTTGTCGTAACTTTCCAAGCATCATGGAGGAGCTATCTCATTAAGTATGCCCTCACCTCTGGAGCACATTCCTTTCATCAGTCCACAAGAGCTTGGGTTTGGCAGCCAACAGAGCAAAGGCCACTCCTCTGCTTTCACTCTAGTCTAATATTTTGTGTGCTCTTTGTTGCTATGTATCTGGGCACAGCAATGCAACCCTGCTCCCACTCATTGATAATAGCTTCTGTAACTCCCAGTCTCTGCACATTTAACCTTAGTCACTAGTTACAGACACAAACCCAAGACCCTAGAATAGTAAATAATACACTGAATGTTTGTTATTGCATCTCTCTGCTGAATTTCAGCTGACTTTATTCTGTAATGTGAGAAACATACAGTAAAAGACAACACAACAGCTTCAAATTGCAATCTACATACACCTGAAATGATGACATACCACAGCATTAAGTTCTGCAGAGTCTGTTACTGATTTAAATAGTACACATCAATAGATGTAGGTCTCACTGCCAGTGGACAGTTAAGACTGGTTTAAAGCCAACACATAGCATTAATTTTACTGGAATCCAGTGATGATAACATGACTGTTATCTTCCATAATTAAAAAAAAATAAAATCGTATGAGATTAGGAATAGGGGAATGGTAAATGACCAAGTTAACTTTTAAAGCATTGTTATCTCTGACATTCAGGGATCCATCTTTGAATACTATTTTCCATCCTATGATCTGAGGCTAGCAAAGTAATGGCAAGCACGCTATGCTTCCTTGCACAGCACTGCAGCTACAAATTGAAGCACTAAAAGTGTGACCCACAACCAGCCTTAATCCCATGGAAAATGGCATGGTCTGAATAGGGAGGAAAAAAAAGAAAATACACTGTGGCACTGAAGAAGGGGTGGCTCAATGAATGGATATGTAGAAATTGATGGGTGATTTAAGATTTGTACTTGATGACAGGAATTTTAAGTTTCATGTCGTAGACACGGGGTCTCTCCTACAGCAGAAATAAGACAATGAAGAGAATACTAGCGACCATTTCACATGGACTTAAAGGGTAAGAAATATCTTGTAAGAAGGAAAACAAGAAGAGGCGTTACATTATAAAAGTAGAGGAAGATGAAAGAGCCGACAAGGCACAGGGAAAGGCAGAAGGGTATGCAAATCACCCTGAGCTTGGGCCCAGAAGAACAAATGAATGGCTCTCAAACTGAAGATGTTCTTCAAGCATGGGAAAGCAGAAATCTGTTTAGCATCTTCTGTAGGCAAGAACATTACTGTAACAGTGAAGTGACTGTCTTATTGTTAAGGCTGCTGTTAGCACTTTTCTGTATGTGAAATCAAATACTTTTTCTGAATTTTCTCTGGAAAAGCATTTAGAATTATAGAAATTGTCCTTTATTGGAGACCCTCACCTTTTGCAAGACTTGCTGCATCATTCCTGTATGCATTTCTAGCTTGTTTTTGAACAATTGCAGATTTGGTGCCTCATTTCTTACACTTGGGAGTTTCCTGCTCAGCCCATAGTTCATAATACTAATGGGATTTTTTCCCCCCCTAATTACATTGCCTAAAGTTTTCTTTTCCTTTAGGTCATATATTTATCGTTTCCTGTTGAAAATGAGTTATAATTCATCACAGCTACTGGCATTTTTGTTCAGCAGTTGGCTTGGGCTTACTTCTTTTTTTCTGTTGGACAAGCTGCAGAAACAGTTGTCTTTGAATCATATTTATTAAAATTGTATAATGGAAGTAATCTGCATTCCTGTTGTGTCTACCAATGGCCTGATCTAGCGATGGACTGTCTAGGAACTGGTGAATTCTTTAAAGTTAGAACCTCTCCCTGAGGTTATGTGGATTTGCAGAGACGCTGTGCCTCATGCAAAAGAAGTCAAGGATCTGGCAAAACCAATAATTTTCTGTCAACCAAAAAGCCATAAGAAAACATAGTTCTATAACCTGCTTAATTCATTCAAACTAATGCAAAGGGGAATGCTGTAGGCTGTCATTTGTAATTTCGTTTCTGTTCCAGAATACACAAAAATGTCAACCGAACAGAAGCAGATGTGCCATAGAGATGCTGACAGTATTCGCTGTTTATCATGGTATAAGTTAACAGAGCTAAAATGCCTAACAATAAAAAAATCTCCAATGCCACATTTCTAGCACAATAATCCAATTAGATTGCTTAGACCTAATCAGGATATGTTCCAAACATTGCAAATAGAGGACAAGGTTCAGAATATACTTGCACTCAGTTTAGGACAATGTACCCTGTTTAAGACATAATATACCTTCACTGCTCCCTTACCACCTATACTGGCAAATTTCTTGCAGTACCTGAAGCACAGTGTTGGCCCGAAGCAGTTGCTCTCCTCACAGCTCTATTATGTTTAGAGGGGAGGGTGCTAGTTTAAGTTTAAATACTTGGCTCAAGTGTTCATGCTAATTGAGTTTTAAATTGCCAGAATAGGCATGCTAAGATGGTTGAGAGTTTTCAGAAGTGCTGTACCTGCCACCTGAGCCATTCCAGCGGAGGCACTCTGCATAAGTCCACATGAGAAGAGAATCTGGCCAGCAGAGTCTCCCCTTGAAGAGCTGGGGTTCAGCAGCACCGTGTACAAAATGTACACTGCTGGTGCCCCATTTCTGCCCAACAGTCTCTGACTGCAGTCTCAGTGCCTGCAACATCAGCAGATAGTCTGTATGGCTTAGAAGAGCCATGTGCTAAACCTTCTACTTCCTCTTTCTTTCCTGTTTATATCATCCACTTATTTCTTTCCTTTCGTAAATCCATGATTTTCCCCTCTGATCTTCAAACGCTATGCATTCAAATGTGTTCTAGCCATTTACTGGTTATTCTGGACAACAAGGAAAAAATGAACTGGAATCTATTGACCTGGCCAAGGTGCAAGAGAATTAAAGACCTAGAAAACAGACGATACAATCAATCGTTCTGTCCTTCTTTCAAACCTTAAAATGGAATTCTGTCATCCATAGCGTAAAACCAGAAAGGTGGCATTTTCCATAAAAATGTTTTTGTAAAGGACAATTTAATTAAATCTCCGAATCTTCTTTCAATGATCTGCCTTTGGAACAAACTTTGCTCCTTAATAAAACTGGAAAAGCAAAAGGTTTGTATGTATACAAACACATTTTTCGTTTCATATTGTCCTTTCCCAAGACATATTTATTCTGAGCAAGCTCTTACAGGGGTAAAACTTTCCTACAATTATTCATTGGACCATCACTTGAGTTTCAGAGGAAAGGTAATATGGCAGCAAGAGCTAAAGTGTTGAAACTGTAGCAGAGAAAAAGTTTAAAATTTGTACAGTAGGAAAACTTTGTTATGAGTAAACAAAAATCCCTGAGTGGGATAAAATAGTATTATTGAAGGAAATACCAGATCTGTTACCAATAAAATATAGTATATTGAAAATGCACAGCTGTTGTTGGAAATTCATAGTATGTTGAAAGTTAATGATCGAAAGCTGAATAATTTATATATTAATAAGGAATAATTAATTGGCAATTGACATATATAAAATTATAAATAGATGATAAATTAAATCAAATAATTACACAATTAAATAATAGATGAGGAATTAGATAATTATAAATTAATCAATTCATTAATAAGTGCTGTAAAACAAGGACCTAAGTAATGAAACAGTAAGTTTTGACTTTAATAAGCATTAAAAACTGCATTTGACTTTCATTCCCATTTCTTTAGAGATACAGTGAAATTCTAGGTGCAACTGATGGATTCTTTAAACTTCTTTGTGTTAGGAGTGGCCTCTAAAGCAAGCTGCAGTGTGGTGTTAAGACTAATTCTGTGGACACACACAACAGTATAACTTTTTGTGGTTTACAGTAAGCCAACAATACCAAAGCTATCAAGATTAATGCAGGGACCTAACAGCTATTTTTCCAAGCCCCTTTGTGACATCTAAAACAGCTTAATAAGCTGGATTTTTAAGAAGGAAATGACAGTTGTTGCAACAGAGAAAAATAATTTATTAGCATCTTGGTTCAATTTCTGCCTCAAATTTAACATTTAATTGCCTGCTAACTCCAAAGGGAAATCTTAATTCTAAAGAATAATGTGCATTACATCATTCATACTTACACATGTGTTTATTCTAAGAATACTCATTCAAGATGAGCTATTTATTTCTTCCTTCTGTTCTTCAGGGACAAGCATTCCCCAAATAATGCTGAATTTACCTATTGATCGAAAAGTGGCAGAAGCCACTTACGTTGCTGCTATGAATGTCCTTTTATCCCCAGAGTGAAGACAAAAAGGGAGGCAAGTTGCATCACATTTGCCACAGAGTGAGTAAGAACAGGGCAGAAAATTTGACAAGCTACCTCAGTTTATCAGCTCTATGATAACTACCTGTATATGAGCTTTCCCTGTTGCAAATCTGAGGTGATTTGAGGTTGCTTACCTGGAACTGATTAAATATCTTATTACTATTTTAAATAATCTCTCATCCTTCACACTAATGCTTCTGCTCCTCTCAAAAAAGGATAAAATGTCATTAAAATAAGTCATCTGCTGTGGTTATCAAAACAGTTCCTTGTAGGCACTGTATTATTTATTTTAGTGAGGTGGCTGGGGACAAAACTCTTTGGCAATTATAAAAAACAAAACAGAACATGCTTGTGTTATTTAAAGAGCAAAATGTTGAAGTACCAGTCTCAAATAAAATCAGCATGTCATAAGCTTCCATCCTGTCATTTGTCTGGTTGGTGTTTTAAAATATCCACTTTAAGTTCAGAGAGGTCATCTGAAGAACTAGAGGATATGCTGTCCTTGCATCAGACTAAAAGGACTTAAGAAAAAAAAGAAACCACCAAACAACCAACCGACCATTCCTGCACTCTAAAACCCTGATCTAATGCAACACAGCATTGTATTAGATGCAGAATCCTCTTGGTTTGAGGTAAATACCATACATTTACGTTCATATTATTAAATCAATTAGGTCCTTCAGAACCAAAAGTTACTTGCTGTGTCGTGCAGTTGGTTTTTTTCTCTATTGTTGCTACAGTATTGAATTACTTCACTAAGACAAATCAGCACGTTTTAGCACTGAAAGGATCACTGGACAAATGAATGGTCTCCAATAAGCAGGTTTTGCTAAAAAAAAAAAGAAAAAAGGAAACGTTCACGTTTAGACTGCTAACTGCTGAAAAGAAACCTGCCTACTTCAGCAAGTGTAGTGACTCAAAAAAAAAAAGACACTGAACTGGAACAGAGTACAATTATATTACAGCAATTTTCTCAAATCCTAGTGGCAAAGATAAAAAAGTTCTATGAGAAACACCAAGAACTAGAAGAAAATAGTCTTGGGCCACAAGATAGAAGAGATGGCAGAAGACACTTTCTCTGTTAGTTTGTGTATGAAAACATCAGTTTGAGATTTAAGCCACATTTTAGAAGCTTCACTTTTCTCCCTTTCCAGCACAGAAAAGGTAAGTATGACCATCAGATAAGATATACCATATCCTGGAAAACAACCAGAAATATAAGGGGGTGTTTGGTGAAAACATAATTTTGCATAAATAACTAATTTTTACTTGCTAAAATCATAATTTAAAACTTTCATAAAATAAACCATAAGGTAGGGCTTTTTTTTTTTTTAGAAAAGGATCAAAAGGATACTATGAAAGGACGTTCTTTAGTTTCAGTACACATATTTTCAATTATTGCTAACAGTTTGGAAAATAAATCCTTTATAATTAAACTATAGCTACTAAAGAAATGGGATGTCTTCATCATAACAAACTTTTTGATTGTCTTGTAACATTCATAACCAGCTCTTTCATTTTAAGCCTGCTGTTCACCATTACTCATTTGCAGAAAATAGTCACAGCCTGCTTAATTCACAGGATATTGACTAATCATTAATATCTCCACATTCTTTTCACATCTAATCACAAGATGTCAATAAGATGTTTAAATCAAAGCAGCAAGTATGTCCAGTCAATCCTAGCCAAGAGGAAAGTTATTTTAAAATATGTGGTGATCTGAAAAGCAAGCTTCATGTTTTTGTAATTTTCTAGAGGTTTGAGGCAATTTGTTCTCCTCAAAGTTACCAGAAAAATATTTTCATGCTGATAGCCAAAATTACCAACTATTTTATAATGAACATACAGAAGACAGAGGGGTCTAACAGAGGTTGGAGAGGTGAGCCTAATTCTAATATTTCATAATATGAGTGGTTTGAAAGCACAAGATTTAAAATCTGTTTTTTACTGTAATGCTTGTATGTTTAAATTTTGTATGTATATACAAAGTCGCTAAAGCTTTCTGCATCACCAAAAGCTAGTTTCTCCTTAGTAACAACGTCAATATAGTCTAAGCTTGTAAACACAGCAAATAAACTCTGAAGGGAACACAGACATATTTCCCATTACACATCACAAGAGTCCCAAAGTATTTCAAAAAGCCAAAGTAAACAAATGAACACAATGAAAAAACTAGATTAATTCTAACCACTTACTTCCAGATCTTAGCTTAGTAAGTGTATTTGGTGATGGATACAGAAAGGTAGCATTGTCATACTATCATATGCAACAGAACAAAAAACGGTATTCAAGACAGTCCATATGTATTTCCTGCCTCGCACTAATTTGCGTTTTGCACTGCTAAGTGCAGGATTCCATTTAGCAGTACAAGGAAAATACTCTCATGTCCTACAATGTTTCATCAAAATCTCATTTTCTTCCCCTTACTCCCCCCCGCCCCATTTCTATCCAGCCATCTCACTCCACATAGCAACTGATTTCAAATTGTCTACAGAAGAAAGTAATCTAGTTCCGTACTAAATTATGGTGCTTAGTTGTTTTCTGTCTTGACTAAATTAGGGAGTGCATGTTATTAGTGCTCAGAAAAGCCCTCTGTTATCCCTCCTTGAACTCCTATTCTCTTACGCTATATCCATGGTTGTACTACTTCGTCCACCTCCAGGGTAAACGGTACTGTGATAAAACCAATCTCATCTTCTTCCTCTGATGAAGAAAAATCATGACATGTATCATTCATGGATGAGAAACTCCCTCAGTGGACTGACCTGCCTCCATCTGCTTGAAATCAGAGAGCAATCTATGTCATATCCTATGTGTCCAAAATGATCCCACTTCCACCTCAGTGTCCGAGATGTCAAAATGAGTAGTCTGAATATTTGGCCTTCAGCTACCTTCAGAGACATTTCCCCCATTTGACAGACAGGATACGTGCAAATATGTGCTTGTGTACACACATATGCACACACATGCACAAGAACAAGCACTCATGCACACACACCTACTATAGGGCTGTGCTGTTCCACAGCCAAACGCTGTCCTGTATTTTCCAGTCAATGGCTATTCCCAGGAATTCTTTAAAAAAGGTTGCCATACAGAAGTCCTATAAAAATGTATTTAGCCTCTGAATGGAGGTAGGATTTCCAGTGAGTCTGGAAGACGGGAGAACTCTATTACATACAGGTGAAACTGCTCTACACAAAGAGCCAGGTATGTACAGTTTCACTGCTAAATATTCTCCTATAAATACTACTTTCTAAACAAAAATTCATACAGTATTAAACTATGCCATTGTAGACAAAAGTCATATTGTCCTTAAAAAGAGCTAGTAAGTAATCTTTTTTCACGGCACTTTTTTTCTGCAGCAGTTTGTGAAAATAAAATATGAGTGATTCAAGCCCTAACACTTATAGGCACTGATGGCTTAATTATTTAACAGTTCCTGGACTGCTGATATTTCCAGCCTGTGGACGTAGTTACAAGCTCAGACCTAGGGAATTGTGTTACTGAAAACAGATTATTAAATAATGAAATACGGGCTTTGAAAAGCCTCTGAGATGTTTACCTTTAGGAATAAGACCAGCATTAAGAGATTTCTAATAAAATATTGAATGAATTAAGGGACTTCCTTTTTCTGTATGCAGAGGTTACATTTAAATCCCCTCACTGCATAGCAGCCTTAGGCAACACAACCTGACTTGACATTCTGTTGCCTTGAAAAGGATGAAGAAGTCAGGTTTTTCTACATGAAAGGCAGGCAGGACTCTTCCTTCTACTCTTTACTTGTTCTCTAGGCTCCCCAGTTGAGTAGGGCTGTAGTGATTGAACTAAAAACCCTAGAAAGACTTTGCCTGACTTTCATTGGATTCTACATGCACGTGTGTTTATTTTCTGGCATTGAAGCTATAGCAAAGCTAACTTTTATTCATGAAGCTCCTAACTGAAGCAGCCTTAAGCCATGTCAAGCCACACAAGCCTTTGTAAGAGCAAGAGGTCCTGGCCATCAGTGAGCACAAAAAGAGACTAAAGGCCTGCAGGGTCATTTGTTAAGTCAGACAACGTTGGTGAAAGTCAAGAAAAACAGGTTGCTACTCTGAGTCTCTAAAAGCTCTCTCTGAGAACTAAAGGAAAAAAAACCCAACAGGAATTTTGCAAATATGTTCCTATAATTTTCTCCCTTCCATTAATCTTCAAAAATCTTTTCAATGGTAAGAAACACTACAACCTAGGCTTTGTAAAACTTTGCCTGAGAACTGACTCTGTGATCCATTAACAGCACTGCAAAGGTCGCTGATTCTTTCACCATAGCCACATCAAATATCAGAGTCTAAGGTATACAACTTTTAGCACCTTAGCTTCAACTAACCATCCGATTCTCTCCCTGATCCACTCTTGTCAAATACTGGCAGCCAGCTCCTGTCACTGCACCTTTTCCTGACACACAAAGAAAGTATTTGGCTGGTATAGCTGTGTGATAAGGCATAAAAGGGTGCATGTACACTCCCAGGTGCAGGCTGTCAAACACCAACTCTGCTTTCCCCGCCTCCCCCCAAACTCCCAAAGAGTGAGCTAAGTTTGGCTGGGAAGCTGGGTAACTGCCTTAGTGATAATGACTGTGACAGCAATAGGTGACACCACTGGAATCTTCTGTGTTACTGACACAAAATACGACTTTGTCTCATGATAATGCCAACTATTGTGGTATCTGCAAAAACAAAAGTGCAAAAGGATTTAGGTATCTGCAGATAGGTATGGGGCTTTTCCTTCTCTTCATGAGTCTCCTGCTTGAGAGAATTTGATCTTGCTGGTAAGGGCTGTGAAGGGGTCTGTGACCTCTCCAGAAGGACTTGACTGTGGAGGTTATGTGAAGCGTCACTGGGATGCAGAGACCCACTCCTTTTCATCTTCTCCTATACTGTCAGATCCTACACCTCAGCACAGGCTCATCGCTCACTCCTTGCTTGGGACCTGCTTACCTCAGACAAAATATTCTGGCATTTTACTGGGCAAATGGTGGAGAGCTGATGTTTGAGTCTGAAGGAAGGAGGGGTACAGCCTTCCTCCTGCCTATTCCTCTCCCAGGCTGGTGTGGAAAGGCCTGTCCTGCTTCCAGGGGAGGATAAGGGAGACAGAGAAGCAGGAAACAGCAGAATGAAACTGGCCACCCCAGGGTATGTCATTTAGACTCTGCCTAATCTTGTAATTTGTGCTGAAAGAAATAATACAAAAATTCAATCATAGACATTCTGGTGCAGAAATATTCCCAAGTTCTTTGTGCTATTATTTGTTTGCCATATTGGTTTTAAGCTGTTATTCAGAGAGCCAAGAAAGTGTTTATTGACCCCCAAAACTCACAAATTTTAGCAGACTATTTTCCTGAAAACTCTTGGTGGAGAGTATAAATTGCTCACGACAATTTATCTTTCTCTTAAGTCATCTCACAGAGAGCAGAAAGCATAGTAAAGGCATGACTGCCTATCGAAGTCAAAAGATGGATCCAAAAGGCTGCTTAACATAATTGCATTGACAGTCTCATTGACAGTTGGCTTGCAAAGAAATAAACTCCATGCTCTCAAGCTTGACAGTAACATACTACTCAAATGAAGGACAAAGAGGAAGAGGGAGAAGTAATCATCTCTTTCACCAAAAATGAAATAATTACAACCTTCCTCAAAACAGAGTATAAAGGACTCAAATCTAGAATGAAGTTACTTAAATTGATCCCAGAAAGGGATCAACTCTGCCAGTTTTAGTCAGACCTAGCTCATCCCATCAAGATGTCAACAAATAAAGTGTACTAGTTGAGAACAGCAAAGTTAACAAAACTAATCCATTACTGAATACCTCACAATTATATTAAGTTGTGAAAATACATTTTCCCAGAATTCTTTTATAGATTATTTTCAATATTATGTATAATCACAAGTAGTTGCAAACTACTTTCCAAAAATAGAATAATTGCACAATATAATTCTACCACCTCTTCCTACTCTATGTGTAACTGTACTTAACTCCAAGCATTGGTTGAAGTCTTTTTTTTAAAAAAAAGCCACCACCACAACAAACTATAATTTTCTGTTCCATGAGGCTGAAATGGCTGATTTACAGACAAGAGAACAAAGAAAATGCTCTCCTACAGACCGATGTATTACAGTGTGTAAACTGGAATAGCCAACCCAAAAGATAAGAAAAAAATCTTTGAATTCTGCTGGAAAAAGAATTCACCTAAATCTTTAGCCTTTGGTTTCACCAGACACCATATGTGACAGCCTTAAAAACACAAAAACATAAGAAACACCCTACTGGGGTTCATCTAGCCAAGTATTCTGTCTCCTCTTCAAGAGTTATACTGGGGTTGTTACAGAATCCTCTTGCCTAATCCCTTCAGTACCTATTTATGGACCTCCAATCCATGGTTTTGTCTTCCACTGTCTCCTGTGTTAGCACATACCCAAAGTTAACTACACAGCGTGCAAAGTAATGAAACTAGTAGAGGATTGATTTAAAACCAAAGAAATTATGTAGTCCCTAGTTCTATTAATACAGTTTGGTGAATAACGGACTGCATTTAATCTATCTTCTTCATAGCTTTGTAAAAAGCAGTTCCATCTCTCCCAGCCTTCTCTTCCCCATACTTGAGAGTCCCAGACATTTCAGTCTCTCCTTGTTACGCTGCAGCCCCATCCTCTTAACCATTTCAGTTTCCTTTCTCTGTACCTCCTTTAACTCCAGTCTGTCCTTTTAGAGACAGGGAGACAATTATCACACACAGTGTTTAAGATGTAGGCAAAGCCAAATTTTTATACAGCATAAAAGCAATGTCCTCTGTCTTTTTCTTGGTACTATTCCTGATGATGCCCAACATTTTGTTATTTGGAGGGGCTGCCTTATAACTATATAACTCACATCTTGTCTTTTATTTCCTAGATAATTTAATTGCATTAGCAAAGACCCTATTATACTGCAGTGCTGGTTGTTCTTATTCAAGGGCATAGACAGGTGTGACCCACGCAGTTTTGTTTTAAGGCCTCATGCAGAAGTTTCCATAGTAAGGATCCACGCGCAGGATTTTGACCTGGCCTGACTCTTCTACACAGACAAAAATATAAGACTTCTGAATCATTTCTGGCATGGACCATGAAGAGTTTAAACACAGCTTAAGACCATTTTACACACTAAAATCAGGGCTTAATACCTCTCTCCCTTGTGATGACTCCATCTGTCATGGCCCAGACATTCTTTGAGTCTGTCTACAGGCTGCAACTCCCCTTGTTCCTAATGAGGCCAAACTGATTTTGACACTGACTGAATAGTAACTCAAAATGGCTACCCCAGAAGAAAACATTTTTTGTTCTTTCCTTGAAAGGTCCATAGCACATAGAGAAAAAGCTAAAACAAAGAGCTCCATGCATATGTTTTCCCTTAACTATACCTCAGCCTTGCCTAGCATGGAGTGGGTAATTCCCCTCATCCTAGCTAATCCTTGTCTGTGATAGGGGATCGTATCAAAAGACATGGATTCTTCACTATGATTAAAAGAGATAAGTAGGAAAAGATCAAGGGAATCACTGCGTAAGAGGATACCTCTGTCTCATACTAACATAAAGGGAAGCCAAAAAGACAGTAAGAAGAAAAAACAAAAAAATCAGACCCATTAGGGTCTAGATGTACATCCAACAAAACTTTGAAATCCCAAGACTTATCAGACTAGTCAACTTTCATTTTTATGGACATCTTGGTCACATCTTTTTCTGAATCCCTAATCTTCTTTTGTTTTCCCTGTAAGAAGTCATTCCCAATACTTGTTCCTGTACATTTTCTACTCCCATGACATACTCCCTGCCAGAGTTTGTCTCTGTACTCATCACTTCAGCTGGGATGTAGCTTGTTTGGCACAGGATGTGCGACTTACACAAGGGTCATTAATTCTTGATACATCTGCAAAGCTCTTGATCTTAGTCTTTTAAGCAAACTTTCAAAAAAGGAAAGGGAAAGGCAGGTTGCAACACTAATTTATCTTTTTGTCTGCCACAAAGGAACTAATTGGCAAAACTGTCCCACCTCTGCATGCCTGTGCAAGTGAGGGAGAGTAGAGAAACTCTCCCTCACCTCTGCATGCCTGTGCAAGTGAGGGAGCTATTCCTAATAGGGAGGAATTCTATTTCCAAGAGCTACAAAAGTTGCAATTACTATGGCTGGAGAACGTCAAGGCTATTTAGGGTCCAGTGCAATTTCTTATTCAACAGTTTCCAAAAAAGACATTGTCCTTTCTTAATCTTAGACAACACTAAGACACCTACATACTATTTCTCTGGAAAAGCAGTGACACATCATGGGTATCTCTTTCAGATTAATTGTGCAATTACTTTTTTACAGATACATTCTTTGCTGCACTGTAAGGAAGTAAGCCAGTGTCCAAAGAAGAGTAGACTGACAAATGTTGATTTCCCTTGCAGCTTATACAGACAGTCCTTGAAGTAAAGATTTTGCTGAAGCTCCGTTTAAATCAAACTAAAATGCAACTGTGAACCCTTCAAAGCTGTAAATGCAGGTAAAAAAGTCTTCTCATAGCCCAAATCCAATATAACTGTAATTGTTCATGTTTTCTGAGGATCTAGTCCAATAGCTTCCAGAAGCTCACAGGAAACATCTCAAGTATAAACAGACAGCATTTGCTGTCACCATGGCAGCATACTTTCAACTAACACAGATAGATGCAGAACATAATGTGCCACCAAAGAGCAATTAAAAATTACTTTCACTTTCCCAGTACATCAGATCACCAGTGATGGGGGGGAATCCATGATGCATCAGAGAAATCCACACAGTCGAAGCGTAACAGAAACCTTACCAAACAAACAGATATACGGAAAAGGCTCAGGATCTTTGCATTCATATGCTGTACCTGGGAAAAAAGCTTTGATTTAGAAAATAATACATGTTTTTCTGAAGCCCTAGTTTGTTGTTAATAAAATATTTTTTTATTTATAAGGCCATTTCAATTGCACACACACAATTTTTTTTCTTGGTCAGCTTTTTTCACCTAAAGGCGTAATTTCCCTCTTCTCTTTTGTATGTAATTATGATGTCATAAATAACAGCATGCCTTCTTGAATTAATTTAAAATACAAGAGGCACCGTTCCATACTTCACAGCATTTATCTCCAAGAACTGCAGAAGCAGGAAGTGACCTGCAAGTATAATAAACAGATGGCTTTATTTTTATTTTCTTTAATAAACTGGGCAGACAGCCTTCATATGTCAGAATCACAGTTATGCACAATGAACCTTTGAACAATGGTCCAGTGCATTCAGATATGTCTGATAGTCGGGCCAAGACATTCTAGTGCTCTTCAATATTTATTTCAGGCTATGATTGACTGGTTGGTGGAGATTTTTATCAAATATTTTGAGAGCTGAGTCTTTATTAATATGGATTGTCTAGTGCAAACAGATGGTAACGGGAAAGATGAGAAAAACAGCTCTTATGATTTGCAGGGGAGACTCTTTCCTATTCTAGGGACTGTGGAGTGTGGCTCCATCTAGATTTCTAAGCAGCACTGACCTCCAAGGAGCTTGGAAACATGCTATTTAATATATGTGGCTTAAAAACTCACCCTTTGTGGAATCACAGAATGGCTGAGGTTGGAAGGGACCTCTGGAGGTCATCTGCTCCAACCCCCCTGCTCAAGCAGGGCCACCTAGAGCCAGTTGCCCAGGACCATGTCCAGATGGCTTTTGAGTATCTCCAAGGTGGGAGACTCCACAACCTTGCTGGGCAATAAGCACCAGCGCTCAGTCGCCCTCACAGTAAAAAACAAGTGTTTTCTGCTGTTCAGACAGCATCTCCTGCATTTCAGTTTGCGCCCACTGCCTCTTGTCCTGGTACTGAGCACCAAATATATCATTATGAAGAAATATAGGACACAATTTTAACAACAAAGTCAGCAGTGTTTTGCTCTTTGTCGTAAAAGTCTGAGCTTCAGTTTTACTGACAACCTAAGCAGCCTACATTTGATTACAGCTGATGCCAGATGCAGAGCCAGAGTGTGACAGGGGTAATGGACAGGTGGATACCAAGAACAATCCACACAAAGTCCACCCAGGGACCAAGCAGTTACACAAATGGATGGGACACTTTTTCTACCGCAACATCAGGGAGGAATTGTCCCCTCCAGCATCCCCAAAAAGAAAAAGATGGTAGCACGGTGGGAAAGGATAAGAGTATCAAGGAAGTTAATACTCTATATTCCCTGAAGTGGGGTAGCTTTGGGCAGCTTTCTACTATGCAGAGAAATAAAGTTCTTTCCTGCTTAAGGTGAAATTTCCCCCTAAGCTACCCAGGGGCTGATAGAGCACTGCACTGGCCTGAATCCAGACTATAAATAATTTGCCTTAGTCTACACCTTAAAACTTCATTAACTATGACCTTTCAAAATAAATTACGCTTGACTCACCTTGAAACATCCACTTTCTGTTGTCCTAACCATTTTCATAACATTTTCACCTTAAAAAACATGAAAAGATCTCATGTTATTTAGAAAGCAGATATGAAACTTGCATCTTTTAAATACATGAGAGATTATTCTCCCTTCTGACTAGTTTTTAAACTGTCCTTATTTTCAAATATTACAGGGCTTTTATTTCATTCATTTTCTAGTAATCTTCTTTGGAAGTAGTAAATAAAAACTGTAGGTTTCTTAGTAGAGTTCTCTTCCATAAATAAACCTTGCTTCCTGCTATTTCTCGTGTTTGATTAGCTAGAAATAATTGGTCTCAGACTTTCATGGTCCATTACGGCGCTTTGCTCCCAAGATCTCCCCTTGGCCTGACTTAAAAAGGGCAAGAAATTGGCTCTTACACTTGCTGACATGTGGCTGGTGAAATCTGCAGGGAAGTCATGTAGTGGTGAAGAGCACATTAATCAAAGATAATAGCAAAATACAACTGTCCCTCATTACAAGGACAACTGAACAATTCACCCTGATTTTCAAGCAGAACGGGTTCTCCTTCTTTTATCAAAGACAATAAACAGACTTCATTATAAATATAAATGCAGAGGGCCAGGGTCAACAACACAAGTTTAAATCAGGAGAGATTGCATTCAAGTCAATGCAGCCAAGCTGGTGTGCTGGCATGAAAACTAACTAACTAGCAAATAATCTGTAGGCAATGAACAAGAATTTTGACAACACAGCCACATTTTTTTCTGTAGAAACTGGCCTGATTTTTCAAGTAAGGTAAGCAGGATTTGATACCAGATACACATATATTGCTAAATTACAATCATGGTTTTTGGAACTGTTTTAGAAATGTATCTATACAGAATTCTACAGAAAGAGCTTTACATGAACACCTCTCTTTTCTCTTACAACCCTCTTTTCTGTTTCCTGCAAGCATGAAGAAATCTCCATTTGCCTAGCCTCAGAGACTTCAGTTAATATCACAGCTACAACTTTTAAAAGTTACAAAGAAGTTTCCACAATGCATTTGAGACTAAACTACAACACTGATTTTAGTCTATGAATCAGCTAGTCCCATGGACTTTTTTCAGTTTCCATTTGATTCAAGCGTCCTGATCGCAGAGGGGATCACTTCTGCTGTTCCAGTTAAACTATTTAGCATTGAACAAAATCCAAGCAACACAAAATACCACAGGAACATTAATTACCAGAGAGTAAAACTTTAAATGATTACATGAACTCACTGAAGTACTCCTACAACTGAATAAACCTTTGCAGCTTCTGTTTGAGGAGCCCAGCTGTCCCTGATTTTTTTTTTAAACCTCTGCAGAATTTGAGTCCTAGAAGGAAAGAAAATGGGGAGAGAGAGAAGGGGCAAGTTGTTTGTTTGCTATAGCCATACTATCAAAAATTATACAATCTGTACTCTTTTTTTTTTTAAATAGAAGAAAAACATTCATCTGGGAAGACAGTTCCATAGAAATCAAGCTCTGTTTGCATGACCATTTCTCCCTGAATATTCTGTCAGGAGGGATGGCAGTGTGGGATCAGCTGGAAGCTATCACAGAAATTCACCAAACCAGATCAGCTCTGCCTCTTTTACTTACCTTTCTTTAGCAGATTTTTTTCCCCCTTTTGGTGGTCCCATGACATAAGGGATACACTAATGAAGTTTTGTGTAATGTCCTCAGCCTCGATCACTAGCAGCGTTTAGCTAACTTGCTCCCTTGTTTCTCTGATTGAGAACATGGGCCTTTAACTAGACGGATTTACACGATTGTCCATTGACAGAGGGCACAATCACAGCACTTCGTATTCTAGTATAAACAACCAGTAGAAATACTCAAAATGCCTCAAAAACTACAAAAGAGAATAAAACCTACTTATTTTCTAACCATTTAGCATCACCATTTGATGATTTTTTTTATTACATACAGGTTTTAAATGCAACATTTTGCAATTTGTTACTGTGTATTAGCAATATTATAAACCTGTATGAACTTTATTCCCAGACCGATGGACTATAATCCTATAATCCTGCCAAGAAAAACATTTCACATTCACTGCAGTAAACAAGAGCTCTACAAATGTAGAAGGAAGTAATTTACCAGATGTTACTATTTGTCTTACAAGTCTCTCTTTGACTTTTGCTTATTTTCTCTTGACCTTGTAGGCTTCTCCCATACAGACTTGGCACAGAAAAACAAACGTGAAACCTTTGAAAGCCAGTTGTTATCCAGCTAAAAAGTTCCTTGAGACCTAACACATATACCTTTTTGGTGTGTCAAAAGAACTACTCATATCATTTGACCACCACAAAAGGATCACTATATCACGTTCCTGACTTTTCTGAAATTACGCCATATACCTTCATGCTTAACTTGTGGCTTTTACAAGGTTCTTCAAGGTACCGAACAAATAAACCAACTAAAATCCCAGCTGAGAAATGCAGTTAAATTACCTCATTCAAAAAATCACAGAAAAGGAAGATTAGATGGTCTGTGTTTACTTATGACAATACATCCTTGCTATTATTAACGAGTCTTGAACAACATCATCAGTAATGCAACAACTGAAATGAATGTAGGTATTTCCATTTCAGACTTTTAAAACAACATTCTCCCTTTCCCTCCTAAATAAACAGGAGACTGCTGGTGGCCATAAAGCTACACAGCATTTGAAATGCACATGGGCACTTACCAATACATTAGTTCACATACATACAAGCATTCAGCACAAATTCCTGCTGCGTTAGCTAAACCTGAGGGTCATGTGGGGATCCCTGTTGCTAGCTGTGTTTCACTGAATTAGGAACCTTCCTCTCACTCATCACAGGTGGAACTAGCATGTACCGCCACTGAAGCTATTGAGCTTCCAGAACCACTGAGAAGTTTCCAAAAAAAAAAAACTAGTGTCCAGAGTAATAGTCTGAAAGCAGCTGTCGTAAATAGAGGAAGAAAATCAGAACAAGCAAGTTGCGAAAAGCACTTTCTGCTACGCAATCGTTTCAGATTTGCCTGCGCTCTGCTTTCGCCAGCTGCGTTTTAGCAGCTCCAGAAGAACATGGGGGACATGCTGCTGTTTAAGCTGCGTGTGCAGAAGATGGGATTTAGCCATGTACTTTTAGCACTTTTTCTTCTGTTATCACACCACTTTCTTTTCTCCCAAATGCCTACTAAAAATGTTTAATAGCATGGGAAAAAAGCTGAAACAGAAAGCAGGAAACATCTGGAGCCCCAGCTCTCTACATGCAACAGTATTAAAAGGACAACATTTCTCTCCATGATTGCTTTGAACACTGGGCAACTGGTCCACAGTTGTGCTTGTGAGATGGATGGGAGAAAAAACTTACACCAGATTTCTTGTTGGTAGTTGACAGTAGAGGAATGGCCCTCAGGAGAAGCGTTGCCACACTCAAATTAAGTTGAGGCATAGTCCCAGCCCTTTGGTTTTGGCCAATCCTAGCAAAAAGGTGGAACTGAAAAGAAAGCAAAAAACAGAGCCCGAGACTGAAATCAGCCCAGGCAACAAACAGGACGCAGCTGTACTAAAGGAATAGCCTAATTCAGCAAAAATGCTCTGACCAGGACTGTGACCATGGGGCTAGTCACTGAACAAAGAGCATGAGCAGAGACTGAGATTCACGTGTATTGCATCCAAGAACAGACCACCACCAGAAGCAAAAACATCCTGGTTGGGACTAATACAGTGAGTCAGCCAGGGCTGCAAATCATACCAGAGGAAATCTAAGTCAGTAGGTATTTGAGGCTGTGTATAACCACAATACACATGATGTGTTTGATTCATAGTTGAGAATCCAGAATGCTCCTTCACTCTGGTTGAGGTTTTGTTTCTGCTCAGACAATTGTGTACATTTTTATCTCAATGCAGCATGTATGTCTATGATGACTACTTCTCCTCAGAAGTTATGGAGAAGTTCCAAGGTGTTTGAACCTAGAATGGCCTGGCATGAAGAATTAAATGTCACATCCCCTTGGAAGATATTTGAAAGGAGATTAATATTACTAATTCAGGTAAGATGAAGAACAGATGTGGCCATAGTTAAGGCAAATAGTTTAGCTTCAATTCAATTCAATACACGAATCAACATTAAGTCCTTGGATTTGAGTTTGTCTTTCACTGAAGCTCTTACACTGCTGTTAGTTCACTCCAGAAATATTCTGTTAGGGCAAAAAAGTATTTTGAAATACTGCAACATTTTAATCACATCAGTCCAGTTCAGTCTGCCTGAATAGTCATTTTATCTTAAATACAAATACTTAAAAAACTGGAAGGGAAGAATTTAAAATATACCACAGAACCAAATAACAGCTAGAGTTTGTATTTAAAATATCTTTGAAATAAACGCACTCTTTTCCTTAATTATTAATAACTTTATTTAGGTTACACCTGTTTTCACATAAATATATTGCTAATCAAAGAAAAATAACCAGAAAACCACATGGAAATTACCAAGATAATTGCAGTTACTTGAGATATGGCTAACAAAATCAGCAGCCATTTTACAGATGCACACACATACTTTTGTCCCCTTTAGGTCTTTAAAATTCTGTTTTCTGTGATGCGTATCTTACTATTCAAGAGGCGGGGGGGGGGGGAAGAATAGTTATCATATGACTCCCAGAAACTACAAACAAACAAAAGCAAAACAAACTGATAAAACACGAGGGGGGGGGGGGGGAAGAATAGTTATCATATGACTCCCAGAAACTACAAACAAACAAAAGCAAAACAAACACTGATAAAACAAAAGTGAAGTCACAGAATTTGTATTTTTTTCCCCGCAGTATCCTGGGAACAGATTTTGGAAATGTGCATATGAGTAACTTGAATGTATATGTCACATGGATAGAAGCGTTAGCAAAATAATCCTTGGTTACTTTTCCTGTTGAACTGTCTCTTTGTGCTTGCACAGCATCTGTACAATAAGCTTGCAAATAATAAGCCGCCTGTTGGGGAAAAAGTGGCAAGAGGCACTTACATCAGAAATAGAAGAAAGTCATGTGTAGAGTGAGTGACAAATAAAGGTTTTAATCAACATCTTGGAAAATCAATTTAGAAAACTCAATGTTGAAGAATTGTTTTATACAAAGTCTTGAGTTGTTTTAAAAATATTTTGATGGATGTAGATTCAGAAAAGAGCACAGCTAGGGAGGGAAGAAAAAGGCAATTGAAAGCAAAACTTCTGGGAGGGAGAATGTATTTTGGGGTAAGGTTTTGCTCCCTTTGTTCTCTTTCCAAAGCCATCAGAAACACAAAGCCTACTTTTCCACTCATGTCTTTCTAAAGAGTAGATGAGTTAAGCATCAAGTTAAGAGAGAAATTAACATTAAACGTATGTAAAAATCAAAAGGGGAATATAATGATAGTAAAAATAAAAGGCCTTTTCACTTCAGTTTCACATCAGCTATTACTTGTCAATACGTTGGTTTTGACTGTAAATTCTCCAAGAATATTGCCCCAGTATTTCAGTCTTGTATAACCAACAACAATAATAATAATAATCTGTTAAAATACAATATCAGGAATACCTAATTGGTATTATACAACAGCCATAGTTATCAGTAGCTCCTTTTCACTAAGCTTTTGTAAATATTTGGTATATATGGAAATAATCTATGACAGATA
This sequence comes from Aptenodytes forsteri, assembly GCF_000699145.1. Classification (NCBI taxonomy): domain Eukaryota; kingdom Metazoa; phylum Chordata; class Aves; order Sphenisciformes; family Spheniscidae; genus Aptenodytes; species Aptenodytes forsteri. The sequence continues at coordinate 3,256,041 of NW_008795365.1, read as the reverse complement.
AATCCTGAAAATGTAGTTGCTTAATTTACTCTAAGTTTGGATGCTTATCAGAACATTTTCAAACTGCTTGAAGAGGAAACCCCAGCGTCTTCATATTGAGGCAGCTCTACATGACACACAGTTACACTTGTATAATATGTTCTTGTATTGATTCAGTAGTTGGAGTAGCTGCTACTATCCTTTCTGCATTGCATTTTCCTTATAAAATATTTAAGCTCTAAAAGCATACATTTTGCAACACCTGAGCTTTGCTTAATCAAGGTTGTCCTATCTCACCATTAGTCTGGTTAACAGAAAGTCAATTTTAGGGACCCTGTTCTTGCTCCCATTGAAAAGCTCCATAACTGCAATGGAAGATGGAGTTCTTCTCATATAATATTTTGCATAATTTTTTTTTTTTTTTAAAAAGCAAGCAAACAAAAATACCCCAGTGGCTTGTAACCAAAACCAAATTAATTTGCACAGCAAATAAAGAACAAACAAACATCAGAAACAAAGTATGAAGTCCTTGTTGTTTCTGCCTTACAAATAGGCTCATGTTTTTCTCTGTCACTGCTGTTTTTGTGGAGTGTAGTTCAGGGAATTTCAGTCATATAGTGGCAAGTATCACAATTCACACATCGAGTTGTGCTGGATGACAGGAAGGAGGAGGGGAAGATAGGGAGAAGTCGTCTGCTTATTTAAAAAAAATAGCAAGGGATAATTTTGCTTTGAAACAGTCATGGAAAAACACTGACATCCTCAGCAGTTCAGTTAACTATTTTGTTTTAAAGGCAGCGATATTTTTTTTTAAAAGAGACTACAAGAAACAAGTGAAAACAGTAAGAATGATGCTGTGGCCTGGGGTAAGTGGTAGCACATAGAGCAAAAGTTCTGCAGACCACTCTGAAACAGACATCTTCTGCAGGTGAATATGGGAGACTGTTTCTTAATGTTCCAACTTTCCAACTTTGTTCTGACAAAATCATGGACAAAAAGCATGGTTATGGTCTTCAAAAGTGGTTAGGAAGATAGCTGTAGTGTCATCTGCCTAATTTTTTTTTTTAATGCAATTACATGTGAGCAGGAGATGCTCCTGCTTGAACTCCAAGTCCTACTCATTCTTTTATCTACAAAGGCTTTGCTATTGAGTGCTGCCTAATAATCAGAGTGAATCAGAGACTGAATACAGACCCAGGAGAGTTGGATAATTGTGTATTTGGAGAGAAAACAGCTTCAGGCCCTTTGGGGAGTAACAAAGCAAGCTCAGCTTGGTGTGAATGTAGCCATTTTTATTTAGAAAACAGAACAACATAGAAACAATATGGCACACATTTAAATGACTCAAAATGACTAGAGGTTGCTGTCAAAATAGAACTGTAAACAGAAATCCTAACTGAACAGACACTTTTCCAGGGAATCAACTAGGCTGTACACAACCATGTCGCCAGCGTGCTTCAAAATTCAGTGTGCAGTCCTATTCTTTCACCACATTTGGAATTGACCCTGAGTGTAACAGAGCCCCCAGCCTCCACACCAGCTTTGTATAAACTAGTGTGCAGAAAGAAATGGTGCATGCACTGGGGTAAGGATGTGGCCACAACTTGCATAGGTACCCATCTTTTCTGTGTTCCACAGCATACACAAAATCATAAAGCCATTTCTTGATGCTATACTATTAATCTATCAATCCTTTTGCTGATCAGGGATACATAAAATGATTATTTAGTTTGCAAGAAGCCAAAAAATCTCTTCCCTTTCCCCATTGACTTCAGAAGTACGTCAAGTAGTGTCTTCACTGAATATTTTCATAAGGTATAGCTATGTGAATCATAACGTAGTTGCAATGGCCAGCATTTGACTGTGCTTAAGCAAAGTTTGAAAACAATGTTTTAAAGGATGCATCTGAAAAAATCTCACAGCAGGTCTGACTGTGCCCTTCTGCATAGCCCAGTAAATACAAAACTGACTGTATGCTACTGCTGTGCTGTTGTTAAATTGCCAAGAGTTGTTCTTGCCAAAATTCCCCCTTATTTCAAAACTTAGGGGAATTTAAAGGATGGGATTAGGTTTAGATCCCGATGACAGCCCAAACTGAGTTGGGAACAATGTGGAACCAAAAAGGCTGACTGGTACTTGGAGAACTGTGTTACAGGACAGTTTGTTCCACTCTGAAGGGCATCTCTGGCCAACACAAAATGCTTCTGCCATTTCTTCCCTCTTTTCCTCTGTACTTACAGAAGTCCAAAGATAAACTGGCTATTGTTTTAAAACAAATTATTTCAGTGGAATGTTTCAAAGTTTTATGTCCATAAATTCATTCTTCATGTAGTTTAAGAGGGGTAGGTATTCAAACTGAATGATGACATCACATAGATACAAGTACACTAATGCTCAAGTCAAGGTTTTTATCCACCTTGCCTTGCATTGTACTGTAGGAGGAAGTGGATTCTGGAGTTGGGGGGGGAATCTTACTTGTATCAAAACATGCTCATAGATGAGAGGCACAGATGGCTTTGTTATTTAAAAAACAATCAAAGATTAAACAAGTGATAATAGTCTACTGAGCACAACAGTTTTGTATTTGCTGCAGTGCCACTTTAGAAAATTATCTTCTCCAGGCTTAACTACAAACATGCACAGTAAAGGACAACAAGACTGATCTTAATTGTTCTTTTGCAGTTGTAAAACTAGGTTTAGTTAAATGAAGGTTAAGGAAAGGGTTCAAAGAAAAACTGAGGAAAGAGACAACACAGGCAGAAAGAGAACCTAGGAGAACGGCTGGCAGGTACGCAGTGTGCTCTAAGCAGCTGCTGTTGTGAAAGCCAGCCAAGAAGGGAGCTGGAGTTTGGCCAGAGCAACACGCCGCCAGGATATCAGGAATGGGGACTCTGAAGTGGCAAACCTGAAGCTACAGGCAAATGAGCTTGCTGAAAGTTGCATGGAGGACTGCCTCTGTATGAGCAAAGGGTTTTCAGTCTTCTGGAAGCAATGGAACTTTTTGATCTTTGAGATCAAATCAGACCACATTACTGAAGGGTCACTGAAGTAACTCATTAGAGCCATTGGCTGCACTTTTCTTGAGCAACAATTAAAGCTCATGTTTTGCAAGCTGGTGCTGACCATTTAGAAGGAACAAAGTGACAAAGTAGACTTTAGAAAGATGGACAATATCTTTTTAAAATTTTTGAAATCCAACTGTGTTATAGAAAGATTGTTTTGTTTAGTTGGCTAATTTTCAGTAGGAACTTCCAGGGTTTCTCTGGATTTTCTGACAATTGTATTTTCTCACAAAACATTCTTCCCCTTTTTCTTTTCCAAGAAGTTTTAATTACAATGATGGTGTTGAAAAATAATAGTTGAACATGATTTGTCTTAGAGATGTGTAAGGTAATGAAGAACTATGAAGTCTCCATCTGTAGGACTATTTGCAGCAGATAGTCCCTAAATTTATATACCTAATACCCTAAATTTAAAGTTAAATATTTTGATGGCTTGCAAATGAATACAGGATGTAATAGTTAAAAAGTTGGTTTTCCTACTGGGCACTTGGCCAACCCTTAGGAAAGCAGTCATGGGTTCCCATTAAAGCACAGAGCATCTCCTGAGAATAGAGGTCTATCCATCATGAGCTCATATGCATTTTATGTTCCAGTTCTCAGAAAAGCATTTTGCTTTCCTTGCTCATTGTCTACCCATTTACTACATCAGAACAAAACCTCATTGTTTTATTTGCTAACAATTACAATCTTGGATTTAAAAGAAACATTGTGTGTCAACTAAAATTTGTAATAAAACTCCTTTCTGAAGTAGAGGAAGAAAGAAAAAGACAACAGAACAAAGAACTAAAGAAAAGTATCATGTACTGATGTTCATATAGAAAATAAAAGCCATCACTTGCTTAACATTAGCATCTGCTTTTCCAAGTCAACAACCTCACTACAGTTGCTATCTGCCCTTTCCTTTCTTCTAAAATTGATTCTGAATGATTGACTGCAAATACATAAGACTGATCAGGTTTGCTTTGAATCATTTACTTTTTCCTTCAAGTGAAACAAATTCATTTGAGCTACCTGGTATTGCTTCCTGAGTAGGATATACTTGGGAAGTGACTCTGTTCTGCAAGTCAGCAAGGCAAATGTTCCCTAAGTGATAATTGTTTCCTGGAATGTTTGGGCTGATAAACAACTTTAACATATTTGAACCAATTTCCTATGCTAAATGATGTATTAGTCTCCAGAAAAAAAAAAAGGAAAAAAGAAAAAAGTTTTCTGATAAGGCTTCCACTAGCCATGGTAAAAAAACCAAGATCTTTCTTGTTACAGTTTGGAAATAATAAAGAGGTGTGCAAGAACTATTTTCAGTATCACACAAATACCGTGTACAATTTTTGGCCAGACTCTTCACCTCTCCAGTCTTGTCTGTTCTTGCATAAAGTGACATTACCGTCCTTATCATTATCTGTCAAAGTATTCATATGACCTGTCTTACCAGACTATCTGCATATTAGACAAACATTGATTATCCTGTAAAAAGAAAAATATTACTACTTTCATTGACCAGATGAGGTAAAAATTGGTTAAAGGACAGATTCAAAGAGAAGATGCAGGTATCTGAAGGGCAGTTTAAGCAGAATTTAGACAGCTAAATTGAGGTCAATCTACAGAAAGCTCTGTCAGACAAGAGATCTAAGAATTAGTAAGCATGTATGTTTTGCTAGTAATATTACTTAGGTACATATCCGGAGGCACCAATATCTTGAACAGCTTCCATGTTTGAGTAGCACTCTCAGGCCTCAAGAAGTTTAAAACTCACAATCTCTAACCCCATCTCAGAAACCATAGTATAGCAGATGTGTTCAGAGTTCAGCAGTCAACAATGAAAAGAGAAGTAGCCTGGGGACACTTGCATGAAAACTGTATTCCTGAATGATGATTAGAAGTAGAGATCAACAGGTACAAAAAAAAAAAACATTTATCACTGTGAAAGCTCCCTTGTTGAATCAAAAAAGTAAACTTGTACAGTAGTTAGACTGTTGAATTCAACCTTTATGAGCTCTATTATCATTCTGCTTAAACTAGCATAAATCAAGAGTAAAACTATGATAATGGACACATACAAGTGTAAAAGTGACAAAAATGTAAGAACTATAGCAATAATGATGAATCAAACAAGGATCCAAACTGGTCTTTTGAATTGCTGTTCTCTGCGTGTCATTCATTATGCCTCAATGCAATCAGTAAAGTGGAAGTAAATCAGAACCAAATCCTGGGCGATATGCAGACAAATTAGAAAAGAATTAGGCCATAAAAGTGTATTTGCTTTGTCCACAAACTCCAGAATAGCAGTCATTTAACATTCAATATTTACCCAAAATTACCAGATAATACAGTGATATGCTACTCCGAATGCAGGAGTGTCATATTGCAGCTCTAATTAGTCTTTTAAAAAAAATCAGATATCATTATTTGTACATCACTAATGAATATAATCTCTCTGAGAGAAATTCCTCTCCTCTAAGAATAGGTAGGAATAAGTGGGAAGGGATCTGTGAGATACACTTCTAGGTACTTGGTCACATACCCATAACAGAGCTGAAGCATGTTCTGGGCTTACATGATAAGTAACAGCTCCTCTTCTAGCACTTGCCACATTGCATCTGCTAAATATAGAGTGGGACAAAAGGATGGTTCAAAGAGAAAAGATAAGAGGGTAAAACGGTAACTGCTCTGTCTCAAAACACACATTGATATATGTATTTTCCATATCTAACTGGGCACAATTCCTTCCATTCGCCTTCAGAAAATTAACTACTGTTGGAAATTATTTTGTGTTCACTTTCTTCCTCATCCTTTCCTCCATCCATTTTTCTGTTCTTGATACCCCTCTCCCTCCAAGGCTGCTCCTATTTCTTCCTCTACTACAAAAGAGGTAAATTTCAGCTTGTTGCTGGGGCACAGAGAGGGGAAAGGGGCCAGGGAGTGAAGATGGTATAAGGAAAATCTCACATTGCAAGGTTTTCTGTTCCTCAGAAAGCCATGGATAGGAGAGAATACAGGAGCTGTGATTATTTCTTCTAAGAAAGGCTATCTGCACAGCCTAACCTATACATTCAACCTTTTTGTCAGCAGCAATGGCAAAGGGCAAGAGGTAAAGATTAGGTTTTCAGTCTGAAAATCTTGTTTACTTACACATAAGTAAGCTAGATTGTTTGCTAGTCCCTATAAACTGCTGCCTTAGGTAGCCAGTTACTATGTCTATTCTTTGGGATAGTCTACAACTTACTGAACCTAGTACACATCCCTTCCTTTCTTCTACTCTCTATCAAGGTGTCAACTGTTAAACTACCCTAACAGCATCTGCAGTGAAGACAAACTGCTTTTAAGCCCTCTGATTTTATTGACACCCTTATTCACAGCCAACCAGCATAGAGGGTAACCTGTTTAGCAGCTCTCTACCACATACTACTACTCTTAAGACATTAGCAAGGGATAATTGTGGATACTTACACAGGAGGCACCAGTGAAGTGAACCCACTCCTCAGTTCTTCAGTTCTTGCGGATCACAGTTCACAACCAGGCAGAACTTCTAATTCTTGTACCTTACATATACCTCTTTTCTAACTAGCCATAAATCAAGCTTCTCCTTTCAGGTCACACCTGAAGGTCTTAGCCAAAAGCTTTCTCAGCTGACCCATCCTGGCACCAGCCGTTGACTTGGTCTGCCACCCATTTTGAAAATCCAAATACCTCCCTACTCCTTCCAGTCCATGCACCAAAAACCCCAGCCAAGTTCCCCAAGCAGTCTGGAGAACCTCCCAGAACTGGTCAACAAAACAGTCAGAAACTACTTAATTCCTTCAAGTGCACTTCCTGACTGGCAGCCCTATCCAGACACAGATGCATCAAAGATCTCTCCAAAGATGCATCTTCAAATAGAGAGGCTAAATTCCATATTTAGCCCTACTTTCTCTTACTTCTTACATGAAATGTAGCATCCTCCCCTTCACGCAGTCAAGAAGTCATATAAAAACCTGTTTACAACCCCTCACATACTTTGTACACAAGCCTGCATACAACCGGCCTGCGTACCAGACTTTACAATCTACTTATGCCATGCTCTTTCCCTCCACAAGCTGTGACTGTATCACCCTCTCATGACCTGGAACTAAAAAAAGTTCCATCCAGCCTACACAGACACCTAGCAGATTGTACTGTTAAGGGAAAGAAGGTTGAAACAATCCTCAATCATTTTTAGGCAAAACCCAACCCACAATCCCCGGGTTTCAGCTAGACTTTAGACAGACTTTACAATCTACTTATGCCATGCTCTTTCCCTCCACAAGCTGTGACTGTATCACCCTCTCATGACCTGGAACTAAAAAAAGTTCCATAGAGCCTACACAGACACCTAGCAGATTGTACTGTTAAGGGAAAGAAGGTTGAAACAATCCTCTCATTTTTAGGCAAAACCCAACCCACAATCCCCGGGTTTCAGCTACTTTAGATTCATCCTCAATCATTTTTAGGCAAAACCCAACCCACAATCCCCGGGTTTCAGCTAGACTTTAGATTCTCATCCAGATTTGAAGAAAAAAAAAAGCCAGGAAGCATCCATTCACCCTCGACTTTCCTGCCACTCTTCTGGTAAACAGGGCTTCCTGGGAGCTGCTAAGCTATATTTAAGAGAGTTAGCAACAGCCCCTCTGACTATTTCTTGCTTTTAGAGTTAAGGGGTTTTAAGTATTAGGCCTAGGGTTCAGGCTAGTATGGGCTGCAAGGATTGATTTGATTTTGGCGGAGGAAGGAATGGGGGAGTAGTGGAATAAGAGCAAGCATTCTTAGTATTTCCTAGCCAGTAGCAGTTGTTGACTGCGTGTCTGAAATATAGGGCTGCACATTGATTTGGGCTTAGGCTGAGTATTGATGTCAAATCATTAGGGAATGGGTAAGATCAAAAAGATCTGTCAGGGTAGGTGTAGTCAGCACCTCCACAGGTTTCACAGCCATTTCCCTGCTATTTCCCCACAAGGGGCTGGAAGGAGCCCCGGTTTACAATTAAGGTTGTGTCAAATTGTCAGGGACCTAATCTCTGGCATTGGGACCAATCCCAGCAAACAGTGCCTTGTCTCCCATCCCGGCAGATCCACATTTCCACACAGCCAGGCATGTCCTGCCTGTGCCAAGCTACATCCAAATTCAGAAGTCGGAATACATTATCAGCCACTAGGTATCTGAACACAAACTTGAAAGACAATTCTTATCTCACCCCTAACCCTGGCCTCATGGCTCTTGCTGTCTCTAAAACTAACGTTTGCAAGATCAAGACCCCAGCGTACTAGCTGTTCTACAGAGCAAAAAAGCTGCTCCTGACCTGAAAAGCTAACAGAAAGTACATACCAAAAATGCCAGAGGGCACATCATAATTCTATGCTTTTATTCCTAACGCCTATGAAGAAGTCCACAAAAATGTTTTTGTCATTAGGTCAAAAGAGAGATGTGAAGGGAAGACTAATAATCAAAAGGAATGGTCACAAGCAAGAAGCTATTGAAAACAAAGAACATTTTCACCTCTGTAGCTAGAGCTGATTGAAGGATAAGATCAGACTCGTTCAGTCAATCACATGGTATCACTACACTAAAGCTTAGATCTAGTATGCCAAGAAAAATGACAAATTGGGTGTACTTGCTTGCAGTATATGTAATCATGCAACATCAATAATCAGTTTACAAAAAGAAGTGCTCTGCTGTTAGGAGCTGTTCCTTTATCTCATGTTTGTTCTGAGGTTTCCCGGCTGTGGGTGCAAAGTATTCTTGCAACTTAACAAATGAAGTCAGAGCAAAATTTATCCTTAAAACACTGGGCACCAGTCACCATTTCTTAACATTATCTAATTTCATGAAAATTTCAGTGTTAAGAATTTTTTCTTTCGAGTTTTTGAAAGTTATCCTGCCAACATTGCATGAAAGCAAAACATACTTATATGCTGCTTTCCCTAAACAGTGTTTTCAGCAAACTATTAGAAATCAGGTATTCTTATTACTTTGTTTACCTGGAGATGGTTCTTAGAACTTTTTTGCTTCTTAGCTTATGTCTGGCAGTCAACAGAAAAAGCGTCCTGTGCCAAAAGCAGACCTATGATTAGCCTCGTGCCCTGCAAATCTTCAATTTGAGAACATAGTCCTTAGATAATTCAGTTTAGAAACAAATTGGGAAGTGAGGAACTAGATTTTTAGAAGTTTGTATCTACACTTTTAATCCTGCTCCTCACACAGAATTAAATCTCATAATACCCAAAAGAAAGAACAAATCTGAGAAAAAAATTTGAAATTAGCTACTGATTTTGGACTCACCAGAAACCATATTTATCTGATTTTTCATATGAGATACATGTATGCTGCAGCAGAAGCCCTTTCAGCAAGACAAAGCATCCTCAGGATTCATCCCTCAGGAAATAACGTTTGCATTTGAGAATGCTTATTTAATGTCTTCTCCTTAGTCACACATCAGGTTGCAATAAAAACTGTTCCTGCAATGGTGTTAACTAGTAGACACTGCTTTCTTCCTGCAATTTTATTTTATGTTATCTAGATGTAAGAAGATTCATAAAGTTGAGATCATAATAAATAATATGAAGAGTAATTTACAAGAGTCCAGGAGAGGTTGGGGGCAGAAGATTCCTTCACACAAACACATGACTATCAGAAACCCCTGCTTAAAATTCTCACATGAGAGTTAACCTGAATTATCTCTGCAGATCCATTTCTGAGAGTTAGTACTTAAAAATTAAAATAAATCTCATTAGTATTTACTCCTATAAAAGCAGGCTTGGTGAAAATGTTCCAGCTAGTTAGGCAGCCAAAATTTCAGTGCAGTGAGAAGGGATGATCACACACACATTCAAGGACAAATCTCATGAAACTCATGTTTGACAGGAAATTGTACAGGAAACTAATTTAGAGAGATCAAAATGAGGGTGGTATGTTCCCAGGACCCAGGGCAAGTCAGAAATCTTGCAGCTGAATTTTGTACATATGGTAATTTGATCAGAGTGGATATAGCAGAGAAGGGAAAGAAATAGTCGATTGAAAATGTAGAAAAAAAGAAAAATCAGCATGGGAACAAGAATTCAGTATCTCTGTAAATAAGCCAGACCACAAAGCCCCCAAATCAAAACAAAAGCTACTTTATTGTAGTAGGGTCAGAAATACCATAATTTGGGATACATGCATCAGACACTGGTCACTTAAATTGTAGGATTTGAAGTTGCTATGCATGTGTTTTCATTTACCTTCTAGATGTAGGTATACTAAATGCACTCCTGCCTTAACACCGCAAACAAAAAAAAAAAAATCCGAGCATGAGAGCAAAACACAGGGAGAAACAAGCAGATTTGAAGGTAACTATGCACTTTGAAGCTTGCTTCATTTTTATGTGTCCAGCATCAGATTATTATAAAATCTTGTGTCTTTTATATGTGTATTAGAAACGGGGAACGTGACTCTCTTCGCTACGTCCTCTGTATTTCCAGAACATTGATAGAGAGGAATTTCAAAAGTCTGTAGGAAATGTATGTGGGCTGCAGCCTGCAGATCCCACAACCACTGTACATATCCTTTCAGCCAGCCATCTGGTGATTTGTGGTAGCATGAACTTTGATCATAAGTCGAAACAGTTTAATAACTTGAAGTACAGCAGTGTCCAAGTAATCCAAGTAAGAGCAGAGAGCAAAGCATTAATTTGAGCTATAACACTGACTTTCTCTGGGAAAATTCACAACTTAATGTCCTTTTTGATGACTAAGAGAATAAAATCTGGTATTTAATTTTCTGGTTTATATCAAAATCCGCATCATCTTATTTTTCATCTTTTAACCAGCTGAAAGTTATAGTGGCTAAATCATAATCTGTTTGAATGATTTTTCCTTTATTGTTCATAAACAGAGGCCACTCAGCTAATACCAGTACATGAACTGGAAGTAGTGTGAACTTACACCCATTCGTTCTTTCAAGAGGCACAAAATCCAGCATTGCATCTATGCTTCTGTATACCTGCATTAAGAGACATGTCTTGGATTTCTTTGAGGAGAATCCCAGAAACCAAACAGGAAAGAGGAGGAGCAATGAATGGGAAAACACAGGAAAAGTTAGATGTTTCCCACAAAGCTATAGGGTTTCCCTGGGACTTTACACAACCTAGGCCAAATTCTGCACTCAGTTACATTTGTAATACCTGACTGATTTCTGGAGAGTTGTGGATGCAAGGGAGCAAAATTTGGCACCCTGTTTTTATCACAGGAAAAGTAAGAGAAAGGTAATTCTAAAAACCAACTTAAAAGCCATATTCTTCTAAAATAAAACAATCACAAGAGGCAGTGTACAAAGAATGAACTGTAGCTTATGTATTCTTCAAAGACATTTTTAAAGCTTTCTGACACAAAACCATGAGGAATCTATAAAAAACCCAAACTATTGGAATCTGAATTTAAAGCAAAGCAAGTCAGAAATATGAAGGACAAAACAGAAGTGGACAGTACAGCTTAAAAAAATCCACGCGGTCATGGATCTATAATGAATAACAAAGTCCAGTGTGCACTTCTAGGCTCACACACAGAGCATGAAACTACCCAGCACTGACCACGCAAGACAGTCCCATCATCGAGGCTGAAGGGCGTTGCGGATTTCAGCAGGATGTACAAATGGGAAGACCCAGATAACAAGGCAAAAATGTGCAAAGAGGCAGGCTGAAGTCACTTTCTTCCACTCTGCTGGATGATTCCCCTATTTCTGCATTGCTGTAAAATACATGATACTTCTCATTCTTGATGATGGGACTGTAATATGTGGTCAGACACTTCATCCACTTTGTCCTACATTTTCTAACGTTATTGAAGTGATTTGGCTGAAAACATGAGAAAGTCAGTTCTGTGCATATTTTGTTTTTCATTTTCTTGGGCTTCTACTCTAAGTAAAATAAGAAAAACTCCTTCAGTTTGCCTGATCTAGAAGTGAACAACCACCCTTCTCTACATTGTGAGCAGCAGCACACAGTTCTCCCAGGACCTGCCAGGATCACAAGATGAACTGTAGATGACTACTCATTAAAGTGCTCCTTAATTTAGACTCTTTGGAAAGGCTTAAGTGGTGTGCACCCATAATGACCAGCTTCTAGGAAATTAGAGAAGGCTGAAGGAAGGGAGAAAAAGTGTCTAAGATGGGGGATTTCAATGTATTTAAGGTGCATCTGCATTTGCTTTGTTCTCCGTTTCATTCTGGGGCCCTATTTCCCAGTCATTAATACTAATACCGTTTCATAATCACATTCACTCTGAATTGAACTGAACAGGCATGGACCAGAAGCTAAACTGGACAAGAGTCTACATAGCGCATACAACAGGGGCATGAGATATACCAAATGTGTCTCCCCCCCTCGCAGTCCTTCCAAGGTAACCCATCAGGCTTCTCATGCCTTACAGCTCCCATACCACTAATTTGATGTAACAAAGCAAAAGCACAAATCTGACAGACCAAAAGCAGTCCTCCCGCTTTGGTTACTGCTTCGCTTCCTTCCCTGATATGGGAAATTTGGGGGTTTCTCCTAGTGATAGCCTGCACATGTGGTTTTGCTGCCGGAAGAGTGCTATGGCAACAGCGTGAGGAAGCGATCTGACAGCAAGCCATAGCAGCAGGCACCGCTCTTATGAGTTTATAAAACTGAAAGCAGCGTACTTAAAAGCCCATATCCTGGATCACTGCCGTGGTTCAGTTCCACACACGCTCAGATTATGCACTGGGTTTTTGACTGAGAAACCACAGTACAGCCTCATCCTACTTTTATTGGAAACTCCCAACGTGTCTACAGAGACTGAGGCCTGGTTTCTTTTTCAGTGTCTTCGGTTATAAAGACAGCAAAGAATCAATAGAAAAGGCCTTCCTACCAGCCCAGAACACCACCAATCTTTACCCTTTTTCCCTGCGGGATCAAAAGTACCCTCTTTCTCAAGCATAGTCAGGAACCTTGATATTTGTCTTCATTTGTTCAAATATGTTTGTGGAGAATGAAGGGAGAACATGGGTTCTCCTCTTCCCTGTGCTTTTCTCCATGTCCTGTACCACCTACACACAAGGGCAGGAATACGCTAGTCAAATGACTCCTATGACCTACATGTTTGCAAACCAGTCAAATAACTTTTCTACATGAGGAGCAATTGCAGTATGACTCACTGATGGCTAATCACAACACACTACTGCAGCAATAACTACTACGTGACATCTCCAAAGGAAAATTGACCCTTCCAGTACCCGGCCTTCTGTGTAACCACACACACTTATCGCCCTGCCCACATTGCACCTCTTTCAAAATGGCGTTGCACTTGGAATACAATCACATCCTACATTCTTGTAACGAGCAATTGCAGGCACAGTGTCCCTGCTTGCTTTTTCATCCAGAGTTGCTAAGGACTTATCAGTGTTCTTATTTCAAGGAAGGTTTGAACCCAACTCTTAAGAGAACATTGTAGGTATTGTAACACAGTATGAGAACGAATGACAGTTGGGAAATGCTGCTAAAAACTGATTTAATTTTCACTGGTGTTGTTTTTCTTCATTAAATTCACAAGCAGTTGTATGGAAGAGGAAAATGCATCTGAATCTAGTTATTTAGTAAGAAAAGAAGCAAAAAGTCTTTTCACTCTAATGCCTTGTTTACAATATAAAAGCTTCCTGAACTGCAAAAACTGGGCCTGATTCTGGACACTGCTCTCCATGAGAACATCAAGAATAAATCAGCTAAGTCTCAAAATTCACTGATTCTCAGAAGCCTTTGCCAGGTATCCATCAGAAAAGGAGATGACAGAATTCTATACTTAGGAATATCCCAGTAGGTATGGAGATGTTTGTGCTGGCAAAGTAATAATAATAAAAAAAAGCAATAATGTTTGGAAACTGGCAGTGGTCACTCCAGTAAAATGTAGTTAATTTTTTCTTGATCACGAATACAGATGTCTTAAAAACATCTCTGAAACTGTTGTTTTAAGACTAACATATACTTACACAGAACTAATTACTCATTCACCCTGTTCTACTTTTCCCAAAAGATAAATTAGTTACTGTTTCTAAATGGATACCCAATATGAATTTACTTTTAAAGTATAAGGAACTTCAGTTAATGACAGAATTTTTGGTTTATAGATCAGATAATTCTCAATAATTCCTTTATATTATTGCCTAACAGTAGACTTTATATAACATCAGTTCAAAACTATTGTAATACAAGATTCCCAATCTGAAAGTTGGGAAACATAATTCGTGTTTCTTCATCAAAAGTGCAGAGCTAAAGTTACCATGAGTAACAGGAAGTTTGAAAGAGCTTCAACTGGGCACTTAAATTTTTAACCAACAGGATGAGCTGAGACTAGTAGTTAACAAGAAGTCTGGCATCACTCGAGTTGATAAATCAGTGAACACTTCCTGAACTGAAAGCAGTTATCATGAATGATATTATCCTTCATCCAGATGGCATAAATATAAAGAGGCTGAAGAAGCAGCAACTTAGCTATCAGTGTAGTAAGGGAAAATTCTTCTGTGTTCAAAAATTATGCTTGAGCTAGACCTGGTCAGAAAATTTTGATAAAATTTTTATTCACTGGAAAAATACAAATTAAAAAAACCCAAACATTTCAAAGAGCAGTGCTGATTTCAGGAAGAACTTACTTTTACACGAACATTTTAAAAAGTTGTTTCAGCCTCTGCAGAACAATTAATTTTCTAGTTTGAAGTTTTATAAAAGTTATTCCTCTTTTCTTTAATTTCCCTAGTGTTCTCCAGCTCTATCCTTCACAATACAAACGTTCCTTAGTATCTAACTTCTTAAAAAGCGCACACAAAAGACCTCATCTTTACTCGCCTTTCAACAGTGTCTATATATGCCTTCTGTTTTATCACTAGTCTCGCTACCTAAAGCTGCTGTTTCGAGCTGTCCTTCTTCAGTATGTCCCATATCTTGCTCCTGCCTCTGGATCACCACTGAATCTGCAGTCATTAAAACCCCTAGTGACTCTTGGTGCAAATCTCAGAAAAATCTTAGAACCAGTACTGTCCTTATTCTTCACCAACAATCAGATCCTTTGCTTTTTATGACTTTGCTACCTGTGACCTATTCCATACTGATTATCCCTTGTTCATTATCCAAATGTCAGCTTCCGCTTCTGATCAGCTATGGATATCTTCTGATGTCTCTTACATTTTAAAAAAATCATCACTGGGCTTTTTCTTATGCTGCCCTTCACACTTGGGTAGAGCTCCCCATAAACATCCACAAAGTTATTTCACAAACATCTCCAAGGCTCTCTTTCACTATGCTGCCCATAAAGTTATTAGTGCAGCTAACTATTAAGCTCTCATGCCTTGCTACCAAGTAGCATGTTAGCCAATACTGGTTTGCTGTTCTTTTAGGCTCCTTATCTCTTATTACCTACTTTGCCTCTTCTATGTACTGACATTACAAACTTTAAATTAGCTTTCCACTCTTTGTAATTTGTATACTGCACAGCACAAGCTGACACTAGTTTCTTACTACAGTTCATAGCAATATAGTATTGCACAATAAGACCAATAAAAAAAAGGAGCTGCAGCAGAGAAACATTGAGTTCAGTTTTCAGAAAGACAAGCAGGCAAGATGCCTACATCCCATTGGAATTCAGACACCTACATGCTTCCACAGAGGTCATTAGGAACCCATTGTCATCTTTAAGGGTCCACAGAACCTTCTACAAATTTCCTCAAGATACGGTTTCTGAAGGATGTCTCAAAAGTTCAGTTACATAGTTTTGACTCAAGTCCATGTTGTGACAGCAGAAAAGAATTTCATAAACAGGAAAATTACTTTGTACAAGCTCTCCTTGAGAATGAAAGCCAAAAGCATACATTATGCACATTTCAAAATAATATATTGTTCTCTCTGAACCTTCCCCTTTAAGGAATATGCAAAAGATGAAGTGAAAGAAACATGAGAAAAAAAGAATGTGAGACAGAAAGATCGTGAGAGAGGTTACTCTCATAGCACTTTTGATCTGGCTGACACAGAGAGGTAATAAAAATTCATCAGAAGCTTGTTCTTGCTCAATTTCCAGGACAAAAACGTCTGGATATGTATCCAAAGCTGACTCAACCTTGACATCTTTTGATCCCAAATGCCCTATTTCTTTGTAACCAAAGGTATTGTGAAATATTCACAGAAATGCACACATTTCCCAGTGGGTTTTGGTGTAGCCTGATCAGAGTGGAATGGGATGAAAACACAAAAGCTAGGACAATCCTGGTTACAAAAAACAAACAAAAAACCCACCAAACCCACTACAGGAAGAGTTAAAACTTTACCATTTGTAATAAACACGTAGTGTATTATTTATATAGCTCTGCATGCATGCTGTACACTGTTTGCCTTGCAGTCTCAGTATTAGAACTGTCAGATAATGTTATCAATACACACAGGCAATTTTTAAAAGTGGGTTTTTTGCTATACAAATGAAAGTGAGGAACGTGATATGTCTCAAACCAAGGAAAGCTACAAAGCTAAATCAACATTGTCTGGAGAAGAGGATGTAGGAGGTGGGAATTTCAGAAGTGCACACATGGGGTGTTTGTAACATTAACTATACTTTTGTACAATTGTACAATGTTACAATTGTAACACTAATTATACTTTACACATGCCAAGCCTCCTTTAATTTTATAAAAAAAATATCAAGATAAATGTTTCACATATACCTGTGTTTACGACTTAGAGGACATGGAGCTAAACAATGTCTTAACAGCACCTGATGTGTGCAGTTGTATTACTGTAATACCTTTGAGCTTTTATTATAGAAAAAGCCCCATTCTACTACCTGCTGTACTAACACAGAATAAAAGAAGTTAACTAAAAAAACAAACATTGCTTTGGTTGAACTTTATACAAACCCTGGTGTATTTTAAGTTAGTAAATCAAATGTACTCACAGTTCTTGATTTCATGCTATCGGTCAGCATAGTCATATTTTGCTCTGACCTTTAAGGCACTGAGCTGAAGTTTTCATAGTTATTTTTCCTCATCTTATGTTCTCCAAGCCAGTCTAAGAATCATGATAGTATGGCCTAAGTTTTAGAGATGCTGAGCATGGATAATTTTCACCTCCAGTTTAACTCTGAAAGGTTTGTCCCATCTGATATTAGGTCATTTAATCAAGATACCTAATATTAACTTTCAAGTTCAATTTTAATTGACCATCTCTGAAGTGTTGACCTAATTCATTTCAGCTTCAATTAAAATCTATTTGATATCACTGTAAATCCAGAAATAGTGCTACTTCACACAATCTGCGCCAATGAGATTGCAGCCAGAATCTAACATATGGATTGCATTTAGAGATGTACTGTTCTGTTTCAAATATTACTTCAGTTTCCATTCTTTAGCCAAAGACACACTATTATTATTTACACATTTGTATTTTCTGTGTCTCATACAGCTATGAACTTCCTAACGTTGGATTTGTTCAATAAGGAAGGAAACTGAGAAAGCAATGAATTATAGCAACATTTTCACATAGCACGTAAGTCACCTTATAAATACAATGGAAGGCCAAAGACTACTGAAGGTAGAAAGTGATACAGCATCATCCAAAGTTTATGTCGGTGACTAGAATCCATTTAATTTCAGAAGGATTTGGATTAGGCTGTCTGGCTAGCTTCCAACTAACTTTTTATATACGGGGAAAGCAACAATTATATAGCCAGCAAGTGTGGAGTTTGCAGACATATTTACTTTGGTATGCTTATATTGAAGACTCCAACAGAGTTTTTACTGCTTAAAGCTACTGTGGGTGAACTGGAATAACTGAGACTATCTTGGAGAGATACACCTAAAGTGCAACCCTCTTCCAAGCACACTTAACTCTACATAAACTGTGAACGAAGCATGGAGCACAGAGAAAGCCAATTATTTTTACTGGTAAGCTTTGTTTATGTTACCATGAAACTTTTAGGATGAGCATACCCTGGGTTTCCCTCTGGCTTACACACAACATCAGTTAAGTACATTTTGGTTGCCAGATTTAAAACTGCCAAATTGAGAAAGAACGCAACCTTGGGGACATATGCCAATTTGAGTTCAAAGTTTTTTGTTTTCTGTTTGCAACTTTTACTCATATTTCTCTGGAAAAAGCCAACACAGAGGGAATCAAAGAAGCCACAGAGGGAATCAATACAAAAGTTCACAATATCCCTTTTAACCTTATTATTACTGCTATGCACAGCATACCTACACTTTGATTTCTTTGGCGTGCCCCCTTTTCAGAGAATACCTGAAGCATTTGTTAACAGTGCTGTGAGGACAAAAGGATGTCCTGCAACTGGAATGTTTCCATGGGACAGCCAGCCGTGGGCTGATTCCTGAAGAAAGTGACAGGATCTAAGTTACTGCAGTTGTTTAAACTTGAGCTGGGGGCGTCTTACAGAAACTATTACTAATGCCAGTAGAGAGATGGAACTGATTATTTTATAAGTATTTCCAGCTGTTTTTTCTAGTTCTTTCAGCTTGTGTTTGAGAGTTGAATACTTCAAACACATTTATTCTAGATCCAGTAAATTAAAGTCTAGTAAGTAAGTGAGAATGAGATATTGTTAATATGCCCAAGTGTGGTTAGGTGGTTCTTTCACAGACACTTACAGATTCAAAATACAAAGATTATGCAAAAATAAGCTGCTGTTTGAAGTGCCAAGCACTATTTACAACAAATATAGTTTGAAATATAAATGCTATTAATTGTCAGGAAATACACCGATAGACAACCTATGACTGTCTGGACATGGTCCTGAGCAACCAGCTCCAGGTGGCCCTGCTTGAGCAGAGGGTTGGACCAGATGACCTCCGGAGTTGCCTTCCAACCTCAACCATTCTGTGATTCTGTAATTCTGTGAATCTATGTGCACGGAAGTGGATATACAAGTACCTATTTTGTTTGGGAATTTAACATTTTGAAGTACCACCTCTTTGAGGGTCCAAATATTAAAGACAAAGGGACTTCTCAATAAATCAAGAACATTAAGATGACAGGCAGAATGTGAAAATCATACATTATTAAAATACTGCATGAGGAGCAGCAAAGTGAAAATTACAGGTTTTGTGCAGAGAGATGCAAATTATTGCTAATAAAACCTCTAATGTATCTATATCAGTTTGTTTCTCAAAAAAAAAAAAGATGACAAAAAAGAGAGTACTATCAATTGGATCAGTTATTGTTTCCAACCTCTCTATGCTCAGACTTCTCTCTCTAGAACTCTCTCAGTCTCTGATCAGGATGCAGTCCTACCATGGTACCTTTGCAAACAATATTCTCATAAGCTAAGACCTGGCAAACAGTCATCTATGCACATAATTTTATTAATAGCCACACATGCCTAATTTCAGCTACACAATCACAAAGACTTTAAAGGTCAGCTCCCTAACCATAGCAAGACTGAGGCACTTTTAAAACCGATAGTACCTATAAGTAGAAAACATCATGCATGTATCATTTTGTACCCCTCTTCCCCACTCCTTAAAGGCTCTAAGTCTTTTGGAGCTAGCATCAGGACTTTTTATGAGTTAGTAGACACGCCTAGCAAAATGCCTGTTCACACCAAGTTGGACACTGAACAAATAAATTCTTATACAAAGTAGGAACATGTTAATAAAGATGGCTGAAGGCAGAAAGGAGGGTATTCAAATCATCACATTTAGGTGCCTATGTTAGGAGGATGATTTGCCTTTACAGTTGTTGTGGTTTAACCCGGCAGGCAGCTAAACACCACTCAGCCGTTCGCTCGCACATGAAAAGAGATCTCTCTCCCCAGTGACTAGGAAAACATAAGAGATTCTAGACAGATGACCCTTCTAGCTTAGGTGCATCAATTAGGTGGGATGAATACTGACACCTCTGTTTATTGCTTACATGTAAGTGTTGTGAAAACACTTTCCCTGATCACACAAATCAGGACATTAGCTATGTCACCACAGAGATCATCTCAGAAGGAGAACAGATAACCTTTAAATACAGAGACAAACAAGATTTAAATGTAATATGGACAGCAAACACACACATTCTGAAATAGAACACAGGATTTCACTAGTGCTTTGTGCAACGGCATTAGACCTTCCCTGTATCCTTGGGATACACTCCTACCTGCCGCTGCATCTTAACACTGCATTTTCTGCACTGATCTTTAAAGGTCCCTTCCAACCCAAACTATTCTATGAGTATATGATTTGTTTCAAGTTGATGGTTTGTAGTCAAATGTTGACTAAATACTGCTAGCCTTTTTTTTGTCATTTCTGGCTGTCCTGGTTTACAACAGAAACTTCTGTCCACAGTTTCTATTACTCATAGTCAGGAAAGAATCAATCAGGCAGAAACAGGTAAAGAAGAATGATAGGTTCCCATTTAACCTATTGTAAGAAAGATATATAAGGCAACCTAGTTTGCTAGCCAAGCAAAATAAAGTCTGCAGGAGAAATTATTTCTCTCTTTCTAAACCACACTGAGGAAGAAAAATGACCTAAATTAAATAAAATGTTAGCATAAGAGAAATTTTCTTCAATGAAACCCTAAATGAAACTAGGCCAAAAATTGGAAGAGTATATTTTGGAACACCCTTTAATTAGGAACTAGGAGGGGCAAGAAACCTAACTGGTTTCAAGGAGGACCCAATGATAAATTCTTGTAATGCACTAAATGATATGGTTGCCTGTGACAACAGAGCCTGATCCCAGTCATCTGGAGATTCTGGATCCTAGATTTCCAATTGATTTGTCTGCCTCCTAAGATCAGTAAAAGAGACTTATTTTTTTAGTTCTCTTTTGGCAATAAATATACAAGCAAAGATCACAGCAAACCACTGTTTTAAGCAAAAGAAAACCTAAAGGACAGGAAGGGGAAAAGATGTGTTCAGCTGCACACATCCAAGAAGCAGCAGCATTTCTTCAGAGGAAAGCAAGATTAGCGAGTTTTATGTGGAGAATCTGGCACCTGCTAAGAAAACCAAAAATTGTGGAAATACAATAACACGAGTTACACACACTAGATAAACCAGGTAACTACTAAAAACCATTAATTTACAGGTCAAACAAGGTCTATGCTTTGGATTCATGAGTGTTCTCCTCAAAAAAAAAAAATTTTAAAAGCATTACTATGAATGAAAAAGCTCCATATAAATTAAGCCAATTTCACAACATCAGCTCATGTCTGAGATTTGGTAATTCAATTCTTGTATGTTCAAGAAGCTTCTTTAGACAAAGCCACGTCTGGTAGCACCAAAATGCTGTGGGAAAGACTGTCTGAATGGCACTTCCATCAAAGACAGATCACGGAAGTACCAGAAAACTTTCAAGAAAGCCTGGTTTCCTGAGGCTTCCAGACCAGTTTTGTTCACCTCAGAAGTAGGCATACATTATGGAGAAGCATCAAACTTCCACCCACTACCCAACAAAATCTTAAAGTTTGACATGTAACAATTAAAGTAAAACCTGAGCACACAATCCTTTTGTGTTCTCTGTAGACATAATTTTCACTTCAATCACCTTTATAATTTCAAAGCAGAGAAGCATTAAGAAGCTTTTCAATCAACATCGGTTCTGGTAAAGGTTTCCTTTTTACTGTTTTCTTTGTAGATTTTCAGTAAGATCACCTTTGTTTAGTTTCAAGTCTAAAACTTAAATAAAAGCAAAGATCAGTCTAAAACGGCTTCCCATGTTTTCAGACTACAAATGCTACATTTCAACTTGATCCACTCAGTATATTTCAGTGTTGACATACCCAAAATGTGCACAACTGCCACTAAACCTTTTGTTGAACTGGAATCTGGCTGGTAACAGTAAGTTATGCAGAACAGGGTTTTCAAAGGCAAACTCAAACCATTTTTGTAAGAAAGGGACCAAAACAAAATCTTCCCTCTGCTATCCCTGTGAAAATCTACAGTAAGTCTATTAATGTCAATGTTGAGAGAACTGTGAACATATCTGCAAAATCAATCAATTTAATTGAAATCAATGGAATTCACCAGGGTACAAAAAGGGTGTGTCCTGGTATGAATGTGATCTGCAAGGCAGAGTTTTGTGACCTGAGGTCATCACTACCAATTTTTCTTCCAAGTCACACAGTACCATCTTATCTCTGCATCTAGGGCAATGCCACTACACACCAGACTAACCTGAGATATGAATCTAGACCATTGAAAACTTTCTAGTCATGGGTTCAAGCTGGCTTTACATGATACTCTTTTTATGGTATACAGGAAATCCTTTTTTTTTCTTTTTTTTT
>NW_008795365.1:3215951-3233590 GCF_000699145.1 Aptenodytes forsteri | reverse complement strand
ACTACACACCAGACTAACCTGAGATATGAATCTAGACCATTGAAAACTTTCTAGTCATGGGTTCAAGCTGGCTTTACATGATACTCTTTTTATGGTATACAGGAAAAATCCTTTTTTTCTTTTTTTTTAATCCAGTAGGGCAACTTTGCACGCATGGGGTATGTGCAGTGATATAATCATTATACATATTATCACTAATATAATAAAGTAATATTTCAAAACACTGTAGAGAAAGCAATCCTCTTCTTAGACCAAGTAGTTTGGGTTGGTCTCATCAATATCAACAATAATAAAGGAAATATTTGCCCAAAATATACAGTGCATTTTTTTCAATATGTTACATATAACATACTTCCCCAAACCAAATGCAATAAAACTCAAGTGGGATGAAAACATCCTACAGGTCAAACTCAACTCTAAGCACACTGAGCAGAACAGTTCATTATGTTTAGTACAAAGTGGAGGCTTTGCTGACAGCACACATTGCCCGTTGTCAATAATGTTACTAAGATGTAAATAACATTAGGTAAACTCCACTCTTCCCAGGAGAGAAAGAAAAGCTTTGCTATCCATGAGCTATGGAGCTGCTTTACTCAGAATTTGCGTGATAGCTTCCCCATTACATTCCATCTAACTGTTTATTTACACGAAGCAATTCTAATGCAGCTCATTGAGAGTTTCACAATAGCAGCATGAGCCAATGTAGAAGCACATCAGGTGGGAATGGGAATATATATTGCTGCCTATGGGCTTCTTCATGTCCCTTTGCTTTAATTTGTTGCATTTCCAAGCCTAACATCACAATCCAGAACAGATCAATTCACCTTACGCTTTAACTCATTGCTACAAAGGCAGGTGGCAGCTGGTTCACTTCAAATTAGTTTGAGGATCACCAGTTGTATACTTACCACAGTTTAGGCAAACTCTGAACTAACAGACCAAAGATTTCTGCTATAGTCTGAAATAATTCTAAATCAGAATCACCTATTCAGAAAAGTTAAAGCAGCAAGGTTCAGGTATAGTCTGTGCACTTTGATTGCAGATAGGAGGCACATAACAGCTGCCACCTCATTAAGACTTTTGTTTGAGATGGAAGAGGAATGTGAAAGAGTAAGAAGCAGCAAGAAAGAGGCAGATACATGGTTCAATTCCCTACTGTAGGTTAGCCAGAAAAGCCATAGGATATCACAGGACCTAAGGAAGAGGTGGAGCAACAAAAGAATTATGACAAAATTCTGGACAACAGTTTCTTTCTAAGGCTACTTCCAAGATGCTGGACTTATATGCTACTTTTAACAAAGGTCTGAACATAATCTCTCGATGACAATGCTAACACATGTGATGCTACTCACATGCAAGCACTCCTACAGATTTTTTCCATTCTCCTGTCATCCCTCCATAGACATTCAGCTACCTTTGCATACTTGTTTATAAGTCAGAGACTGGCTGATCTTAGTAAAAGAAAGTGACATTATAACTCCTGCCAGCAATGGCAGAACTAGCATACAAAACAGCACTACCTAAGACAGAATAGCTTTAGAACTGCCAGAAGTCTAGCTTTTATATTTGTAGGCCAAATTTAATCATTCCATGGTTACATTTCTGGGTCCAAGAAATGTTAGTACCAATATAGCAACACACCATTTTTGCTTCTTTGCATTAGGAAAGTTATTTCTTATAGGTTGCATGCTGTACTAGTTATTTTTCTGTGACAGTAAAGAACAAAAATATAAAATTTACAAGAGGCAAGCTGCTAATGTAAGGCCATATATATAAACCAGAAGTACTTTACTGGAGCAGTTTGAACATCCATTGTATGATGGCACAGCAATTTGCTCAGTGATGATGCAGGTTTTTAATAGTAGACTATGGAGAATTTCAGACTACTTAGCTTAAGTTACAGCCCAGTACTGATACACATCCATAATGGTAGACACAAAGATTCAGTCTTCATGTTGAGACAAAATGTGAAATCATCAACCAGGAAAAGGTCAATTGCCTCCTATGATGTACGCATGTCTTTCTCAACTCACCTTTTGGAGTGTTTTAATGTATATTGTAAAATATACATTTGCAATTTAATTACATCATCTGCTTCCTTCCTATAAACAAAGTGACAGGAAGCAAAGGAAAACATATATTGGCTGTGAGTCTGGCATCTTCTACTGAAGAAGCAAGCCTTGTACAATAACCCAGGTACAGGGATAAAAAAAAAGTGTTCACCTCCACAGGGATTACATATTTCCCATGCCATATAAACATTCCAACATAAACTTGTTCTATAGATTGCAAGCTATCAGTTATTATCTACCAGTTTTACTTACTCTAGTCATACTTATTTGTGGACTGTATTATTGGATACACTCTACAGTATGTCTCTGTTGAAAGGAATTTGGACTGGATTTATAATAAAGAACATATTATCCTTCTTGTAGTTCTGGAAATACAAATAATTTTTCTTGGCAAGATACATCCTGTGTTTTTCACCCTCTTTCTGGGGTCTCTGTCTTTTGTCTTAACATCTGTATTCAGTCCAGTATTTTAACCTGTCCACTTTCAAAAGTGCTACAATTTACTTCCACAGTAAGAAAAAGAAATCTTGTTTGTAATGTTAACATAGCTGGATGCCCTTACATCTGTCCAAGACAAGCTACCAGTTCTGTATCCACAGTATATTCTGTCAGACACATGAAGGGCAAAGAGGTTTAGAACCAAGTAATCTAAAACACACAAAAAGCTCCATGAGAATTGCTGAGATTTAAGTCCTACTGACAGCAGGTCTCTAAAGTCATCACTTTGATGGCTGTGACTTCACTAAGCACCCCTTCCAACATGGAGCTCATTATGTTTGTAGAGTTAGTGTCAACCCCCACAAATCTTGAATGCTGTGGGTGATTACCATCAGAAAGCAAGAACAGGTATTTCCTTGATTGAAAATGAATTAGTAGCAAATAAATGGAGGGAAACTAATCAGCACGGGAAATGCACAAAGAAATACTCTTAATGTGCCCCATCCCTATTCTGCAACAGGGTTGTAATCAGCAGTGAGAAACCCTAATGCTTCCAATATAAAATCAGTGAAATAGCCACTATGACTCTCTAGAAATCACAGCTGTTGGACTTGCTGTTTTTCTGTTGATGCAGCCAACATTCTTAATTCTTCACAGGAAAAGTCTTTCTGTATATAGTCTTTACTGTACAGCACAGACCCTTCTGCGGTCTTCTGTTTTTCACTGTGAAAATTTTGAAACTCCATATTGGCTCTCAGGCCTCTGTGACTAGGTAGAGAAGCTGAAGAGAATAATCTGTTCTTTAATGAGTTTGAGCAAGATGCCAGTTGGAATTTATTTTAAAGTTTAAAACAGCATAATGATGTAAAATGGCAATCTGACTTCCTCCACAAAAAGATTGGTCTCTAAAATGCAATTTTGCGTATTTGAGTCACTTGGGGTAAAATTCTAGCTTCACTGAGAGAGAGAAAGAATTTTCCAAGTCACTTCAAAGTGGTCAGAATTTCATTCCTTATATACTTCAGATATTTTATTCAGAGAAGGAATAAGCTGTTGAAGTTTAAAAAATATGCTTCATTTAGTTAATTTTCAAATGCACCAAGGTGCTGGAAGTACACCAATTCTTAAGTTGTAAGTGAGGAAGAAAACCTTTGAAAAGTCACTTTAAAGAGAATAAGCAGGCTTCTTATTAAAGGGTCTTATTTGGGAACAACAAATTGTAGCATGCCTTCCCGTTCCTCATTCTTCTCTTATAACTGTTATTTATTGCCATTACTGGGATGTGTTCTATAATTGGACCCTGGCACAGATCAGTGGAAAGAGAAAAATCTTTCCAATCTGATTCAAAATAAGTTTTACTTTGTAAAACACACATGCAAAGAGTGAAAGATTATCTCTTTGCTCCCCAGTAGTTATTCAAACGATGTAGACATTTTAGTCTAGGCAGACTTTAAACCTGCAATTTCTGAAGTTGTTTTTATAAGCTATCTGTGTGATTTAAGGGTGGGGTAATTTTTTTCATATTTGTTGGATAGCTTTCTACTAATGGGTTTTGGCTGAGCAAGTAACATGTTCCTTTCAAGAAATACACTTTGAACAAAACTTGCCTCTCAAAGAGTCGCATACTCTGCAGTCATAAATAAAATAAGTGTGGTACTTTACAGTCAGAGTTAACAGCTGAAAATCAGGCATGTTGATTAGGCATGAATCAGTGATTCTACTTCAGCATCTATTCAGAAAGCATATTGAAGGCATTAAGAAAAAAGGAGACAAGCATAAAAAAGCATAATAGTGGAACATAATAACAAATATAAATAAACAAAAAATAGCACAAGGAAAAGCTAAACCTTCTCCCTCTGTTCAGAAGATGGTCTTCCACAATTGAAGAACTTTTTCAGTCAATTGATTGCAATATAAATGGCCAAGCTGAAAACTGTCAGCACACTCACATGCTCTTCAGCAAAGCACACACTGGACTTTGGGCTAATCAGAACAATACTCAGACAAGAGAATAAGAAAGAAAAATATAAGGAAAAGTCAAACTGTGCAAAACAGGAAGCTAGAAACATTTAACTAAAACATCAGTTTGCTTCAGGTTTTTTTTGTTTCTATAAAGCTTAAGCTATAGCAACTGCCAGCACACACTAGTTAATAGCATCAGCCACTTAACAAGTCAGAAGTACTCTGTAGCTTTGACATAAAAATAATTGAAAACTTTTCTGAGCTTTAAAGCACTCTTAGAGTCACAGCCACCAACCAATGCCCATTTTGCAAGAGACTGCATCTCCAAGGACTAATTCACCCTCACCTGTTTGTCACCACTTTTTCCTGCAAAGGAGGCCTGCCCAAGGATCCCTTTATTTGTTTCAGACCAACTCAGCTGCCCTAGTTTAATGCATAAGTGCAGGTTGGTATTATTATCAGGTGGACTTGGCATGAGGTGAATTAGAAATACGTACAATATTTCTTCTCCTAACAGAGCTTTACGGGAGGGATATGTTCAGCTTCTGATTGGTGACAAGCAATGGATGGGTAGCACCATCTTAAATTTGGGCAGCTAAATTCAGAAGATGCCCGTTTGTGGCCTACTTTAATGCATAAGTGCAGGTTGGTATTATTATCAGGTGGACTTGGCATGAGGTGAATTAGAAATACGTACAATATTTCTTCTCCTAACAGAGCTTTACGGGAGGGATATGTTCAGCTTCTGATTGGTGACAAGCAATGGATGGGTAGCACCATCTTAAATTTGGGCAGCTAAATTCAGAAGATGCCCGTTTGTGGCCTACTTTGAGCTAGGAGAGAAGAGTTATTTTACTTCAAAGCGATCAGAGAGCAGATTCTGTATACCAGTTCCTCCTACCCAAAAGAATACCACAAACTTGCAGAAATGTTCCAGTTTCTGTGCAAAGATATTTTTTCTAGTGCCAGCCATTTTGAGTCTTATTTTAAAAGCTTAGTACCAGCTTGTTTTTATTAAGTGGTTGAAAACATTTGACTCAACCATTTTAAAAGCAAAAACCCCTAAAATCTTTTCTTTCTTTAAAAAAGCCACAGCGCTGCCACTGAGAATTTCATATGCATCTGCAGTGATGTTACATACAAAGAGTGCATTTTTTTAAAATATTGATAGTTTTAATTCCTCTGGATGTTTGTGAGTACACAGAGTAGAGAAATAGATATCAGATATATCTGAAAATGTATATATTTAATGAAAGATCTGGCTAAACTGACAATTCAGTCTTTTGAATTCTTTCCAAGATAAACACAGCCCATGAGTATTTCTCTGAGTATGGCTTATCATGTATGCATAAACAAAGAAAATGGCAAAGGACCCCCAACCCTTCAGATAAATGCATGCATATCATGATATGTGTTGTCTTCCAAACAGAACAGTGGCTTTCATTAGAATTTTGGATCTATCTCAGCTCTTCTATATTCAAAGTTAATCTTAAGGATTTAGTTTTCTGAAACTCTAGCAGGAACAACAAAGCCTAAAACCTTAGCAATAAGTATAGTGCTCTAGAAATAGGTGACCTAAACAAGACACTGTAAATAAGTCACAAGGACTGTCTGTAATGAATACAGTAACATAACATTTTTTTCAGAAGTGCATGACCTCTAACCATAGACTTAATCAAAGCAAACAATAATACACTACAACGGTACCTTCTGCAGCAATACCTCAGCAAACAGGGTAAAGTGATACATGTCTAGCCTGTAGAATACTGTAGGTCATGTTAGGGTATATAACCAAGTGAAGTAAGGAAAATATTATAAACATAAAATATGCACAAGCAAATTAGAGAATGAGGAAGCACAAGAGGGAGTTGCTTGCTTTGAAGAAGGTCCTTCCTAAGATGGTGACTGACTGATGTGATGACTTGTTTAGCAAGCCAAATGGTGTTAACCTCAGCTAGGGTAAATATTAGAACAGAGTAATGCTCTATGTCACTCCCTCTATTTACCTGTGTTTACAACGGTTCCAAGCATGCTTTCCATAAAGGAGTGTTGTGATTTCTATAAGAAACTTAAGTCCCCCACTAGGCCTATGGGTTTTCACATAAATGGTTTGACGGTGGTTAAATAAGAGACCAAAAATTTCTGTGCTCTACCAGAAGAAATAAAAACCGGATTAGGTAATATCATTTCACATCCAAAGTCCTAAGTGAAAAGGAGCCTGTCTCTGAAAGTATTATTCATCCACCTTCCTGAGCACTTGAGATGCTCAGTCAAGTATAGTGTTAGTTGACAGAACCACCAGGTGACAATGGAGGGCAAGGTGTACTATAATAGAACAACCTTATGCAAGGAAATAGCCTGAATCTGAGTCTCATCATTTTGATATAAGTTGCCAAACATATCTGTTCAAACCAGCATTTCTTAATATGTCAAGTCATACCAGCCCTCCAGGGCAGAAGGAATTAAACTATCAGTTCCTATTCACCACTGAAAACCCCCTTAAACTTTGTTTCATGTTGAGACACCTCATTAGGGGTGGGTACTTAAATCTACAGACAGCATTATAATAAGTAATGATTAATTAAAAACTTTTAAAAACACAACAATTGAGAATTTGAACCCTTTAGAAAATTGCAGAGACTAGGCATGTGACTATCTGGAGGCAACAATTATTGTTACTATCTCTAGAGAGTATTTGGCCCAGACATGTCTATTAATACCAGACTTATTAGGTCTTGACAGCTTATAGGACATCTGTTTGTTTCATTTCCCTTTAGTCTCGCCAAATGCTAGCAGCGAAAATCATACAGACTTTTTTCCTACTTCTGCATAACTTGAAAGACTTTTTTGCATATATGAATTTTGACAATAAACAAGATCTAGTGTTCTGTATCTGATATATATGTACAGGCATGTGTATTCAAAGAACTGCAAAGGTGGGTAGATTTCTTTAATCTGAGGACATTTATCTAGGAATAAAGGTACAGTTAGTGGAGCTAACAAACATTCCTCAGAGGTAGGACAGTTTTAATAGATTTGGTTTTTAACTTGAACTAAAAAGGTTGCAGATACCAAAATATCTCAGCAGAAGTTTTTCACAAGCAACTCCCTTGAGTATTTCAGTATATTGCAAAATTCCAAGAAGGCATTACAAAACTTCAGAAAATAATATTGAGGCTTTTGGAATGGCTTTCCCCATCTTTCCACTTTTCAACATAAATTGAAGAGAAAAAGTCAGCACGCAGATCCTGACCTGAATAAAGTTCAGTCTAAGGTAGAAAGTACAGGTTCTAAGCTAAGCTGGAAGCAGTTTTTCAGTCCATCCTGCATTTTGCTAGGCTGTTACAGTATTCTAAATCTAAAGCCGAAAGGCATTTCTTTCCCGTATTGTTCACAATTCTTGTAAAGCTTCTATTGTTCTTGGCCATTATTTCAAAAGTAATAGTACAGATGAGATTTAAATAGCACCAACTGGAAAAAAAAAGGAGATAGCTACTTGTATATTATAAATCAAGCAGTTGCTGATGCTTTGATCCAGATATTTTGCTATGAGTGTATGCCAAACAGCTAAACTGAACAGCTAAATTAAATAATTTACAAGAATCCAGCTTTGCCCGCTCATTTGGTATGGCTGTTTTAATAATTTCTTTACATTTTTAAAATAACTTTATCTTTGATTATAAACTTCATGTGAACAATATAATTTCATACATATACATTATTTGTAATTATTAAAAAAAATTTAGCCTCACTCAAGCTTTGAGTAAGGCCCATTCACAGAGTCAATACATAGGGTTTTTATTTTAGTTTAAAGCTTGTTTGGATGCAGATTTCTTTAAATATTTTCACTCCCGGGAACCTCATTTTCAGTAAGAATGTTTCAGATTACAGATTATTTCAGAATAAAAATTTAATTTTCAACTATTTTTCATTTATTGAAAATTTACTGATCTAGATTATTATAGCCACTAGTGAATTAATAATCATATAAAAGTCAGGAAGTACTAAAAAGTCAGGAAGTACTAAAAAAAATTGTGAAAATGAATCAAAATTCTTAACAAGCAGAAATAGCTTTTGCAGAAAATTGCAGCAACTGTCCAGTTTCAGATATATTTTGAGACACATGTACATGATGGCACGATTCCCTACAAAGTATATTAATATGAGTCAGAAAGAATCACATCATTTACAATCACTCCCTGACAATACAAATAAATGTATTTCCATTTCCATCAAGAGATTTACACTCACTTATGCCAGCTGAGAATCTGATCCAACAGTGTTGTAAGAGTCCCACAACATATCTTTAATTTCAGTGGGTCTGAAGTAAATAACATTTGATCACAATATTGATATGTATGTTTTCAGCATCTGTTTCACAACAATATGCATGTTTTTTAGTATATTCATAATACACTTTTCTACCCACCATCTTAAAACTGACCTAGTTAAGATTTAGCATTGTACCATTTACTTATGGATTAGAAAATACGAGGTTTAGATCCATTAGGAAGTGGAAAGTGTTTTTCCACGTGTTCTTCCCTAGGAAAGTATGATGCAAATTATAAACTCACGAGTTCAAAGAGTACATAAACTTATATTTGCATGCATTTATTGGTTGTAATTTTTAACCTACTTCCTGAATAGTTAAATTGAATAGCACATTAAATCAATTAAGAGTTGATGAAAGTTTGTGACTAGGATAAGTAGTAGTTAAAAATTTAAAAACTGAGCTATACTTGTTCTTGTTACCAAAAATACATGGTTTTATTTAATTACTAACGATAGTTTGCTTTTGGCTATATTCATAAGAATTGTCACAGAAAGCTAATATCATTATTTACCCTACTGTGCCCAGGAATTGCATAGGTCTCAAATTTTAATTTTTTTATCTATACAAACAGAATAGTCTTGCGTTGCAGCTTGATACAAAGGACTTGTTGTAGGACTTTCTTCTGTATGTTATTTATGTTCTTATTACACTGGACTTTAACATGACAGAAATCCAATATTATAAAATGAAAGTCCTTATAACTGTAGTGGAATTCAGACAGGAAAGGGAGACTGGCAAAAATGTCTCTGGTTCATTTTCATTTCACATTCTAAAAAATCTGAAAGTACTGACTGTGACAAGAATAAAAATAAAATTAAATAATACACATATAATATTATTATGCCTGTATATTTTAACAGCATTATTAATTATCTTTCCGTAATTTCCCTTTATTTGAGAGGACATAGGTTAATTCACAGTGGCTTGACACATAGAAATCAGCTCAGTTTCAAGTTTTTTTCTAAGTCAAAGTAAGACTGCTGTCACCAGAGAAAGAAATATTTCTGTCCAAAGATAGCAGAACTGAGTTGGATCTTTTGTCTGGGATACTTGGACTAAGACACATAAAAGCACTCGCTGTTTTCTTTCCAGCATGGCCTCCCTCTGTCAGGGAGCAGCAAGGGCTGGCTGCTCGCTCAGGGCTGGGGAGCCAGCAGCCAAGGGGGTACCGCAGACAGCAAGGCAGGGGCCTTGCCAGCCAGAGGCTTGACATTCTCCCGGCTTGCTTGTCTGTCTTTCCTCACCACACCAAACCCCAGCACTGTGACTGGGATTAAGGGTAAACTAGCAAAACTCATCCATTTAGTGTTTAGTGTACGAAGAAATGGGCACACTACCAACTGTGTGAGAAACTACGGAAGATCATCAACAAGTAGATCAGTAGAAGGAAGATGGTGGCTGAACACTGTTGCCAGCGTTCGATGCCTACCAGGCACATGCGGAAGATGTGAGTAATTCTCATTAGAAAGAATACAGCAAAAGAGATAAGGCTCTCTATGAACAAGCTGGGATGGAAGAGGAATGAAAGGAGCCAAGGTTAGTTGGCTCCCAACCCTCTGAATCCTCAAGACAAGTTCAGATTTCTTGACAATCCTGAAACTTAGTATCACTGAATTGTGTTAACACAGCCAAGTACCAGTAAAAGCACTTCTTCCACATGGTGTCAAGAAACACAGAACAATTCCCAATGATAAAATGGGTTCCATGGCACTTCCATTGTAAGAGAGATTTTTGCGAGATTGGATTCTGTTGAATCAATCTATGGTATTTTTATGGAAAACATCCAAAATATAATTCTGAATTATGTCTCTGAACAAAACACAGGATTTAATTCCTGGATTATGGTAGTTTTCTATCAGTCATGCAGAAAATGCTGGATTTGATCTAATAAAAAGGTTTAGTATGACATTATCCTGGATCTTTTTCATGAGATTACTGAGATTTCTTTACTGAATGAAGTAACAAAAACCCCACAAAACATGTATTTAGGTACCGACTGCAAGGAGCTAACTTGAGGCCTTAGTGTAAGGACTTTCATTTGTCTCTTGACATAATAATATTCATCCTTGGTTTTTCTCATCTACGTAAAAATGGCTCATACAAAGGCCATGACAACACATGACTACATCATACCAATCCTATACCCAAGAATGCAATCATATCTTAACCCAGCCCCTCTAAACATGGGATAGAGCCAGCTGTACTGTTAAAACAAAGAAACAGAATACTCCACATGCATAAACATAAAAATAGAAGGATCATTCTTGGATGCTTGGAGGAGTTTTATCACGAAAATCTAAAGAGCTGTCTGCTCCTTCTTTCTCAAGTATTACAAACCTAGATTTTTCTATTCACACTGTCTTAATGCTGCCCTAGCTACCTAAATGTGTGCTTTGGTTTCCAATAAAGAATGTTTCTCTAGATAGCAAAAAGGAATGGTGCAACCTTTTCCAGAAACCTTGATAGTTTGAAAAGTCTTTATCCTAACATTGAGTTGCAGAGCATTCCTTACATCTATAAAAACATGCAGAAGTTTGTAGATCTATCACTTATTGATAAGTCTGTGAATAGGCCTACATGTATCACTTACAGAAAGATAATATGTGGAATAGTATATGCTAAATATTAGACATTGAATAATATAAGAACGGGAGTTTACTCTATCAAAGTAAATGTACAAGCAGCTTATTTCAACTTAGCTTTAGTTAGGCTAACAAAAAATTAGATAACTTAGAAACATTAGAAATAAGTGAGATGAGTCAGGGTTTTCCATGAAAAACAGCTTCACTGCAGAGTAGCCAATAGAAATAATTTTAGCCTTATTTAGATTAAGATAAAATGGTATTCTAATATCTCACTATCTTATCTAGATAATTTTATTAGTGCTTAAGATAATAAAAGAAGCATCTGGCTGCAGAACAGCATTCCTCTATCACAGAACGTGTGTTCTGCACAGGCTCCCATCTGCAAATGCAGATTGAAACTTACTTTTGTGATCTAATGTAAGTTATGAAAGATTTTCTAATCTAATATATTCGCTTCCTCTTAGTGTTCTTTAAGTCAAATTTTAATTTGTCCTTATATCTGTTCTTCCTTCTTCCATTTTTTCTTTAGTATGCATATAACCACTCATTGCATAATTTCACTCATTGCACGATTATGTAACAGGCATCTTCTGTGACATATTTCTATTTCATTGTTCTTTATGTATACATTTTTACTGCATATTTAGGGGTTTATGTAAAAATCTTTTTGTCTATTCCCATTAAAGACTGGTCTTTTTGGAGTAGTGCCTTGAACTCCCTAAGCTCACAGGTAGTTTCAGTGTTGCCTGAAACATTGGGGACGAAGGATGAGAACAGCTGAAGATCCCCAAATGCTCTCTACAGTCAATCGCTTTGCTGTCTTGGCCTCAGAAGAGAAGAAGAAAAAAAAAATTTCTTTATAGAGCTAATGTTTAAAAAATACACTCTTTGCTAAATATTTCAATAAACATCACACATCATTCTTTTGGACAATATCCAATTTGCCACAGAATATTAATTTACAACTACTCTTTTTAGTGTAGTTTGTGCTCAATTCAATACCGTATCATTTTCCACTAGAAACAGCATAACTCAAAGTATTTTGAACACTATAATTCTAAAGCTCAAGTCAAAATACTCTTGACATAATGGAAGTTTCATCTGAATCACAGAATCCCAGAATCGCAGGGCCGCTGAGATTGGAAAGGACCTTTGGAAATCATCTAGTCCACCCCCCTGCTCAGAGCAGGGTCACCTAGAGCAGGTTGCTCAGGACTGTGTCCAGCTGGGTTTTGAATATCTCCAAGGATGGACACTCTCCAACCTCTCTGGGCAACCTGTTACACTGCTTGATCATCCTTATAGTGAAAAATGGTTTTTCCTATGTTTGAATTGATTTTTGGAAAGGACCTTTGGAAATCATCTAGTCCACCCCCCTGCTCAGAGCAGGGTCACCTAGAGCAGGTTGCTCAGGACTGTGTCCAGCTGGGTTTTGAATATCTCCAAGGATGGACACTCTCCAACCTCTCTGGGCAACCTGTTACACTGCTTGATCATCCTTATAGCGAAAAATGGTTTTTCCTATGTTTGAATTTATTTTCTTGTGTTTCGGCTTGTGCCCACTGCCTCCTGTTCTGTCACTGAGCACCACCGAGAAGAGTCTGGTTCTGTCTTCTTTACTGCCTTCCACCAGGTATTTATACATATTGATAAGATCTTGCCTGCCCCTTCTCTTCTCATGGCTGAACAGTCCCAGCTCTCTCAGCCTTTCCTTGTATGACAGATGCTCCACTCCCTTAATCACCTTTGTAGCCCCTTGCTCGACTCGCTCCAGTAGGTCCATGTCTGTCTTGACACAGCACTCCAGATGTGTCTCATCAGTGCTGAGCAGAGCTGTAACTTCTCCTCCCTCGACCTGCTGGCAATACTCTGCTTAATGCAGCTGCAGATCCCATTGGCCTCCTGTGCTGTGAGGGCACATTGCTGGCTCATGGGGAACCTGTTGTCCACCAGGAAACCCAGGTCCTTCTCTGCCAACTCCTTTCCATGAGCAGCCTTTTCGTGAGTAGCCTCGCAATGACATTGGCCAACTCCCTCAGCACTCATGGGTGCATTCCCATCAGGTTCTATGGAACAAGAGCTTGAAAATTAGGGTTTCCATCTATGGAAATGGAGACCAACAACACTACCTCTCCCAGTGAATCTTTCCTGAAATGTTCTTAGTCTATTGCATTTAACACAGTAGAAAAATGCTCCCCAGAAGAAGCTAAAATGCTCAGTAATTGAAGGGAATTAACGATACATGTTACTATGTCTCCAATCTGCACACTAAAGGTCCAGCAACCTCACTTCTTACTAAAACTTTTCTATCATGATTCTGAAAAATTTATATACACCCAATCCACAACTCCTGACTCATATTCCCATCTGGGGTGCAACAGCTCATGCAGTTGTTCCTATATTAATTATTTGGCACTGTGGTCTATTTTGTCCTTTAAACTTCGATCCTTTTTTCCTTTTGACTCCATCACAGCTTCAGGTTCCAACTTCCCATAGTCCAAGGGCAGGAATATTTCATTGGTTCTAATATAAATACCATTCCAATTATGAGAATAAACTAATATAAAAGTATTCTCCCTATAATTCTCTTTGAATTACAAATTGATATTGTAAATTGGCAAAAATTTCTAGCAACGTGAAGGAAACAAAAGGAAGAGACAGAGAAAGGAGAAAAGAGAGATGGAGGGAGGAAAGGAGAGAGGAAGGAGGGAGAGAGGAGCAAGATACTCCTGCCAGAAAGAGGATTTATTTGTGCTAAGCACATAAAGAGAGTTATAGATGCAATTTAAATAAAGCAGCTACTGGGAAACAGAAATGTTATGTAATAGAAGCAAATAAATAGTTCAATGATGACTGGCCCTGAGTTTCAATGAATTTACATTTTCTGGTAGGTACTCTTTTTAACTGAATTATTCTAAAGCCGCTGCATAGGTGCGTCTCTTGTCGAAGAACAGAAAACCTACGCAAGATAGAAACACTGCCTATGGTTCGGATTTTTCTTTTTTTTTCTTCAGTGAGGTGGAACTTCTGACTGAACCAGGGTTAGTAAATGTTGAGAAACCTGACCACCAAATATTTTTCAAATGAGCATGTTTCTATGAGAAGTTTTGGATTTGCTGAGTTCCTTTTCATTTCAAAAATATGAAGCAAAATTATTTACTAAATCTCCATATTGAATTCAAAGTTATCCAGTATTTTAACCAAAGTATCTAGCTTCATTTTTCCCAATTATCCAAGTGGATAATCCTGACATAATATTTTGTATTGTTTCTGAGGGAACAAAAATTATATCAGAAATCAAGTGGAAGAAAGCAAAATAATTAGATATTTACATACTTTGCCATGAATAACTGTTTGGATTTTCGAAAATGCTACCGATTATAAACACATCAACTGACTGCTTATGAAAATGCCAATTATAGACAATATCTGGTTTTGGTTTTGGTCTTCTGAATCTCAGGAATGCAATTTAGGACTCCATGAGCTGGTGAACATACGTTCCTATTTCATACCAAATCTGAGGAGGTAAGTGGCTTAACAGGTAATACATTCACTAAACTTTCACTTCAATCAAATAAAATTAACTCCTCCAAACAAAACTAAAGATCCTCTTTTATTGCCTCTGAGGTAGCTGTATAAAAGGCACTGCAGCTTTAGTTTCATGAGGCTAGTAACACTTGCAATAAAGTATTCCTTTCTAATACCTGAAGGCTTCAGGGAAATTAATAGCTTTACAAGATACTGAGAGTCTTCTTGAAGCATGACTCCAGCTGCAAAACCCAGGTATCCTTAAAACTGAAGTATAATGGGTTATTTTGTAACGAGACTAATACGTTACCCTTCCTCTGAACCTTTGAAGTTGTGCAGGACAAGCTAAGCAGTTTGTTGAAGACACAAAACAGAAGAGGTCAGAGGAAACACTTTCACTGCGCTGAATCTGGAAGAGAGTCCTCAGTCAAGAACCCTTCCATAAAAGAGTGGACGCACAGGATAGCAGTCCTACGGTGATGGGAGGACTGGTGTATTTTATCACTTTTCTTACCAGCTGAGGTCAACTGGATTTGCAACTGCAGGTTTTGGATAATTCATATATATGATAACTTCCTTTTCCATGTTACTTTCCTGAACACAGAAAAAAAAAAACTAGCAGGAAGAATTAAATGTAACTTTTGAATTTAACTTAAAGACAAGAATTCAACTCAGTTTTAGACACCTAAAAGATTGAGACAGAACAAAGGTCCAATTAAATAAGCAACAATAATAATAACAAAGAGCACAGAACTGAGCAATTCAGTAATTTCTAATACTTAATACTACTTATGTGGGTTGGCAATAATAGAAGCATTCACAATGGTAATAAAGAGCTCTTTTCATATTTTTAAATAGATCTTTAACAGCATTAGTAAATTTGATTATTTCATTTAATAGTAAATATGGTTATGCATGGCAGTGTCCAAATATATGATGTAAACCTTCCAAATTAATGGAATTAGGAATTGGAAGGACAAATGTGTGTTTGAATGAGATCAGAAATATAAATTTCATTTTTTTAACAACTCTAGTTGTTTAGACATAAAGGTCAAATGATCCTAGGAAAGGAATAGGGTGTTAAGAATGTTTAGAGAACATATGAGAGATTTAAGAATTGCATTCGATAAAACACTCCATAAAGCGCACATGATCTTTAAGTACACCCTTTCTAGCTCTTCAATAGTTTTTCCAACAAGTTATCATACAGATGATCGTTGGCAAAGCAAATCATTAATACTATGCATCTATGACCAAACTGTAAAGAATTTACAATAACTTTTACTAATATATGGACAATTTAGTGGCTTATCAGCATTTATTCAATTTCAGGGCAACTTGAGATTTTGAATCAAACTTTTCTACCTGATTTGCAAGCAGTAGGCTTCTTGTGATTCTCAGCCTGAACACTTACGTTCCTTCAAAGATCTTGTGTTTTGACACGTCGTTTAATTGAGATGACTTTCTAGAAGAAATAAAGTATTGCTATTCCAGTCGATCCGGATGCTGGTTTTTCCTGTTCGAGATTCACCAGATGATTTAAAATAATGTCTACAGAAACATTCTTTTAACTATGCAAAACTCATGAAGTTCAAAACAATTTCTTACATGATTTAGTGCCAGATATTTCA
Source organism: Aptenodytes forsteri (assembly GCF_000699145.1). Taxonomy (NCBI): domain Eukaryota; kingdom Metazoa; phylum Chordata; class Aves; order Sphenisciformes; family Spheniscidae; genus Aptenodytes; species Aptenodytes forsteri. The sequence goes on along the minus strand of NW_008795365.1, from coordinate 3,217,041 downwards.
ATTCTGCAGGCCACTAGCATCACGTTTTCTGTTGTTCTTTTCAGTCCATCTTTATTCTTTTAGGACCATGTATTTTTATATCATACTTAGGAAGACTGCCTTTCTGTATTCAAAAGAAGCCAATATGTTTAGAAAATAATTTCTGTGGCACGGCCAGACGGAAACTTGCCATGAAATGGGGATCCTGAAATCATTCAACAAGGGACTCAATATTTCTTGAGCTTGCTAGCATGAAGGGATTGTGAAACTGTTTCCACTACAGGCTGTTCCCTCTGATACACTGGTGTTTTTTCATCATGAGAAAAGATTATTAGCTATAAGAGAATTTCCCACTTTTTCTGCGCAACTTTTTTCATAGCACTACCTTGAGAGAAGAACAGTATTAGGAAACATAGGAATGCCAGAAAATGCTACACTTTTATTATCTTTGTAAATGCACTTTTGGTCTTGAAAACTAAGAGGTATTAGCAAGGTGTGTCCTGGATGGACCACAGAAACTTTCACCCAGGAGCAGTCAGTTTACGGATCCCGCATTTTTGAAACTCTTACACATCGAGTTTTACCGACTGTCTTGGAAACATATTACGCGGGGGAAATGCCAAGCAAAAGCCGTATATTTCATCACGAGGTCTTTTTCCCCGCTCTGCTCATGGCGCCTGCGTCGTGCGGTTCGATCCGGTAGCCAACCTTTCTGAGAACCCTGCGTGCTGTTAGCGGGCAGCTGCAGCAGCGGGTGCCCCAGGCCGTTGCTTAGATGAGTCCAGCGAAGTAGCTCAGCTCAATTTCGGCGAGGAAACAGTTAAAGAGCTCGGTGTTCCCCTGTGCCCGGGAGGCAGCCTTTGTGTTTAACATTGGCAGGGGCTCAGTTTGGGCCGGAGGTTTGTTTTAATTGGGGGAGGGGGCAGAAAAGAGGGGACGCGCTGACTTCTTCAGTCTCTTTCTTTCACTGATGTAGCGGAGGTGGAGATTTTCAATCCCACCCAGTCAGAGGCAGGCAGGAGGATCTGGCAAGACTACCCCAGGAAAAGCCGCTCAGAGGAAATTCTCGGCAGCCGGGGCAGGAGCCCCAGGGCGTGGGGGGGCGCGGGGC
>NW_008795365.1:3194438-3215787 GCF_000699145.1 Aptenodytes forsteri | reverse complement strand
GGGGAGAGAGAGAAGAGAACAAGAGACAGGCACAAGGCAGCTTGGGATAACTGTTATTAAATAAAGTTTAACACCGTAGAGATCTTCCCAGGTGCTCTATACAGGCCGCAGGGGAGGCAGCACTGATTTGCCAAGTGGATGCTGGAATGGATCTTTCGGTAGCGTTACACGCGGAGAGCGTTTCTTTCGCGGTTAGCGGAAGAAATAGGCGGCGGGCACCCCCCCCGCCCGCACCGCCCGCCCGCCCCCCGGGGGTTTTTTGGCAGAAGCGCCTCTAGCCTGCAGTCTGTCTTTCAGCGCTTTAGGTGCCCCGGTTAAGTTTATTTGCTCCTGTTTACATCTCAGCTGCCTTTTGGGCAGATTAATCGCTGTTACGGTTTTAGCTCGCCTTTAGTAGTTCGGGCAATTTCCTTTCCAATAGTAGGGTCTCTTCTTGTGGATCTCGGCTTGGGAGTTTTTCTGGCTTGATACCCCGGGCAAGTCCGGAGCTCCGTTCTCTGCGTCCGCGGCTGCTTCTGCGGTGCTGTAGGAGCACAGGCACAGCACATCCGTGTGGCCTCCAGATTAACACACCAACCGCACACACTCCAGGTATTCAGATTACATGTGAAGGACGACACCAGATTACGTTACTACAAAAACTTGCTACGGGTGCTAGTATGTTACTTATATGAGGCAGTTTGCATGTTATATTCTGTAACAATATAAATACTTTGAAAATATGAGCAGAGGGATGAAGGACTGTCAGGAATCCGTAAGAAAACACCCTTAGAAATTATTATATTAGTATTAACGTATATTAAGTATTCTATTAAGAATTTTCTGGTTTTGCTTCTCATGGCAGAGTTTCTTCCGGGAGAGGGAAGAGATGGTAACTGGCAATTTTGTTCCTAGCTTTGCATGCTGACCGCATGATTGCCATGCTACCACCATGTTCATATGATATATATATATATATATATCAAATTTTCACCAGGAAACATCATTAAATAAGGAGGATGCTAATATAACCACTAAAGCATAGGGCTGTGGGTTCTTTTCATAGCTGTATCACGTTTACTTGGGCAAGCATGAATTTGGGAAAGTCATTTAAATCATTAGTGATTCAGTTTTTCCATTTGCAAATTGGGGAACCATAGTCATAGTAAATAACAGAAGTATTAATACTTGCCTGAAAAGAGTTACAGTCAAAAATGTCTGTTGTTTCTGATATGATTTAGAAACCTAAAGTGAAAGCACTCTTCACCGTGCAAACTGTTGCTAACTGCCCTGAGATACCATACCGGCATTTAATAAAGAAGGATTTACTATTTAGTATATTAAACTTTAAAATCGAGCGTATAGGAACTCACAGTTGGTCAGATCCTCATCTCAAACACACCCACATAAAAGACTGTAAACGTGGATCCCTGGCCTGTGAGGGATAGCACTCTACATGCCAGACAGGGATACTCAGGTTAACATTGCATTTGCTGCTGTATGTAGGTACACACACACTTCTACAGACCACACACAACAGAAGAGGGTAATAGTGGTAAATATTTGTACTGTGGCTGCGTCCAGAAGTCATATCAGTAACTTGTCTCCCACTTTCATTCTCTGGTAAATTTCTTGCTATAAACTCTGACTTAATAGCCCCATAGGGAATGAAATTAGGAGTCGTTTATTTAAAAGGATCCTCCGAAATCCTTCATGTGAGTCCCTAGAAATCAGAAAGTTATAAATACTTTACTTTCTACTCTTCTTTTGGCAACATTGCAGCGCTTTGTCTTGTTTTGCAGATATGAGCCATGTAAAAAAATCTTCATCTTAAATTAAACTGAGGCTTCAAGGAAATGGACTTGAGTGGCCTCCTTGGTTTCGCTGGAGGTGTAGTGTCTCTACCCCCTGTGGCAGGGAGCCAGCTCTGGTGGTTACGCATAGGCAGTCGTACTTACTGGGGCAGAATGCTACGATGCTTCCTTTCCTATCTGGAAATGCCATGAGTTGTTGCTTCGAATACTAAACCAAGTATTTCTGGTCTTTAAAAGAGCTTAAATTTTTATAATTAGCTTCGCCGTGGCTAAGTACTGAACGAACATAAGTTGCAATGACATTCAGGAACCAAATGACACATGAAGTCTGAAGGGCTTTTCCTGGCCAGAGGTCTACCCTGAGACTATAAAAGTCTTCCTCCTAATATTAGGGACTTTGGATCTGGTCCAAAATTTGATTTGAAATACGTGTATTTTCAGTCTTCATTTGAAATCCAAATAACTATAAAGTCAGAGAAAAATAATACAAAGCCTCATTGTTACAATATATCAAAAATACTCAGAAAATTAACAAATTTACTACCTTTAATTATTAATGCAGTGCTGTTACCTTACTTTTTCAAAGAAAAAATAACAACTTTTTATTTTAGCTAAAATATCCTTCAGCAGTCTCCAAGGCCTCTCTTTGCTTGTACACTTTTCTTGCAAGACTGTATTTTAAAACAGAACTTCATCCACCGTATTTTTTCCATTCATATACAAATTCAGTCTCAAACTAAAAGAATTTTGCGGGATCTCATTTATATAAGCTATCAATTACTTACGGAATTTTTTGTGTTTGCCGTTTGTCAGACAGTTAATGTGGGTAATCTAGATTTCAGAGTAGCACAGTGATTATAAAGAGGTGTTTATACATATGTGCTGTAGAGACTGTGCCCTTCCTAAGTGAGAAACAGGGTGTGTTAGTCTACCTGTTGTATTGATTCTGTGTTTCTTTCTTCTTTTTTGTTTTTGCTTATTGTTTCTCTCTGCAGGTGAAGAAGTGAGAAGCATCTCACTGAAATACTGAAAAAACCCCGTCTCACTGACTTTGCTCTTTTGGGACTTCAGGATGGAAGTCTTGTGTTTAAGAGTTTCCTTGCTGCTGCTGGTTCCAGGATTTGTCCTCAGTGACAGCTCTGACAGATATGCTGCCAATCAGAGTGACTTGGGAAACTACCTTTCCACTTTCTCAGGGATCGAATCCAGCATACTCCTCACCACCAGACAGCCCCTGGTGTCCAACAAAACTGTCAAATGCTCCCAGCAGACTAAGATTGCCGAAACGTTTAAATACATTAACACGGTGGTATCTTGTGCTATTTTCATCGTTGGAATGGTTGGGAATGCAACTCTGCTGAGGATCATTTACCAGAACAAGTGTATGAGGAATGGCCCGAATGCACTGATCGCCAGTCTGGCGCTGGGAGACCTTATCTATATTGTCATTGATATTCCTATCATTGTGTACAAGGTAGGATGCAACAACAGTACATTCTAATTGCAGTTTCCTTACAAGTACACTGTCTGTTCTCTATGGTTACTTCTTTGTCTAAGTAGTGCTCTTTTGTCAATGGATAGTCCACTTAAGAAAAAATACAACTCCTTTTTGTTCTACAACAAAAACCTTGCTCTGGGGTCTCACCTCCACAAAGAAAAAGAGTACCTCCTTTTAAAGATGATGTAGCTCTTAGCTCTTAACCAAAGCATGGCCTTGGGCATTTCACAGGAACTCTTCCTTTATTATAGCTGCTAGCAAAAGAATTTACGAGGGAAGACTTTTTATAAACTGTTCTCCTCCTTGATGGACATACAGCATTGGACTAGTTGCTACTTTTGGAATATCCTACCCTTACTTTATGTTTTTACAGAAAATGATCTCTGTGATCTGCTGGCTTCATGTTATGACCTTGCAGAGAGAGATTATGTCGGTTGAGTGTTAAGGTTTTAATTTAATATCCATTAATAGCAGATTCTCAAAATTATTCCAGAGTTAGTAAAGACAACTATATCCCAGAACATTTTTGCGATACTAAATTTCATCTGGATTTGTCAAAGTATAAAAAGGATCCTCAGCAATTCTTTAATCTGGTATAAAGTTATCCCATCCCAATTTCTTATTTTCCATTTTAATTAAACAAAGCCATAAAACAGTGCTTTTTCTGATGCAATGTATGTTTACTAATGTAACTTGAATGAACAGGACTGAGTCCTTTTTTAATATATCTCGCTGATATGAACTTATCTTAGAAAATTGTCAAAGAATTTTGTAAGCTTCTATCTGTATCTTTGTGGATTGTATACAGGTGCATAGCTGATAGCATATTATAATTTTTCTTTCTTTTCTCAGTAAAAACTTAAGGTGTTTCTGTCAGTAAATAAAACACTAAATAATATAATGAAGAAAACCCATTCCTCACAATTTTGGCCCTTAAAGATTCTAGAGACTTTATTTACATGTGTTTTAAACAAAACTTTTTAATGCATAACTTTATAATAACCAGTGTCCTGTGGTTTCAAATTGGATTTTAAAATTAAAGAAATGGTGAATTGAAAGGACGTATTTTGTAACTATATAACTGTTGACATCATAACTATTGACCTGCATTATAACGCAGATATAGATAGGACAAGATCATAAAAATTTGAATTCATTAATGGATTAAAAATACATATATGTGCATACATTACATTCGTACAGAGGCATATTGTCTACGGTAAAATGCAGTACCTGATTCTGATCTTCCAGTAGTATAAATTACAGATAAGTCTTTTAACTTTATCTGGTTTTAATATAATATGAATTTGAAACTAGGATAAAGACTGTTAATAATAATGCACGTGATTTAGTGGAAATTCTAGTTTCCACTTTTCAATATTCCACCTGGAAAATTAAGTAATCAATTTGTTGATAAGATAGCAGATATCTGTAGAGTATTTTGGATCAACAGGTTGATGAGAAAGATTAGCCTCTGCCTGATATTGGGCTTCTGCATATTTTCATTATTCTTAGCGAACTGGACTCATAGCCTGGACTGCATCTCCCATGATGCATTACAGTTTCTTCCTTGGTAAATGATCCTGATGTCTTTATGGATAATTGCTACGGCAGTGTTCTTACTTCTTGTGGTATTTCTGATAAGAAATTTTAAGGAAAAACGGCATGTGTTTTTTTCAGAGCTGGGTTTGGGAAAGAACAGGTATTTTTATTACACATTTTTTCTAACCTTTCAAGAGCTCTGCTGCTCCTTCACAAAAAGGAATGGAAATATGGAATTAATTTTGCCTTTCAGAATTGCCTTTTGATGATCTTCTGAAAATTCTTTAGAAGTTTAGCTAAAAGTAACAAACAATATTTTTTACATTCCCTTTATTAGTTTGCAATACATTTTTTCTACTAATTTTCTGACAATCCTTTGGCATTCTATAGGTTCATTTGCCTTGCTATATCTTATATGATGAGCTGAACTGTGGTCCTGAATGTCTCTGTACAAATGAAATTACCTTAGCCTATCTGAAAATTTGTTTCTGTACTGCAGAGAAGTATTTGATAAATAAAGGCTGTGAATGAAACTGCAGCCCCTTGACATCAATGTATGTCAATTCCCACATGTAAGAAAGCAGAATTAAAATTGCATTTACAAGCATAATTCTAGCTTTCAGTAATTTTTTGAGTGCTTGAACCTTCAAAATAAATTACTTAAAAATTACCATATACAACCATCTTGTTGTATAAGGTTAGCTGCATGTATTCTGATACAGGGAAGAACTTATACCATTTATAAGGGAGCTCTAGTACTTCTGATAAGAAATTCTATTATTATTTATAGGTCATTTTTCTTATAGACCATCCAGTAATACGTCTGCTTACGTTAGGAGTTGATCTTAAAGTTTCCTGATTGTATCACTAGGGATCCTAAAATCTGTGGCACCATTTAGCTCCTCTTGTTGAGTGACAGTATGAAGGATGGCCACTGGAAATATCACAATTTGAAAGTGGAAGTGATAGTCTTTTAAGGAAAAAAATTAAAGTGGTTTTAGTTTTGTTTTAAAGTTTAAATTTTAAAGTATTTTATACAATTAGTTCTGAACTTTATTTTAAAGATTCTTTTAGCTTTAGAGTCAGCCTCATGTCAAACCATGTATTAGTATCCTAACTAAACAAATGGTGTCAAACACTTAATACCTTATAGGTCAGATCTTCATTTTTATGAGGACAAAACAGCTCTGAAATCAGAATTAGAGTAAACAAGCATTCATCTGCATATTAAAATAACCAATAGTACAGTATTAAGATGGCCACATCGTATAGAACAAAATGTGTAATACTATGTCATTATAATGTAATATCAGAAATAGGTATAATCACTTTCCTGAAACATAAGGTAGCCTTAACTAACTACTTTCAAAAGAGAAGTAGGTAATATTACTGATATTCAGATCCACTTTACAAATCCTTAGAAAGAAGCAGCTCTAAGATTGAAAATGTAAGGTCCCAGGAGAATTGAGTCCATCATTCTGTTATGTATTTACACAATTAACAAAGATGCGATGCTGGGGAAAAAGAAAAGAAATTATGTAATTTATGTCAGCTAAAGATATGGTCACAGGCGTTTGACATGTTTATCCTTTCTTCACGGTACAGTAGGCTCAAAATTTCCCCTTACTTTCTCCAATTACTGTAATTATCTAGTGGATTCCCCTTAGCAATTTGTTAAATGGATTGAGATGTAAGTACTATTCACTAGCCTCCTTTGAAGATATTCTGGATGTATTAAAGCCCCATTACACTTAATTACCACTAGTATATCCACTTGTACTATCAAATCAATATTAAAAATTGTAACAAATTGAGTTTTACAGGAAGGGTGCCAGTTATAAATCCAGCCTTAATAGACTGAACTAAGACAATTTCATTTTCAATCACATGTTTATAGCACCTGGACCCAAATAGTTTCCTCTTCACCCAAAACATACCCATCTCAGACATCCAAGATGTCAAAGTCTAAAGCCTCCAAAGCAGTAAGAATGACTTCTTTGCAGTGAAAAGAGGATTGGGAAATACAACTTTTATGTTTTATGCTGCTGTAGAGGTAGGGTTAAGGCAATGAAGAAGAGACAGGTTTCATACTTCCTTTTCTAGTCTCAGGTGGCATAGCACATAGCTGAAAGCTGCTGCATCACCTGCATTACCCATCACTGCCATGTGTATTTGTAGCAAATAAGCTAAGTTTGGACGCAATGCACAAAAACTTCTTTAGAGGACTGCTTTCCATAAAGAAACTAGACAGTTTTCTAAGGCTATACATAGGCAGCAGCAGAATATCCATAGCACCACTATTGCCTTGGCTGCGCTAAAGCTCTGGAAAGCCCTTATGGCTGCTGCTGCTGTCACTGACTGAAGTTTAGCAGATCAACAGCAAGAAAAACAGGTGCTCTCCACAGAAAAAGCTGTCCATAGCTCTTTCCTGAGCTCATGGAGCTAGAAACACTCTAGGCCAAGGCTCTCACCTTTGGAATGGCAAAGTTCAGTTTTAACTATGTTATTGGGAAGTCCTGAGCTGTCTCTGCTTACATTTTTATGCAATTTAGAGAAAAATGTTTAAACAAGTTCTACTTATTGGAAACTGACCTACATAGGATTGACATAAATCATATTGCCTTACATCTAAATATGCTTAACTCCTTAAACCATTAGTTTATAAAGAAGTAGATGAAGTAAATTAGCCAGCTTTTAACCTGTTTCTTTAAATGTGAATAACAAATATTTTCCTAATCATTTTACTGGTATAAAGTGAAAGACATCTACTCAGAAAACAAGCAAGAGTGTCCACTGCTCAAACAGCTCAAGATGATGATGTTTTCTTTAATAAACTAAGCTTTTTTGTTAGTAAATTGGTATTCATGCTTACCTTAGTTGCAACAGCAATCTGAGTAGTCCACCTAGAACATTATGAGTCTAAATATAAAAGGTAGCTGGCAGTAAGCAAACATCACCCATTTTGTCTTCAGTAAAGGAAGACTTAACTGACGCATTTCTAGTCATGGACGTTTTTCAACATCAGAGCAAATGCGTAAGTGTTAGACCAATCCCTTCTTAATCACAAATTATTTGGCATATCTGATTACCTTTATTGACAGAATTAATATTATACATAAGCAGGGATGATAATTAAACACACTGGGACTGATCCTGTAGGCTAACAGAGCAAGTGACATCCCCAGTAGTTATAGTTTTGTGCCAAAGGAGTATAAGGCCAAGCCCACAGCACACATAAATTTAAATGTACTTAGAAAAGAAACCCCCCTTTAAAAGCAAAATTTGTCATATGTGCAGCGTATACTTCTCAATGAAGTACCAACACCAGTAGGAAATTCTGAGGCCACCAGCTTAACAACGGCATTCTGTCTTTCACTGAATTCTTATCAGTGATTCCAAGAAGTGATGTGTTGATAGCCCAGTGTGATGCAGAAATCCATATAACTTGCCCAGAACAAGACCTATTATTTGGTTGTATGTCTCCATGTAGTGATCATGCATAAAAGAAATCTAGAGGTAGCACAGGAATTGATCACTGAGTCCTGAAGGCAGAAGTTACCCAAAATGGAACAGGGAAGGGAAGTCCATCAGGAATCTGTTCTCTCCATTTACAGGCTACAGCTTCCCAGCAGAGTGTTTAATGTGCATACCAAGGCAGGAGCTAAGGAAGAGATTTTATATTCTAGGTCTTTGTTCAAGATTCGCTCTGCCTTTAACTAATGGCTGTACTTTGGGGGGGTGGGATATATGTTCCCTTCAATGCACAGGCAGCTCCTCCCTCATCTTCAATTTCACATCTCATGCCTGCCTTGCTGTTCTGCGGATTTGCAATACTGTACGGTACCTAGAGACTCTAGGTTTAACAGGATATTTTAGTATGTTTGCTCTCTTCATTTTTCAATCAGCTGAACTCTACAGATAACAAGGAATTGTTTTGATTGTGCATATCCAGGGTTTACCAGTTCTGCAGTAATTTCTTAGCAATCCTGTCACTCTCTTTAGCAACACACAAAAGACAAGACAGCTGGAAGAATAACAAAAGCAATATTTTGCCCAGGGATTGAAAAAATTCTTTTCAACAAATCACCATGCACGTAAGCACACCTTGCAGCTCATTTCTCTGAAGAAGAGCAGCACAGCTTGAGAAACAGTCTACCTAAAAGAATGGGAAGTTAGCCAACACCACAGAACAACAAAAAAGAAACTAATCCTACTTTGTAAACAGCAAAAATACCGCAGGGGAGATGTCTAGAGTTGTTAGGAATGCTTTACCACTAAGTAGATTTTTTTAATAAATATAAACATTTTAACAAGAACGTAAAACTTAGGATTTATTTTTTTACCAGTTAGTTGAGACAGAATGTTCTGCTTCAAAAACAGGGCACTTGTTTTCTTACCTTTCAGGATCTCTTGAAGTATAATCTATTTTCTCTTGTATAAGAACTATACATTCCCTTCCATAGCTGCCTAAGCAGGAGAAAAAGACTGTAGGCATTCATGACATGGCATGAGACCCTCTGCTACCTTCACCTTCACTCAGCTGGGTAAAGATGAGCAAAATAGCAGAAAAAGCTGTGGTAGGGCAATTCAGAGGGAAAAATGTCTTTGATGGTTCTCATGCATCCCCACATAACCTTTCTTCCTTCCAGAAAAAAAGTCAGTCTTTTATCCACCCAAAGTGGAAAAAAGACGGTTCTTGGTGGTAGCAAAATTAGGAATGTATTTCCTGCAAAGAACAGTTGAAGAGATACAGTGTGCCTTCTCTACCATGGCAGTATCGTCAATCTAAGTATAAGGAAAAAACCAAGTAATACCAAAGTTAGCAGAAGCCCGAACTATCATGTCACCGTGATATACTCAATATTGGTCTTGTTCCCTGCATTGTAAAGGTTAGCCTTGTTCTTTGTCTTCCTCTACTTTTTTTCTACTCACTGTCCTTCCCAAAGTTGAGGCTTTTCACTCCAACAGTGGGAAGGGAAGGAGTACCTAGAGACAGGCTGTGTTCTCTCTCCCTCACCCTTACAGCTCTCCCTCTTTCCAGCAAAGTGGTGGAGCACAGCTGAGTTACATATGTGGGATGAGCAACAGTCTGTGGGTCCCAAGCAAGAAATGGATGAGGATTGTCCTGCAATGCAATTCTCTCTTGGATATATGGGTTGTAGGAAGAAGAGAAAGGCTTGAGAACATGCAGTGAATTCTCGTCCTATGAAGTTTCATGGGGACAGAAGGGTCCCGGTTGAGTCACTGAATCAAAATATCACAAGCAGGAGACTCAATCCACCCTTCTTCCTAACTAACCAGTTTTACAGATCAGAGACAGGAGGAACACTTCAGTCAGAATCATCATCTTTTGCCACTTAATGCAGTCAGCTCAGTGGTATAGACCTTGGACACTCTTGTGTTCAGCCAGATTTTACCTGGATTCCAACCAAAACACCAGGTACCATATTTGGCCCATGCCTTGAAGCAGACAAGGGCACACATAATCGTAGAACACAGTTTAAGACAGAGCTTTACCAAGATAGCTCAATGTCTCCTAGAGGAAACTAAGCTTAAAAAACAAAGAAAAAAAACCCCAAATGTGCTGATCTGACAAAAACAGAGGAATTTCTCTTGTCTTTCATTCTGGGCTATGTTGCAAGGAAAGAAAATCTCCCCGGAATACGCTGGTTTTGTAACTCCTACTCCACAGTTAGGAGGTGCTGGTCACTTATACAACTAGACATTATCTATACAAACAGAAATCTGCTGGTTTGGTCCCTTTCTCCATTACTGCACAAGTGTAACAGAAGTTATGGAATAAAGAAGGTATTTCTATTTGTCCTGCTGAAGACAGAGCAGAAACTCTGACTGCCAGGATTGTGCCAGAGTTGTTCCATCAGTATCATTGGACACTTAAACACCATGAAACTCCGGAGAGTATCCCGCATGGGGGCAGCATGAGGGGCAAGCACTACCGGTATGAAACACAATTCAGTTTCTGGGAAACAGATCTTGTGTGTCAGCACAACAATGGTCCCAAGTGGATATAGGAAGAGGAAGGCTCTAGAGCACTAGGATGAGATCAGAGCAGGAAAGGGCAGGTATGAAACCTTTGCTTTCACCCTCAATGCCATGTGTCAGAGAGAGAGGACCACCTGACATGTAGTTGTTGAACCGGGGCAGTGTTTATAGAGCGGCTCAGAGCCGGTTCATATCCAGCACCTAACCCAGTCCATCTATTTTGGGCTGAGCTCCAGGGTCATCGTCTGCCTGTAAACACACAGTATCAGCCTAGTATTAGATAAACACTGTGGATGCACATGAGCATGTACTGGTGAATACTCATGTGGTTGGATTATAACATTCTCTCTTTTAGACTATATATAAATTGCTTGGGATGCACAGTGGGACTTTATCTATGTTTTGTACATGAGCTAGCATACTAATGGGGGTTAGAAAATAGCAACAGCAGTAGAATAAAATCAACTGAGTGACATTTAAAAATCATTGCAAAGGAATGTTCTCAGTGCTGCTGTCTTGTTTGTTTCAAGCTGCAACGTCAGGGCAGAGAGGCCATATAAAGCAGCAGAGAAGGGGGGATGCTCAAGGAAGCTGTGGCTGTCTGGATACTTAGCTGAGGTTTTTTAAGACCGACAGTAGAACCTTGAAATCTTGGTTTCTGATTTCAGTGTAAAAATATGCTGTTGACTACGGTCTTTTCTCACTCAGGAATTGCACCACAATTGAACTGTATGAAATACTTCTAAGTTGCAAACTGTACAAGGGGAAAAGTGCATTTCCTTTGCCGCATGTCTTATTTTGAAACCTCAGAGATTTTGTGAGTGGGTTTGCAAAAGCACAATCCATTTGACCAACTCATGGAGAACTTGGATGCAAGTTGGGATAATCAGCCTGATTCCTCCTATCCTTGTGCCTTGAGAGAAAATGTAATCTGCTAAAATTTTATACTAATTTTGTTCGCATATTAAAACATGCAAAAGCACTGGAAGAGCAGAGCCAGTAGTCCCAGTTCTTATATTGTACCTAAGTAAATCAGGACTAATTCAATTAAATTCCTGGACCCATTTTTTTATACAAAATAAATGTGTTATTTCCCTCCGAAGTTTCTGTACCCTGCTAGGGCAGAACAGAGGGCAATGGACTTGTTTTGATGTAAAATTAGTAAAACCAAAGACAGGATCAGATTTGCTGACTAAAAATATCTACAGAAGAAAAAACTGGCACCTGATCCAAGGGGAAGTAATGAATGCATAGCTGATGCGGAATGATAATGGAGTATACCCACAGAAATGATTGCAAAGGTAATCTTAAAAATCAAATAACTTAATTCTGATCCCAGTGATTTTGATCAAAATCAACTTGAAAAGAATGTCTAATGATTTGGTACTGATGTTACTTCAGTTAGTGGAAAAGTGTAAGAAGCAAAAGGAATAAAATACTTTTAATCTTAAAAAAGGAGAGCTTCCTGGGGTGTGGGGAAGATGTGTACATGCTGGAACCATGATAAAGCTTCCCTGTGAAGAGTAATGAGTTAGTGAACCTTTTTCAATTACAACACTTTTCTTTTTGAAGCTAATATTTGCCTTGTAGTAACAGAGTTTCACAGTCACTACAAAGTGCTTGTTCATTTCTGTTGCTGGGTATATGCTACAGCCACAGTCAGTGCACATAAATGAATAGGTGGCTATCTTTCAGTTGCCTTTTAAAGTGTGATCTATAATGATAAATCAGTTCTGGGGCTCTGGTTGGCACAGGGGATTGACAAAAGTCTGCTAGGCCTCTTTTCCCTGGCAGTGCCATTTATAATTTAACCTTCACCCAGTGGTGCCTGAAAACCATTCTGATTTTACCCAAACCCAGACAAGAGTCTGGAGCTGAAATTCCACGTGACTACAACTGGTTGGAGGGAAAAAATAATCTAGTAAAAAATATAATGCCTAACAGATAACACCTTTCCTATTTAACGAGCTGTCATACACGTAAGTTTGCTTCATAGTATTAACATCCGGTTGGCTGAAAGCTAAGAATTGCTAAAATCTGTCTTGAAATACAAGTAATCAAATGACAATATGAATATAGTCCTAGAGAGACATAGGCAGCATGTAGTACGTAGCTGCTTCCAGCATTTTTGAGGTATTATTTGGGGAAAAAAAAGCACAAGTAATTCAGCATTGTGATGAATGGCTATAAAAAAGAGGGCATGTGAAAAAGCCAGATCAGGACTGACTATAAAGAGAAAACGAATTCCTACAAATCTGGCATTCAGTGATAAACATCCTGTACTCTACAGCAAAGTGCTCTGAAAAACTCAATGCTGTGAAAAAACAGAAAGGTAACTCCTACCTTAACTGAGATAAAGACAGATGTGAATTTTAACTTCCCATAGTTAACATTTAAATTGTTAAAGGTAGTGATTATTAGTAATTTTCAATTTAACAGTAATTTAAATAGAAATAAAATGTTTACTTTGAATACTACAGTCCTGAGCTACAATCAAAATCTGTTTTTCTAATTCTGCAGACAGAATCCACCCACTCTTACTAGACAAGTGTGGTCCAGAGCCTAAGCTTCTAATGAAAAAATTTTCTAGTCCTCATGGTTGCAAAGATAACTCTCAAAACATGAACTGACAGTAAGCAAAGAAGTCTGCCCAAGTATGCAGATGGCCTGGCACAACAGGTCTGCAAGAAAGTAAACTCTGAAAACAACAATTCAGATTTCTATTGATTTAATCATATTCCAAACAGTATAATCTTTGTTCAGTTTTAACTGTAAAAATGTTAAACATATATGATTCATAGGTTGTGTTTATCATTGAAAGAAGAAAACTAATTTTTGCATGTAGAATGCAATGGCGTCAGTCCTTGCACATTTGTGCAGATGGAAGTATGGTTCCTTGTTCTCTCTTTTCCATTTGGTGCCCTTGCCCAGGGACAGCTAGACTGTGGCACATCACACATACTGTATTTATTGGAAATGCTTGTCGTGCCACCAGTTTATCTCCATCTCATGCACTTGAAAATAAAACTGTTGTGAAGTTTAAATCTATTTTAGTTCCATAAAACAGTCCTAGGTCTGGATCTGACTATCTTCAAAAATTCAGCAAAATTAGGTTTTAGAAGCTTTCAGAAGCTTGGGTTTAGCTTATAATTGTTATTCCATAGTGTATCATTTGCTGTCTTCCTCTGAAGCAAATAAAAACATCTCCAAATTTAGACGGTGCCATCAAAATATTCTGTGTTCTAGCCTTTGTTCAGTAAGGCCTAATATAAATCCAATGACTGCACAGTAGTAATAATTATTTAATTATCCAGTAAGACAATTACTACTACTGCCTTTAAAAATGTGCCCCCTGTTTACATGGGGGATAGAACATCCACTAGGATGTTGACAAAGTTACATATCTGGCTCAAGCACTTGATATTTTCATTTCAAATCTAATGCTTTCTATTACACAACCTCTTTAACACAAGTTGATAAGAGCATAAGAACTGCTGGGCTATATCACACAAAGAACTCGTCTTACCTCTTATTCAATATCCTGCCCCTGAAAAAAGCTCACTAGCAGAGGCTTAGGGAAGCAGAGTAAAAAACCGGTAGTGCAAGAGTGTCTTCCCTTCTGGTGAGAAGGTTTAGTGACTTCATTTTTCAAAAGAACTATTCGTGGTGACTGTAAGATCCCTTTCTTGAGGGGAATCAGCTAAGTTAGAGCTCGGTACTTTGTATGGACTTAATAATTTTTCACTTATTACATTTATTTACATTGAAGGTAATCTGCCATTTTACTGCCAGGCACCCAGTAAAGGGAGATCTGCTGTGCCTCTGAAGTCAGTTGTAGATTTGACTATCCTGAATACTTTTGTGTCCTGCATTTTGTATGTATGCTTGTTCAAAGCTTTAACAGTTACAGCTAGAAAGATTACTGTTTACATGCTAATTATTCACAACTATTCACATGAATCAATGTATTCATATTTGTTATGTAAATGCCTCCTTGGAAATACTAATCTAAACCCCAGCCACTCGTTCACGTCTTTCCAAATGGATGCTTTTCTGTTGCCTTGTAGTACAGCCCCCATGTATGTATGATGGTAGTCCTTTAAAACATAATATGGAACAAATTATGTATGTACAATATTTTCTCCACACACTTAAGAATCTGGCAGTGAATACTGTCATGAGTTACATAGTGGTACATTTACAATGACAAGAATCTACTTGCGTGCAGCATGAGAATTTGGCTCTGAGGTATTTCATTATGAACTGTGAGTTATGCTTTGACTGCTTGGTTCTGGGAGACGGTAATTGCAACCATTTACGAGAGGGTTGAGTTACGATTTTCATTATTCAATACTGGTGGCTGAAGCACAATAATAAAAAATCTTTTAACAATGCAAGTTATTATTACAACAGCACAAGGTCAACACCTAAGTTTAAACTTTCACCCTCTGTGCTTCTATAGTAGCAGTTACTTCCCAGATTCACCCAGTACTAAGGATACGCTTGAGGCATGGAGAATTCATGGTTACAATGGCTGTGTAAGACAAGAAATAATTACAATTGTTACATACTTGCTAAGTTACTGTTTAAATATTCTGATTATTTTATATCTTCTCTTTAGCTCCTTGCTCAGAAGTGGCCTTTTGGAGATTCTGAATTTGGACAGTTTCTTTGCAAATTCCTTCCCTTTATACAGAAGGCGTCGGTGGGAATCACAGTCCTTAATCTCTGTGCCCTTAGTGTGGACAGGTACAGTATGTTTTCCTCTTTTGACAGACACTGTTCTTGCCCTTGCAGTTTTCCTAAAACTGAGAGCACTCAGTATGGTCTTCTTAGCAGGCAGACTACAGTATGGATGTAACTTACATTCTGGGTTTTTATATCCTGGCTATAACAAAGCACTGCATCTGTGCCTTAAAGTATAATATGAAGGCATTGGACTAATTAACTTCACAGTTTTTTTAAAGGTATTTAAAAGCTCTAGTAAAGCATTATTTCAATTTCCTTTACCAGACAAAAATTTATTGGGATTGGACTCAGTATTTAGACTTCTTTCTTTCATATGACCTCATGTTTGTTTTGTATTTGAACAGGATCATAATCTTTAGTCTTAAAAAGAATTTTTTCCCCCCACTGCCTATGGACCATAATTACAGTGTTTATTTTGATAACTTTTATAGCTAATTGAGTTTTATTGAAAAACACGTTGCAAACTTGCTTTGATAGTTTGACATGGATAGTTTGAAAATTAATGCCTCTGCTAAAAGTGCTCAGGAAGATACATAAGCTTTTTGATAGAACAACAGCTAAGATGCTTTTGAACATTATTCTTTTATGCTTTTTTCTTCATACATATAAGGCAATAGCAGATGAAGACTTCACTTATGTAAAAGCTATTTTTATTGGTCTTGAGTTTACTTGATCATGTTCTAGTCCAAAATATCAGTAATTCTGATACAGAAAATATTGATAAATAAAATACATTATGTGTATTATTAGTACAGTGATGCAAAGGTAAAAGAAACTTGAAAATTAATCTTGGTTTGGTTTTACATAAAAAGTTGATGTACAAGGTTTGCAATGGATGAGTAACTTAGTAGTATCCATACCTGAAATACAGTTCCTTATTGCATTAGTAACTCATTAGCTGAAGCCAGCAACAAAAAAATGTAACACAGGCCAAGTGTTCTATTTCCATTTTTGAGTCTGAGAACTATAAAAAGAATTCTATTTCTCAAACAATATCTACCCAGCATAAAATACAATCCCATGGACTACTCTAGGGAATAAATCATAGATCAAGCACATATGAAACAGAGAGTTTGTTAGATAAGTTCTGACCAATGCAGTTTCACTAGATTTAGTCCTACTGTTACATACATTTTCATAAATCAGAAGTAACTCAGCTGAAGCTACCTCTTTATAAATGCATATATATATTTTTACAAGCACTGATTTGCTAATCCTCACAACAACCAAATGCTGTTTCCATCTGAGTATAAAGTCTTGTATGGGATCAGACTTAGACTATTTAATTTCCTCCCCCAGTTTACACACTTTGCCAAGGACATATTCTTTATCATCTGGTGCTACTCTAGTAAATGGATGCAGAGAATGTGCATTAGAAAACAGATGTATACAGCCAGATTCTGATATTGGCTAACATGAAGTGAATCTAGGTTAAATCACCACGAAATCAGGATCTGAGAGCACCTTCAACAAGTTAGGTCGGGCACTGGAAGTGGCATAGTCACATTAATATAAAATTCCACATCAGCTAATGTTTGCTTTTTAGTATGGAAAATGAGTAAATATGGAATTGTGTGCTGTCACAGCTGGACTGTTTCTGGTCTACAGGCGAGTTATTTTTTTCTTAAAAAAAGCTCCTGAAAACTATCTCACTTATAGTTATTTTGGGAGTCTATACATGGAATTGCATTCCACGAGGCGGAAAAAGATAGAGTCAATTGGTATAATGAATTCAGAGCTCCATAGCTTTGATAATTGTTGACTCTCTTGCAGACTACAGCCTTAATGCAGAACAAGATTTATTTTTTCTCCCTACTAGGACTGTTCTCTGTGCTAACTATATCCTATTGTGAAACCCCACTCATTACTACTGCCCCTCGCACAAAGTGACTTGCACTGACAGCGTATTAAAGTTTAACTGTGCATGCCCAAGGGGAACAATGTCCACGCACACATGGAGAGGGTTTTAAGAGGCTGACAGAAAACACCAAACCAGGAAGCTCACATTTGTTTCAGATGCCTCTCAGGCATTTTTAAACTCTAGGTCATGATGGTGACGATAGTCTGACTCTTTTTCTAGACAGTGCCTGACTGTGACTAAGAGGAAGGATATTTCCCTTCCTGAGCTTTTACTCTTGCTTATGTCTCGGGCATAATGATTTTGATGAAGAAATGGTTTTAAGAAGAAGAGTGAAGATATGGATCTCATTTAATATCTGTACACCCTCTTCTTGCTTCCTCTGCATACCATATTGCATAGAACGGTAATCTCAGGGTAGGTACTTTCATCTGGCCCAACTTCCAGTAAGTGTATTAGGTAAGTAAGTCAAGATTTTACCACTAAAACAAAGCTCTAAGAGCTTTATTGTATTAAGAGCTTTGCAATCAACACACTGCTGACTATCTTTAAAATGATGAACAGCTGTGATCTCTCACAACGAAGAGGAATAGATCGATATCAGCAACAGTAGTGTCATTTAGGAACTATTCTGACACTAATCTTGACAGTGACTGCTTCTTACGTCCTTGATCAAGTCTCTTATCTTTTCTGTATTGCTTTCTCTTATCTTTTCTGTATTGCTTTTCCCTCTTATAAAGGACTGATGATACTTGCAGAACAGAAATGTTACACTAGTGGGCCATTTGAACAATTACTTTTCTAATGCAGTCAAAAGGAATAGGGAAACAAAAGCACCTACTCTGAAAGACAGCAGGCATAGGGGACTGATAGTCCACAGACAAGCTATAGCCCATGATTTAATTTTCATATACTCCTTATTTAATTTCATAAGGCCCACAATACATTTTCTTTTTTAATTCTGATTAGATACTACTATGGTAAAATTCATCCAAATTGTTCCAAAAACTAATCTGGGCCACAGCAAAAACCACAATCATGCTGCATTAATGAGACCAATACTGGAAGGCTAACTAGAGTTCTAGAATTATTCTTCACCAAAGAATGATGACATCACAGAGAGGGTGTAGAAAAGCATCAGAAATGATTCAATGGCCTTACAGATCTCAATTTGTTGCTTATCAAAAACGATACTTAAGAAGCCACTTAAATATAATATCCAAGTACTGAAATACAGGTGATGTATGAGATATCCATGGGGTCTCTAGCTTAGCAAAGAAAGATATAATAAGAACCTATAGAACAAAGTTTCAGCCAGACAAATTCCAAATGAAAATGAGGTACACGTTTTTAACGAGGGTGATTAACTACAAGAAGAAACCACCAGGGAAAGGTGAAGGTGTCCTGCTCTTAATGTCCTCAAATCAAGACAGGATGTCCTTCTGAAAGAAATGCTTCAAGCAAGTTATAACTAGATAGAAGTGCAAAATATTTAATTGTATGTATCTATACTTCATGATGTAATGATCCCTTGTCCTTAAATACTGTGCATCTCTAAATAGAAGTAGCAGGAGGGACTGCAGAGTCCATGAAAAGCAAGTTGGAATAAATAGCTAAGAATGGGAGAAGAGGGAGGAGAAGAAAACAGAGGAGAGAGATTAACTGAATGGCACAATATACTAAAGTTGACAGCACATGCATGAAGAGTAGAAAATGAAAAGGGGAGAGAGAAGAGGAGCCACAACATTAAACAGAGAAAAGGAAATTATGTGGAAAAGAATTGAATATTTTAGACAAGGTTGGAGACAAAAGGGAAACAAACAGATAAAAGAAAAGTAAGACAAAACACGTACACACAGATTTTAGACTGGGGAATTAAATGTAATGCATGATGCATGTATTTTATGTCAGCTCCCTGGCAGACATCCTATATTTTCTAAGTATGAGGGAAATAAACCCTGCAGTATTTTCCCACTCCTAATTATGGGAGGTTTGTGGCTAGACAAAGATCCTATATATTACATAACTCACAGAACACCCACTTGAAAAATTATACTACCGCTATTTTTCAAATCACTCTTACAGCAGTGAGTAAAGAGACCAAGTAATTGCAGGTTAATATGCACTCAGCAAATGCTGATCTAATTACTGAGCTTCTTATGCTTTAGCTGAAATCATTCAAAAAATTCTTCAGCCAGTATTTCCTTATCTGATAGTTACTTGAATTGTGAACTGAAAAAGAAATTGCTAATAAAATACATACAGGACCCAAATCCTTACTGCTGTGCATACTGATCTTCTCATGTGCAAAACAGATGTAACTCAAACAGAACAGGTACAAAAATGCAAGAAAGGAAAGAACTGGATTCACAATTTACAACCCATTTGCTGTCACTTACATAGTTACACAGGTGACACAACACAAACTTTGCATTTCTTACTTGAAAAATACGTACAGTCTACAGGCCCCTGTTTGCTAAGAACATCATTCAGTCAAGGATGAGATAGTATTGAGTACCTTGTGCAGCTGATGGGACCGATTGTAAAGTTGCCAGTCAGTAGAAAGTAAACTTCAAATTGATTGTTACGTTTCCAAAGTTCACAAATTTGAGCATTTGTGTGAAAGGTTGTTTCTATGAATATTCCATTTATTCATTAAAGCCAAAATTTTATATTTGGTAAAATGAAATATGAGAGGATCACATTATTTAAAAATAAATTTGAATATTAATATGAATAAATATGTGTGAAAAGATATGATGCTGAATGTTACTTTCTCAATTATCTCAGTACAGTTTATTTGTTTCGATGCTGTCAGAATTCCAATCTCATAGACCTCCTCCCCATGAGGGAACCATTGCCTCCCTCCTGTCTGATATTCTTTGAAGATAAGGATGCCTTTAGAAGATGTTTTTATTTTTAATCTGCAAGTCCAAAATGTAGTTTGCTTTAGTATGTTCAAAATCTTTATACATACATTTCTGTTAAAATGATGTACTGAGAACTTGTCCATAGTACAGCTGTGACTATGCTGTGTATAATATTGCTATAGATATCAAAGCAAATTTTCTAGTCTGTTTACTGCAAGAATGATGACATACAAGGCTCTGACACATTCCAGTGATGTTCTGCAATAATGCTTTCTGAAGTCTTTGTGAGGGGCTTACGGACTAATCTTGCATTCATGCATCTTCCTTCCTCTATGTGCTGGTTTTGGCTGGGATAGAGTTAATTTTCTTCGCAGTAGCTAGTATGGGGCTATGGTTTGGGTTTGTGCTGAAAACAGCGTTGGTAACACAGGGGTGTTTTCGTTACTGCTGAGCAGTGCTGACACAGGGTCAAGGCCTTTTCTGCCTCTCACCCCACCCCACCAGCGAGCAGGCTGGGGGTGCACAAGAAGTTGGGAGGGGGCACAGCCGGGACAGCTGACCCCAACTGACCAAAGGGATATTCCACACCATATGACGTCATGCTCAGCATATAAAGCTGGGGGAAGAGGAAGGAAGGGGGGGGACGTTCAGAGTGATGGCGTTTGTCTTCCCAAGTAACCGTTAGCCATGATGGAGCCCTGCTTTCCTGGGGATGGCTGAACACCTGCCTGCCGATGGGAAGTAGTGAATGAATCCCTTGTTTTGCTTTGCTTGTGTGTGCGGCTTTTGTTTTGATGGAGCCCTGCTTTCCTGGAGATGGCTGAACACCTGCCTGCCGGTGGGAAGTAGTGAATGAATCCCTTGTTTTGCTTTGCGTGTGTGCGGAGCTTTTGTTTTACCTATTGAACTGTCCTTACCTCAACCCACAAGTTTTCTCACTTTTACCCTTCCGATTCTCTTCCGCATCCCACTGTAGGGACTGAGCAAGCGGCTGTGTGGTGCTTAGCTGCCTACTGGGGTTAACCCACCACAGGCA
>NW_008795365.1:3177138-3194159 GCF_000699145.1 Aptenodytes forsteri | reverse complement strand
TGGGGGGGAGTGAGCGAGCAGCCGTGTGGTGCTTAGTTGCCGGCTGGGGTTAAACCACAACACTAACATCGAGGCTACAGGGGATTTAATTCACAAGTCTTCCATCCTGTCAATAAGCACACTTCCAAACAAAAAAGGGGGTGTGATACAGGAATCAGAAAAATGCTGTGTGTGTGAATCCCAAATTAGTTCCTTGGTTAGAGGAGCGTTGAGGATGCCTATTAATAACTCTAAATTTTACTGACCTCTGTAGCCTAGGTCCTATATCCCTTAACTAATGTTTTTTCCCATCAGAAGCTCTTCATTCCTTCCGTCTCAGAAATTCAAAATCCAGTACTTGCCAGTACACTCAAAGCATCCTAACCCAGAGTTCTCAACTACTCTTTTCCTTCAACCCTTGTTATCCCTGAGCCTTCAAGCCCGTGCCAAAATTCTGTATTCCTTCCAATAACCTCTCTACCATTCCACCCTAATCCTTCCACAAACTAATCCTCCAGCTTAAAGCTTTCTGATCTAAATTCCCCTGTTCTTTCCTTCCCCTTGCAAAGCTCACCCATCCCTGCAACTCAGAGCCTACATACCTAAAAATTGTATCCTCCTGGTCTGTTGAGGGCATCTTCTTTCCCCATACCTTTCACCCTCCTTGTGTCTGCTGGTATGCCCTTTTGTACTCCAGTTAGCTGCTGTCATCAGCTAAAATCACCACCCCATTTGCTCTTCTCTGAAAAGCTTAACCTTGGCTTGTGCCTTGGAAGGCTGAATAGAGGTGGCAGCTGCACATATCCAAATGTCTCTCCACTGGGGGCAGAAAATGAGGGCATGTCTGAGGAAGAAAAGAATACTTGCCATAGTCAGGACAGGAAAATGACACAGCTCCTGACAATTTATAATCTGCTTCAGTGACTTCTTACTCTGACATTTTTTAAAGCAGATGAACAACTTTTCTTGACTTTTTTCCTCCTCAACTAAAGAAGACTATTTCATCAGTGGATGCCATGAAATATCCATGTAGCACTGAAATTCCAAATGGGAAGGTGCCATTATTTTGGGGAAGTAAAATAAGCAGTTTAGAAACTGTTACATCACCAATGGCAGAAAGCTCTCCAGCATGCATTTCAGATTATTACAAGATCAAAAATAATATAACTCATTTACTGCTGTTATCACTAGACAACAGTTAAGTCTGCTACTGAAAATTTTATTTATGGACTGGTTTACACTCTGCATTGTATGCCTATCAGTCTTCTCCAAATAATTTTCGAACCTTTTGACCAGAGTTGACAGAGAGGTTGAAGTCTCAAAGCTAATAAATTTCTACAAGTTCCTTGAAAACTGGCAGACAAGTAGAGGAGAAAGACCCTCTCAGTTCCCCAGCTGGGGGAAAGGCTGCAGCCTGGTAACTAGAATTCTCCAGCACTGGAGGGACAGAGAAGGTAAAGAGAGGAAGAGGAAAAGGGAGAAATGCATGGGCTGTATTTGAAACTTCTTTGAGAGTTCTCACCTTTTACCAAGATTACAGTTATGAAATGCATACACATTGGAAAGCAGGTTTCGGTAATTCCACTTTTTACAGAGAAACTTGCTATCTAAGGGATAAAGTAGTTGGAA
The DNA here is from genome assembly GCF_000699145.1 of Aptenodytes forsteri. Lineage (NCBI taxonomy): Eukaryota > Metazoa > Chordata > Aves > Sphenisciformes > Spheniscidae > Aptenodytes > Aptenodytes forsteri. The sequence goes on along the minus strand of NW_008795365.1, from coordinate 3,192,551 downwards.
AATATGTTGGTTGGGGCATGTACAGACTTCTTAGCCATGCACTTCAGTTTCTCATCAGAAAGGTGATGCAGACAGTCCTAACTAGCACTCAGTTGTAGTAAGGCAAATACAGAATATGCCGCATAAACCCAGTATTTTTAACATTGAATAGTGTAAATAGAACAAATGCATTTTCATTTCATCAAGAGTATTTTCACAGTATTTCATTGCATGGATGCTGACAACTTCACTTTGGATAGCACTGCTGTTACAGCTGAGGTAGCTGAAGGAGATAGCTGTTTTGTATCTATTAGAATGGCTTGTGTGCCTGGAAGCTTTTTTTCTTCTGTTATGTCAGTTGACCTAGTGAGAGATGTAGTCTGTCCTCACAAACCTTGCCCACTTTAATTAGAAATCATTAGTATAGTCCACATAGCAGAATTCCACGCAACCCTGTGCCTAAGCAGAACAGCTGCAGCCAGCTCTCTGCTATCCACCCCTTGATGTGCTCTGCTGTGTCCTAGGTGGCTTGATAGCTGGCAGAGCCCCTGGAACAGGCAGGAAAAACAAACAACACAAGTCTAAGAGGTCAGCTTTAGGATTTTACTTAATATATAAAATTGAACCAAGATCTTTGAATTTAAGGAAGAAACTGAAGGTTGGAAGCTAACGCCTGTCTCTTTCAGGTATAGAGCAGTTGCCTCCTGGAGCCGCGTTCAGGGAATTGGAATCCCTATGATCACTGCTATTGAAATTTTCTCCATTTGGCTTCTGTCCTTCATACTGGCTATTCCAGAAGCAATTGGTTTTGCTGTGGTACCTTTCAGATACAAGGATGAAGGTTATGTTACCTGCATGCTCAATCCTACAAACAATTTTATGTTGGTAAGTAACATCCTTTCTTCTCTTTTTGGAATCCACAGTATATAGGTTAGACAATTAAGATACTGGATTATAATACGCTTTATTCATCCATTAAAGTGCAAAATGTATTCTAATCTATATTGGTGCAAACAGGATCCTTCATTTACAGTGACCTGTCTCTACTTTCAGCCAGAGATACTAAATGGGACTTTACAACATTTTCATTTCTTCACTACTGAGGATTCTTAATACAGAAATTTGCAATTCGGGCCTGCTTAAAGTACAATCAAGAGATGTATCAGGGTAGCCAGAGCCTTGCAAGGTATTGTGTTTCTAGGTATAACACCTTGGAGCTTGTAACTGTCAAAAACCGTGTTTTACCATGATTAGTCATCATTTTGCATGCAGTAGCCAGCTCTTTTGGCAGATAAAGAAAAGGGTGGGGCCATGCTCTAACATAACTTTTCCTACTCTATATGCACTTACAAAGTCAAACAGAGAATAATCCCTTCATTTACAAGAAATCATGACTATAAATCTGACAGACTCACATCTCCAACCTAGGTAGCTTGGGCACTGTTAGCTGTCGTCTAGATACAGCAACTCAAGAGCAAGAGAAGTGCCTGAGACACACCAGGCTTCTTTGGCACGTTTCATAGCCCTCATCCTCTGTGCTACTGCAACTTAACAGTTGCCAATACCCACATTAGCTTGTTCAAAGCAAGTCAGGTGAGTAGTCACTACAGAATTAATAGGTCTTTACTGCATAGGGGGATAGTGATTTTCCGCCTGGCCTTACACTGAGAAAATGGGAAAGTGGTATCTTACATTTTTTCCTTTGTGAACCCAAAGAAGGGCCAGCCACCGTTCACCCAGTAATAAAAAAAGAGTAATATTCTGTTTTGTCTCAGAGAAGGCAGATAGTGCAAGTCTTAAGTCTTGAGGGAAACTCCATTTTTTTCCGGACTAGAATTTTTCATGATAGAGTGCAAGTTTCTCTTTTTTGAACGTCTGGCACTTCTCCTTTTAATGGATCAGAACATGGCTTGGGCTAGAATTGGGAAGGATAGGGCAAACTGGAGCTAGGAAATCTAGAAAATAAAAAGTGTGGATGATTAGTGTTTTTCAGTGGAACATCCCCAACTTTGGTAGGGTTACACAGACTGCAGGGATGGGAGAAAGAGCAAGAGACAATTGCAAGAGAAGACAAAAGGAATTCCCTAATGAAAATAATTAACACGGGTGAAGATGGAGTGGAATTGCCCGGGAATTACTATATCTTTGTTTCTAAACTACAGACTACATGACTGTAGGTGCTGTAGTTATAAGAATATGATTTATGAAATGTACACTGCAGCAAATTTCCCTTTTGTAATGGCTGTTTTTCTCCACAAATGTGCCTGGACAATCTTCACTTCCTCTCTCCCTAAGAAAAAGAATAGCTTTCTCTTCCGTCTTCTCAAAAACACTACAGTTCAGGTCTTCCATAGGCATGCTAACTTTAATGATGATTTTTCTATTCTTAATGTGGTAAGTAGAATAGCTTGTTTTCTTTTATTAGCAGGAATTAGTATCTTTTACTTGCTCAGCATAATTCAAAAGCTTCAAATCTCCCCACACCAGTTTGATTTTCAAGGAAAAAAAACAGCATTTATGTCCAAGCTGAGAGTAAATGTTGGACGTGTCAGTCAAAATGGAGTGTGTTGTGTTTCAATGCGTTGCAAGCAAGTACAAACATGAGATTAAAATGGAAATACCATTTTAACCTTAACGGTAGTATTTACTACCACAAACACCACAATAAACAATTACAAAACTTCGGGAAGGATTTATGATTAACTTTTGTTTTTAATAGGAGCTTTATTCATGTTTAAAGCTATCCTTGAAAGACTTAAAAGATTCATGTTAGACCATGATTCCCAAGAGGCTGAGTGCACTAGGAAGCTTGTTTAAAATGCACATTTCCTGTAGAAAAGCAGTTCCATGTGGGCTTTCAAGACAAACAAAAGAATGTCTACTTCTCTTAAATCAACCCAATTTTGTGCTTTGATGTAAGCTTTGTGAAACTCAGATTCCACAATTAATCATTTACAGACATTTTCATGTAGGTTTTATAACTTCACAAAGCCAGGTCCTCATACAGAATTGACGCGTTAGTCAGGGTCGTGACACAGAACTCTATATTTCTTGATGGACAGGCAACATTCACGAAAGCTGGTAGACTGATACGACAGAAAGTTTTCCTTGTAAACATAGCATGGTTTTACACAGTACACATTTTGTTGTGCTTCCCAATAAATAGATTCTAGTCTGACTTGGAGGAATTTGCCACGGAAAAGATAATTGTCTCCATGTATTTGTAATCCTTTTCTCTGCAGAAGGAGTGGTAATTAGATTTCCCCTCAGTACAAACTCTTCAAATATGAGGCATATTTTTTTCTGGTTTTCTGCTGGCAGCAGCTCTGCTCCCAGTGGGGGAAATTCTGCCCCCAAGGACACTGCAGCTATGCAGCAGACTGTAGCTCCTCCTCAAGAAGGGATGAGGCTAACGGGGAAACAAGCTAATCAACACAATTAAAAATGTCATGTGAGGTGGGGTTGTGGCCTAGATACCAGCAGCATACTCTAAATTAGCGAGCGCTGTGAGCAGCTAACTGTTGGGGCAGAGGGAGAAAAATTAAAAGCATTCCCTTTTTCTTAGTAAATCAACTTTCTAGTGTCACTAAAGCAGATTTAAAAATGAACATTATTAAATACTAGTCTATTAATTGCATCCATTTTTTTCATCGTTCAAAGTTTTGTACCGTTCAGTTTTAAATGTAAACAAGATGTCAAAAGTTTGACTTTTTCAAACAGGATTCATATAATCCTCAGTTATTAGCATTTTGACATTTGGTGTGGGAACTGTGATGTTACAAGAGCACATCCGCTAGGAATAAACAAGCTAGAGGAAAGATTATGAGAAAGAAGGTTCCCTTTTACACACATCCATCTCAGTGACTAATAACATAGAGACAGGAAGTATTTAAAATGTCATATTTCAGTGCACACTTTTGGCTGAGCACAAAAGTTAAAAACCACAATACAGTATTTTCTCAAGTCTGAAAATATAATGATCTACAGAAAAGAGTAATTTTAAGTGTTTTGTCAAATGTAGTATTTCCCATAATACATAAATGTATTAACTTAAGCCACAGCTTAAATCACAGCTAACACTTAAAATTACATAGCAAAGTACTGCTACTCTATCAAGTCCCTCGTTGTCCCGTCACAAAAGGCAAATTGTATGAATGGCAGGCAAGGGGTTAAAAGTAGCTGTACCACAAGAAGCCACCCATCCTAAGCTTTGCATACATCAGACAAACACTTACGAAGTGGCTCCTATCTGCCCGGTACATAAGCAAACCAACTACCAATCTTTTCACTGATAACAAAAGGTGATTAAACTTACAAGACATTTTGAATTTTCCTTTTTTGGAATAAGGACAGAAGCCGTAGAGGTAAATGGCATTTCCTGAGACAGGCTTTTAGTAAGATTTGTTATCTCAAACTGACACTGTCTACATTTTGGCATGTCTGTTTCATGAAACTGGATTCCAGTTTTCATGGATGAGTGTAAATGTTCAGAAAACACAATGGAAAAAAATTAATTCCAACCCAAGACAGATTGCAACAAAGGTACAGGCAGGCTATCCGTAAGGTAAAATAAATGTTTACACTGCCACAATTCCCACTTTGATGTTGGTCCAAAACAGATCAACAATAAGAAAGTTTACATAACTTGTGCTGTTTACCACTAGACAGATACCAGCGTACCAACTGTCACGCTTTCCAAGACCTTTCTGTGGTACTTTCCATCGAATCATAAGAAAATATCTTCTCTTTTCTTTACCTTATCTACAGTTTTACAAAGATGCAAAGGATTGGTGGCTGTTTGGTTTCTATTTCTGCATGCCACTGGCGTGTACTGCCATCTTTTATACGCTAATGACTTGTGAAATGTTAAACAGAAGAAACAGCAACTTGAGAATCGCTCTCAGTGAACATCTTAAGCAGGTAAATATTAGGAACACCAATGTTTGAAAATACTGTTGTTCTCTCTTTGGGTTAACTTAGAAATGTTTCAAAGTGTACTTGAATACAGTACATTACAGAAATAGAAAGTGAGGATGTAGGTTATTTATGACGTTAAGGTATTCATTTAAACCCGGAACACAAGACTAAATCATAGTATAAGGAGGTGTTGAAGACAGCACGCTCAGGAAACTAGCCAGTTTCTTTCTTTTCTTAAGTATGTATGACAGTTGTGCTCTCCTGCTCTTTAACCTCAAATCACTACTGGCTAAATGCTTTGAAATTTAACTACAAGGATTTGCCAAAAAAATGTTTCTTTTTATTCATAAAGATATGACTCCATGGGTCCTCCCCACTTTTGGCACACTTTGATATGCAACTTTAGTTTCATATAAAAAGCAATTGTAGAATAACCTGGTTTAGAACAGAGTGGATTTTTTTTTTCAGGGTTATTGCAGTACCACTACTGTAGCTGCTTTGAAAAGAGCAACAGGAGAATGGTACAAACAATTGATCATAGAGCAAAGTCACTCACAGAACTGTCAGATCTCGCTTTGCTGTTTTTGCAGCACTGTCTGATGTTTAATTGCTAACTGAAATTTTAAAAACAATCTGTAGTTTTTCCCCTGCGTTAACATCAGCCCCTCAAATTCCACTCTTCCTTTCAAATTCCACATTCACAGATGTGAATCCCTAAAGCAGTCCTCTCTGCATCGGAGTGCATTCTCTCAGAGGTTCCTCCTCTGCTGGTTCATTCCAGATCAGGGCAGACCAGAAAATCCTCCCCTTGTGCAGATGGTCCACTTTTTCCCCTCATCCAGCCCAGGGCCTGCAACACAGTCTGTCCTAGGGCCACGCACAAGCTACTCCACCCATTAGAACTAGAATGGTATGTACGGGGTGGGGGAATCCACCCTCCAGCTTTCCCATCCTGACGTGCAGTGCCCAGCAAGCTACTCAGACTGTTTGCTGGACGATGACTTTATGCCACAACTTACGAATGCTTGTCTATTTAACTATCACCCTTTGCCCTTCTTTCTTCCTTCCTTCCTTCCCTACAGCCTTGTCCACATTAATGTCTAGTCACGATCCTTTTCGTATTTTGATAAAAACTGCTATTGTAAGAAAGAAGAAACAATAATAGTCATATTCAAATCTAACATGACTTACTGTAATCACACATTTGACTTTAAGTGTTACGATGACAGAGCCTTGCAATGCTTGTTATTGTTACATTACAGTGGCAGTTTCAGAAGTGGTGTTCTTATCCCTTCATATGCTTCTCTATCAAATCCATGCCTACCAAGCACCACTGTTATGCATTGTCAAAAATCCACTAAAACATCCGTAAAAATCCACTAAAACCTCCGTAAATCTCTAGACCCATATAAAATATCCATTAAATTGAAATTATTTCCTAAGCATTATGAGATTAAGCTGTAATACAGACATTTCTAAAGTTTTGTTTGTAGAGGAACTATTTGCTTAAGAACATCAAGATCACATAACAAGGATCACATAGCAAAATCAATATACTGTGCAGTATCCCTTTATGTAACATGATGCATACTAAATATAAAATAATACATCAGAGACAATTTGACATCCTGACTAGGTACATGCTTGAATGAAACTTTTATTGCCAATTGATTTAGGTGCCTTGGGTTTACAGATTGCCCCACATCAAGGATTAGGTACAAGTGGTTTATCAAGCAGGTGTGATCCCAGTTTCCCTCATGAAAACGTTTTCTTGCAGATTATGCATGTTTCTGAAGAAAGAGGTTTATCTGAGGGATTGCCAGAAAACTTAATCCAGTGTAGAGGAATAAGAACGGCTGGGAAAGTAATCAGGTTCAGGAAAGCCCAGCAGTGGATTTTCCTTGGCTAACATCTACAGTGTCCTGGCAATGACCTGTGTGCTCCAGCTGCTCCAGTCTCGGTGATGAGCAGGTTCTGTTGAGGATGGCCAGAATCAAGAACATGACAAGCCCCATAAAAACCAGTTCAGGGACATCAGGTAGTCTGGAAGCTGTGCTTTGGGAATCCTTGCATGCTCTATCCAGATTACTTTGCCGCCAACATCATTACACTAAAATCACCTACCAATATGAATTAGGCACTCAGTCATAGTTATCTTTACTTCTTTTTCTAGCGTCGAGAAGTTGCAAAGACAGTTTTCTGTTTAGTAGTGATTTTTGCTCTTTGCTGGTTCCCTCTCCATTTGAGCCGAATTTTGAAGAAAATGGTATACAATGAAAGAGACCCCGGCAGATGTGAACTGCTCAGGTACTTCATTTTCTATGTCAATCAATTGTTTATACTGAAAAAATATAATGCCGCACACTTGGAGTTTATGTGAGAAATGTCATTGTGCATGCAACTGTGGTGTTAGAAGAGCAAACACTTTATTTTATGACTTTTCAGCTGCATCCATTTTCAGGGGTTTCAGTTTTAATGGGGTAGCGTAATTTCAATAAATGTTGTCTGTCAGCATTGCAGTCACTTTCCTCTGGCTTTTGTGAACTTCTGTGAGAGAGGTTATTACAGACCTGGCATGGTACAAGATTAGATTGAGGGAGTTGGAGTTTGGAGTTTAGTTCTTTAATGGCCTCAAGTTGCAGCAGGGGAGGTTTAGATTGGATGTAAGGAAAAATTTCTTTACTGAAAGAGTGGTGAAACATTGGAACAGGCTGCCCAGGGAAGTGGTGGAGTCCCCATCCCTGGAGGTATTTAAAAGACGTGTAGATGCGGCACTTAGGGACATGGTTTAGTGGGCATGGTGGTGTTGGGTTGACGGTTGGACTCGATGATCTTAGAGGTCTTTTCCAACCTCAATGATTCTATTATTCTATGAGTTAGGTAAGAGAGAATTAGTTTCTGTGACAGAAGAGGTTGTAACCACAAAAAGCACAGATGCTTCTACAGTGTATGAACAGATGTAATGTTTTGCTTTCTCTTTTGTTGCCTAGTTTCTTGCTGCCATTGGATTACATCAGCATCAACCTGGCAACCATGAACTCTTGTATAAACCCAATAGCTCTGTATTTTGTGAGCAAGAAGTTTAAAAACTGTTTCCAGGTAAGATCTTCTTGGTAAGATTTTATGTCCAGTTAATGAACTGTATTAAACCACTTAGTTATTATCTATTTTTAGCAGCTGGGAGAAGAGGCATGCAAAGGAATGAAAGAATATAAATTGTCTAGTTTACCAGCTAGCAGCTCACATAGCACACATACCAAACTGAAAGTGGAACTATCCACTTTATCGGAAATGCTAAGCCAGTAAATAAGTTTGACGTAGTCCTCATACGTAAACATGTAAACCGAGATAGACACGCTCTTGTAAGTACTATTTATCTGCATGTGACATGTACATGCAATAGAATTTGGTTGATAACATATTTCCCACTCTAGATGAAGACAAAGAACACATACATAGGACACCAAGCTGCCTGCAGTTAAACAATCCCATTAACGACTAAAATTTTCAGGCTTGAATACCAGTGCAGGCACCTGAGTTGACTTTGGCAATTAAATACGCGTTATGGCTTTTACCTGTATTTTTCCAGTTCCTACACATGAAAACTTATTTTAAGGCTAAAATAATTTCCTTGTGACACTGTGCCTCTGCAAGTCTGCGTTCACCTAATAAAGGCAATACAGGAAGAAAGAAAATGAAAGCATATAGTGGTAAAGTAAGTAATGAAATGGAAAAGGAAGACTGAAATAGCTTTATCTGCAAAGAAAAACAAAAGGCGACAGGACTGTACCACTAAACTTTAAGTCTGCGAATAGGCAACTCAAGCTACTGAAAAAACGTAATAAATTATTAGAATAGGGAATACCTGTTTGTCTGTAGCCTGCTCAGACTTACAAACTATTTTAAGGGAGTATTTTCACATGATAAATAAGAAGTCAGCTTTGCTTTTTATGGTCTCCTACTTCATTTGGGAACTGTGGAGAGGATAATATGCCTGAACTTGTCCTCAGGTGAAAGGGAGAAGTAACAGTGAGTACTACCAGGCTGCTCCTCGTATCATTAGTTCATCCTTCCCATTTGTCCTTCCAAATAAAATTACCATCCAACAACTCTAATTAAAGAATTTTCAGCTATAATTTAATCCTTCCCCTTTCCCTTCTAGTAGCAAGGTCATTAATTCAAGCAATCTTTCGATTTTGTATTTGAGTTTCTCACCCTACCTCTGTTGTTATTTTACATACCCACCCATAGATAGATAGTACATATATCTTAAGTCTGGCTTTACCTCTCTGCAACACTCCCTTCTCATTGAGTTTACAGAAGTCATGGATCTACTGCTGTTATTGCCATTGCTCCTCTGAGGCCCTAACTCTTTCCTCTAAAGTAAAGATTCCATCTACATAGAATTAGGCACTAGTGTTTGTGAAGGGAGGGGACGATAGCTGAAGAATCCTTTCTGCTCCTTTCAGAAGAGACAACTGAACATACCAGCCTGTGAAGAACCTGGGAGTATGATCCTGAATGACCTTCTGTTCTTAACTGTGAAAAATTATACGCCTCAATGTATTCACTGTCCCTTTTCCTGAACAGTTTTGTCTTCTTCTAAGATGTGAGAAGAGACCTAAGTCACAGACTGGGCAATTTTCTTCTTTTCTCTTACATGCTAAGCAGCACGCTGCTACCTAAATTTGAAGTGCAGTGATAAAGAGGGAAAAAAAAAACCAACTCGGCTCTTACAATATGTATTGAGTTCTGTCAGTTCTCAATCTATTTACCTTAGTCAAACAAATTTCCCTTGTGATACCGTGGAAGTTTTTCTTGAATAAGAGGCATAGGCCGGGCCTAATTTGCTGCATTTGTGATGTTTAATGACAAGAATTGTTTGCATCCTAGGATAAAAAATTTGCCTGAGTGCAACTATCACTCCCTTCAGCTAGAATCGTCTGTTCATTTCTGAATGAAAAATATGGCTGGCAATCTGCATAGAGTTGATAGATTTGTGTTAAGCTTTTTTTTTTTCTTTTTCTTTTATTTCCAGTCATGTCTTTGCTGTTGCTGCTCCCAATCTAAGAGTCTAGTGACTTCAGTGCCCATGAATGGAACAAGCATTCAGTGGAAAAATCAAGAACTAAACAATCACAATACAGATCGAAGCAGCCATAAAGACAGCATAAACTGAAAATTAAGGACTTTGATACCACTTCAGAATCAAACAGGAAAAAAAAAGTCACGACAAAGCTATTTTAACAGGAAGCCCAGTGACTGTTCCATAATCAATTCAGACATGCGCACCCTTGTACCTAATTCTAGAGGTGGCTGAGTAGATTGACTGACTGTAACTGTGATGTTCTGTGAACTGAAATCCACTGGATGGTAATTCTGTCTCTGAAAATGATATCAATGTGATTATGACACCAAAAAACTGACTTGAAGTACACAGGTGGTTTGCTCTTCTGAACCAAGCAGGAAGTGTCCAGTGTCTGTGACTGGTACAATACAATCTTTTTACCTGATTGTCACCTAGAATTAACCACTCTGGAATTTTTCAGAAGATATCAAAATGGAATCAGTCTGTGACTATATTTTCTCTCTGCCCATTTGTCTTTTAACTTTTATTTGTGTGGTGGATATATTCCATGCACCAGTATGTTTTGCATGTTGTTGTTGTTGTTTTTCAGGTTTATGTTGGAAAATGTTTTGGTCCACACCAGTATTTTATTTACTTATGTTACAATGGGTCAGGACACTAGCTGGGCAGTTCACATTTGTAGCACTTCAGTACTCAAAAATAGGAAGAGACCATTTAAAGTAGCATCAACATTTGGCACTTAAGCACAAATTAATACCCAAAAAAAGAGGTATTAATAATACAGTACTATACTGTGTTATTTATTCTAATGCTCTGAACAAAATAAACATAATAAACATAATCTATATCAGCAAAAAGAATGAAAGATGCCCACAGAGGGGCACCTTACAATGTGTTTTTAATTAACCTGCCATGTTAATTCTTAAACTATATGAACCTAGTAATCTATTTAGACTATAGCTGCGTTAAATCTAAGTTGAAATGAGGGTCAGTGGAACACAGTGAAACATCATTACAGCTGTCCAAAGAGTTCTGAGAATATGGTTATTATCATAGCAACTGTGCACAACACTACTTACACATTGTGAACATGAAGTTATAGTCATAGTGAATGCAGAACTGTGGAAGTCCATAACAGTTGGATGTGCACAAGGATATTTTGTGCCTTATGCTTACAGAGTTCTTTGTCTTACCCTCACAACGTTCAAAGATTTTAATGGGGTTTGATAGTTTATTAGAATTGTTAACCATACAAATGCTATGAATAATATATAGAAAATATTGCTTGCATACATGTAAACTGGTGATTTACTTATTATTTCCATCCATTATGGTTACATGGCAAGAGATTCCTCGTTTGGCTATAAAAATTTTTAATAGGTAGCCTTTCATTAAATAGTGGAATTAAATAATGTGGTGTCATATATAATATGCCTCATGCACAAATCTGCTAGGAAATGTATAGCATCTGTTGTGCTGGGCTAAGAAGCAGTAACTAAAATTCCACAAATTTTTAAACATCCGTTACTTTTCAAGTGAAAGATATAATCCTGCATATTTTTATTTACGAGGTCAAAATGCTAGTGCCTACAGTGACTTCTGCTGCACAAGTTTCCCAAATGTTTACATTCACACAAATCTTCTAAAGTATATTAAAAAAAAAGTTCTTTAAATTGGTTTATGTATTTTGTGTGCTTTTGTCTCTGTGACATATATGCGTGTATAAATACATACAAATTTATGTTCATATGTTATAAACCTAAATACAGTCTTCTGACAGTGCTCTGTAGTAGTGCCTAAGAGCATGGTATTGAATGAGACTTGGCTGAATTTTATTCAAAACGTTTCATCCTCAAAATGTATCAAAAATCATAGTAAATGAGTAACAATGCTTTCCTTTAAGAAGGTTGAATTACTGAGTCTCTTTACATCCTGACACCTTCACTGCTCCTTTGACAGAATGTATTAAGCAGATGATAAAGGCAAACAGAAAACAGACATGAGGAATGGATTGAAGTTGTAAATTGCCCCTTCTTTATTTCAAGGCAGGAAAAAGCTTTGTGTGCATTCCCCTCTTCTGTTATTTATCAGATTGTTAGATGAACTAAAAAAATCATACTATACCAGCAAATCAATAATCTGGTTGTTCAGAGACAATCTTTTCTACCTGTCTACATAAGACAGCGAGCAGTAGAGACAATCCAGGACAGAAACTTTCGGACTCTTAACTTCTACAAAAAAAAAAAAAGCATCTACCTGCAAAAGTTTCAGACCCTGAAATGGACCATTTTTAGGCTTTACCAGCACTGATACCAACCACAAGTCATGAAAAGCTAACAGTTTTCCTTCCAGTGTTAACACTTCAAACATCTATTGCTTTCAAACCAATAGCAGGCTCTATTATGTGGCAAAGATATATGCATGTGCACACACAAAGCATACTTGAAGCTAGTTCAGCCTAGATGGAAAAAACATCTTCCAACTGCCCAAAGAGCTGACTGACCTTAGTGGCAGCATTATAAAATACAAATCTTTTTAACTAAGGAAAAAAAGAAGGTAAAGTATCTAACACATGAGAGGTGTTTTTTAGAATGCTTTAGAATGTTTTTTGGAAGCTTACTTGGGGATCAAAGCCTGCAAAAACTAATTGGTGATCCTCGTTCCATCTCCTCCAGCCAGTGGAAGGACAGATAGAGCCTAAATAACAGTGACAAGTGAGGTCTCAGAGGGGTCTCAGACTCTTTTTTGCCGTGCATGCTCTTTTGTATTTGCACTGGCAGCTGCTGCTCCCACTCACAAACCAATCATACAGACAAAGGGTGTTACAATGGGGCAATTATGGTGAGGGGGGAACTGTTTCTGTAAAACTTACTAAGGTACTTACTTTCTAAATTCTCTCCTATTCTTCCCACTGGTAATGGTAAATATTTCTCCTAGTATTGTATCTACCCTCAATTCTGAAAAAGCTACCTTTCCAAAAGAACCAACAAAAGTCTTCCACAATTCTGAATTTCAACCATATTTAATTTTAACCTTTCCTTTTCCTGCCAAGTTCTGCAAAAAGGTGCTCTGGCATTTCTCTTTGTGCATCAAAAACAGTGTAGGTTCAGTTGGGATTTTCCTCTGCTGTTGCACAGAAGCTGCTTTCTCTTCTACATCAGAACAACTTTCCACAAGAAGTATCCTTCCATCCTCCTCTTATTTTATAGATGTTTTCATGTCTGCTGTTTGCATTCCTCTCAGCTGAACCAAGCCTGGCTTTTCTCTACAGCTGACAGGATCTCTATTCCACAAGTTTCAGATTAATTTCTTACACTTTTTGTAACATCTGTTCATCATAATCAAAATCCATTTAACTATCACAATCATCTTTTTTGTGGACTTCACAATTCCCAACTCTTTTCAGTCCAGTCAGTGTAAAATTTCATTGACTGTTTCCTCTTGTAGACAGTCTCACATCTCAACTTCAAACACTTTGCAGAGTTTTCTTTAATTTTAGAATCCAGTTATTCACCTTGTTTTCAAGTTGCATTTTTTCCAAACTACCTCACTAAACATTTCCTCTTTGGTGTATTTTATACTTATTTGCTTCAAAGATACAGCATACACAGGTTTTCACTTATATTTATGTTTGTATCTATTTATTTACATATGAAACTCTGCACTTCAGACCTGACCTAGCCAGCTCCTGTGCTTTGGAAAAAAGTGCCTGTGTAGTAGTTCATCATAAATGACACCTGACAGAACTATTAGCTTGGTTCTGTGAAAGGAGGCGTATGCAATTCTCATGTCTGAATATGTTTATTTTTGCTTTTAATATAGTCAGTTTCAGGTGTTTAGCTGTCTATCCCTCCATCTTTCAAAAACAACTATGAACTCCCTACCCACTTTCAATAAATTTTACAGAACAGAGTTATATCATTATGAAGTTACAGATAATTTCACAAAAACTGCAGGATGGGTAGAAGAGCAAGATCCTACTTGTGCTCTATGCAGAAAATTGCTGAAATGGAGTTTATATGTACTTAACAAATTCACATGATAGAGAGATGTTATGAGCATTACAGATGCAGAAAAAGCTTTGATCAGAGCTTGCAACTTGTAAGACATCTGAGAATCCAACCACAACACACAAATTCTTGGAAGCCAGTATTTGTAAGTTCCATTGCTTGTGGAATTACTTGCTTTTTTACTGTTTCTCTCTCATCATTTACATATTTACCACAATCCAAATTCACATGATAGAGAGATGTTATGAGCATTACAGATGCAGAAAAAGCTTTGATCAGAGCTTGCAACTTGTAAGACATCTGAGAATCCAACCACAACACACAAATTCTTGGAAGCCAGTATTTGTAAGTTCCATTGCTTGTGGAATTACTTGCTTTTTTACTGTTTCTCTCTCATCATTTACATATTTAGCAAAATCTTGTTTCTATATAATTTGATTCTGTGAAGCCTTATGGGTTTCAGTTTGTGAGAAGACATGGTACAAATTCAAATTCTGCTGCATTTGTATGAATAGATTTCTGCTCAAATGTCCCTGAGGCAAAGCATGCATTTTCATTAGAAGAAACACACTTGGACTGCATGCTAACATTGCCTTGCAAAATTTCTTCCAGACAATCAGTTGTGCAAAGCCTGGCTCAGTGAAATATTCCTAATTTACACTCCTTGCCCTTTCAAAGACTAAATAAAGGAATTATCTCCAAAATCAGAGTAAGAGAAGACACATGAAAAGCTTACAGAACTGAAACAATTCCCAAGTTGCCTAGGAAAAAAAACCCAACTAAAACCAGGCATGTTTAAAATGTGGCTCTAAAAGAAACACAGCTTATCATTGGTCCAAGTGTGGGAAAGGAAGATAAGAACTAAATAAAAAAATGTAGGTCATCTCCAGTTTCTCTAAAGGAAGATGAAATTAATTGACCTCTAGTATCTCATCTAGAATCAGCTTCTTCCCTGTACAGATACCACTGCTTCTGAAATAAACTGTTGCTTGAGTCACAGTTTTGCAGTCTCATTAGTTACAGTAGCTTATTATTACAATAAAGCTCAACATAATAAGTGTTACAACTGATAAGAAAAAAGAATTTATTCCATTCTTCAGCAGCACTCTCCCACATTTCTCAGAGTAACTGAGTATCTGCAAACTGCTGTGAAATCAATGATTTGGAAATACTTGGTGCATCTCAGAATAAGGCCTTTACTTTAATCCCATGCTGCTTTAGTCCTTGGGAGTAAAAAGACTGAGTCTACAAGTTACTGAATCAAGCATCCAAAATGATTAATGAGAAGCATTTCTAAGCCATCCAAGAGAATATGCATTCTGCTATATATTTTAAACATAGGGGAAGATTAGAAATCATAGAATCATAGAATCATAGAATGGTTTGGGTTGGAAGGGACCTTAAAGACCATCTAGTTG
>NW_008795365.1:3149729-3173354 GCF_000699145.1 Aptenodytes forsteri | reverse complement strand
CCTGTCCCTTCTGAAGAGTCTATAGCCATCCATTGCAGCACTCCAGTCATGAGAGTCACCCCACCATGCTTCTGTGATCGCGACTAGGTCATATCTATCCCGCTGCACAATGGCTTCCAGCTCCTCCTGTTTGCTGCCCATGCTGTGTGCGTTGGTGTAGATACACTTGAGCTGGGCTATCGATTTCGCCCCCAGCATTGGCATGCTACCCCTAGGTTCATCTCTAGTGAGCCTGGTTTTATCCCCTTCCCCCTTCGAACCTAGTTTAAAGCCCTCTCAGTGACCCCCGCCAATTCATGAGCAATGATCCTTTTCCCCCTGTGAGACAGCTGAACTCCATCTGTTGCCAGCAGGCCCAGTGCGGTGTAAACCTCCCCATGATCAAAAAAGCCAAAATTCCGCCGCTGGCACCAGCCCCTGAGCCACGTGTTGATCAGGTGTGTTTTTCTGTTCCTTTCAGTATTCTTCCCTACCACAGTGGGGATTGAGGAAAACACTACCTGTGCTCCTGATCCTTCAACCAGTCGCCCCAGTGCCTGGGGCCTGTAGTTCCCCAGGTCTTCCTTTTTCCCCTTTTTAATAATGGGGGCTATGTTTCCCCTTTTCCAGTCAGTGGAAATTTCACCGGACTACCACGACTTCTCAAATATGATGGATAGTCGCTTAGCAGCTTCATCCGCCAGTTCCCTCAGGACCCACGCATGCATCTCATCAGGTCCCATGGACTTGTTCACTTTCAGGTTCCTCAGATGGTCTCGAACCTGATCTTCTCCTACAGTGGGCGGTTCTTCATTCTCCCAGTCCCTGCTTTTGCCTTCTGCGACTTGGGCTTGAGCACTTGCCGGTGAAGACTGAGGCAAAAAAATCATTGAGTACCTCAGCCTTCCATGCATCTCATCAGGTCCCATGGACTTGTTCACTTTCAGGTTCCTCAGATGGTCTCGAACCTGATCTTCTCCTACAGTGGGCGGTTCTTCATTCTCCCAGTCCCTGCTTTTGCCTTCTGCGACTTGGGCTTGAGCACTTGCCGGTGAAGACTGAGGCAAAAAAATCATTGAGTACCTCAGCCTTCTCCATATCCTGGGTAACCAGGTCTACTGTTTCCTTCTGGAGAGGGCCCACATTTTCCCTAGTCTTCCTTTTATCACCGATGTACATCCATCATTACTAGACACCACTGCGCTATCCTGTAGCCACACTTCATATTTATTAAAATCTTTGTGTCTAAAGTTTTTGTCTTTTCCCCTCCAAAATTGTTGTACAGTGGCCTCCTTGGTATTGCCTCTGAATAAAGTATACATTTGGATTAGCTTTCTTTCAAATATCCACAGAGTATTAATAAAGCATCCATCTCCAGATACACGGTGTATTCCAATACAGACGCACAATTAAACCACACTACCAGAAAAGTCACAAATTTTTAGGGTCAAGTTTTAAACAGAAAATTAACATAGTACTCTTGGGACAAATGAATACTACAGTTCAGTACTACTAGTGGAAAATACATTGATTTTTTAACAGAAAAAAAAGAAACTATATCACTTTTGCTAATTCAACCAGAACTAAAATAATAATTAAAAGGGAAGATGTTTACATGAATAATGAGAATGTTCACAGTTACATGAGCTGGAATAAAATACTGTAAGGGCTAAAAGTCTTTATGTTCCAGTATATAAAATAGGTCTAAATTCTGGGGATTAGGAAGACGTAACTATCCAATGCAAAATTCTTTGATTTCCCTGCAATGTTTCTCTAAAGTATTAGGTTGAAGAGACATCTCAACCTCAGAGATAATTGTGAAGAAAGGGAGATGCCTTACTGAGCGTTAACTAACATTGCCTTCTTGCACTGCAAAAACGTCTTTGGCTAATATTTTTTGTAATATCCAGCATCTTCTGGGTTTCCTGTATCACAAATGAACTGCAACAACTCCAATGCCAAGGACTTCTCCAAAATCAAGGAATAATGTTGAATGATTTCCTTTTTATGATCATTTGTATATATGAGAATTTGCTTGCACAGAACTTTAACCAGTGGTTGTTCTTCCATTTAAAGTGCATGTATATATATAAAAAAACCCCCTGATCTTCTCTTCCATTTACTTAAAAAGTATGAGCCATTTAGAGAGAAAGCAGAAAAAAACCCCTGCATAATTTAACTATGCGCACTTCCATACCACATATGACTGTACACTGTGATAACCAAAGATGTGAATAGCCCATTGAGCAATCAAATTCTGCAACGTTTTAACATAAAAGTGTTTGCTGAGAAACAGAAAAGAATGAATAGATTCATAACAATCAAAGTTTCTTTCAATATTCAATATTCTAGAAAAGAGACTAGCACAGTAGTAAATTTGAAAATTGGGTAAATTAACTTGATGACAAATACAAGAATTTTGTCTGGACAACCAAATTTGTTTAAGCTTATGTTTGAAATACCACTGGGATAAAGGCATGAGGTTAATTTACAAACAAAATAATTGGTTACAACTTCCGTATAAAAAAGCAGCTAAAGAAAGATCAAATTCACTTCTAAGATTTCCAAATTTTTCAGACTAGAAGTGGTCTTACATATGAACTGTATCCCAGTTCCGTGTTTCATAATTAATTATGTTTCCAGTTAAGGACTTTTATACATTTTACCAATTTTGTTTTATTTTATTTTTTATAATCTGCTCGGAAGGTATGAAAATCGCATCAAGATTAGCCAGTCTATCTTTACTTACCTGAGATTATAATTTGCTCACACAAGAATTGAATGCATCTACACTGATTGAAATAATAAGAAAATAAAGAAGGATGTTATTTTATTTGCCAGCTGAAGGTATCACCTCAATCAAAGTTAAAACCAGACATTTAAAGTAATTTCAAGTTTCAAGTAGTAACTTGGGATAAAATGCTGAACCTACAGAAGTAAATGCAAAAGTTGCCGCTGACTGCAGTAGGACTGGGGTTTCAGTTAGAATGTATGATGGAGCCCCATCAGCATGGTAACTATGGCAATGCGACTAAGCCCCTTACAGCTAAGCAGGACAGAAGAAGTACAAGATTCTATGGGGCTTGCATGAATCATTGCAAAATTATCATCTCATATGCTCAGGTGGGAAAAGAAGCTTTGGCACACTTTTCCTCCCATAAAATCAGCTTAATAAAAGAAGTCAGAGGTAACAGGGTTCTCCTCTCACACCACTCCACCAACAGAGGCAGGTGGCCAGAATAGGAGAACAGGAAGATTGTCTACTTGCAGGGAACAATCCTCACTATAGAATACTGATATTCTGAAAATCCAGAATATTGTCCTGATCCTGTCCTTACTCCAAGATGTAACTCTTACTTATGCAAGTTATCGCACAGATACCAATAGAATGATCTATGTCAATGCACTTACTGCATGTGTCCTTTTCACTGTTCAGGCATATAATGGAAATGTACAGTTGGCTGGAATATCCAGTATCCCTGACATGCCTACTGCAGTTATGCAGATCAGTTTTACTGAAACAATTCTGGTCTACACTGAAATCAATACCTCTCAGAAATATAGCAATCCTGTATCAGAGGAATCACAGGACCAATATTTATTACTGCAGGGGATGTAGCATGCTGTATCCCTGAAGAAGCTGATACATACAAGAGAAAAGCATCTCTGTGGGGGTTTACTCTGCTGAGTCAAATGGAAAACCTTAAAATTCTCCTGATATATAGACCTCTGGGATCTGCCTCCTTTCAGAAAATGCCATCTTCTGTAGCTGATTACATATTTAGCTGTTCTAAGGATGTATTTTCTAGGCCTTGGGAAAACACAGTTTGCACTAACTAAACACTGCATGAGAACTGTCATGTAAAGTCATTCCCACTTTGCTGTTTTTGCCACGGGTATGTGATTTCATAAGCGTTGTTCTGTATGCAAATAAAATAATCAAGTAAAATAATATGGAAAATGTATTACATGAAAAAGAATTAGATGTCACAAGAAAAGGAGCTCTCTATAACTAAGCCAACCTGACATGCTTCTTATCAAGCTCCACTTGGTAATAGTAGATTACTTTTTAGTTAATCTGCTAGTAAATTTCAATAATCCTTCCCTTGAATTGAAAATAAGAATGCCACACAATGCTTAATTTATTGGATAATTGGTTAACTTCTTCCCTGTTGAGTGTCAAAATTGAATACAGATAATTAATTTAATATACTGTTTATGTCTTAGTTCAAGTAAGATTACTTCACCACTACTTTGTAACGCAAATTGCCATGCTATGCCTAGAACTGGTTAACAATTCCAGACGTGTTAGCAACAATTTGTTACAGTGGGTGCCAAGATGGAAAATGGAAAGGATTGACCAACCCAGATAAACAAACAATGCAATTCAAGAACAATTTTGAGCTCACCAGGGAGCTGAAAATC
This sequence comes from Aptenodytes forsteri, assembly GCF_000699145.1. NCBI lineage: Eukaryota > Metazoa > Chordata > Aves > Sphenisciformes > Spheniscidae > Aptenodytes > Aptenodytes forsteri. The sequence continues at coordinate 3,168,950 of NW_008795365.1, read as the reverse complement.
TATTCCAAATGCTGCTTCAACTACGTGTTGTATAAATACTCTAATACTTTTTCCAAAACTATGCTCTGCAAGCGCATGGCAACATAGGCTGCATAACAATTTTATAAAACATTAATAATGAAACTTTATAATGTTTAATACTAAAAGTTTGATGATGAGTAGTGATCTTCAAGAAATTTTGAATGTTAACTATTTTTCATTATCCAAACTCCGTAGAACCCTTTGAGAACTCTGCAAATTCAAAAGACAACAGAAACCTTCTCTAAATAGTCTAATAGACAAGTTAGAGAAATTGGAAGTTGTGTGTTGAATTCCAATTTCTCTGACTCTGTGCTTACAGTTTGTCCTTGACACCTCTCATTATCTTGTCCTTCTCTCTGAGATCCTTTCTTTATCCTCGACTTATCACTGCCAATAAGCAGGATGAATTAACTTATGTTGAACTCTTGACTGCTTCCACTACTTCAAACGTTAACGTTATCCAGGCCTAAAGCTGGCCTTAGGTATTACTGCGCTATACCAAAAGTTCCAACGTGAGCATACCTTGAATTGTTAGGGTAGTTCCTGAAAACAAAATAATTAAAATGTAACAGTTGTAGGGCAGGTGATTATAGGGAACATAATAAAATGAATGGGGAAAAAAGCAATTAAATACTGGTATTGAAATGAGTTTTCCATCTTTAGGAAAGGCTTTCTATCAATTTTCCACAACTTTTCTCTTAAAGCCTCTTCAGAATCACAATCAATAAAAAGATGAATCCTTCTGTCTCACATCAAGGAAGCAAAAGGTTTTATGCAATCCTTATACTAAGCTAAGAGTACTAAGTAAAATTTTTAACTTTTAGATATACATAGTACAGAAGATTCTGAAGTCTAATTTGCAATAGATTAATATTTTTATTACAAACAGTTCCAGAGCTGTCAAACTACAGATATAAACAGATACAGACAAATTAACTTTAGTCTAGATTTGGTATTTGTAATCTCACTACACAGACAAAAAGCTCAGCCTAGACAGCCTAAACTTAACGCAGCAGCACAGCAAATGATATAACGTGCTACTGCAATTAATGGTTACAGGTACCCAAATGAGTTAATTTAGAACTAGATCAAGCATAGCTTTGGCAGTCATGATTTTTGTTACGAATTTTAGGAAAGAAACAAAGGTCCAGAAGCCAAAATCTCTTCAGGACTCTAATTACAGAATTTATCCTTAAAGAGGAATCTAACATAAACCAGCTTCTTGTCCCAAAATTGCATGTATACAAGAAAAAGAAAAAAAAAACCAAACACATAACATTTGTTCCTATCTGTGGAGTTGCAGGAGTGCTGCATTAGAAATTTCACCCATATAAACACTGCCTAGAAAACGCCCTTTCAGTTCAAACTTGAAGTGTATTAACACGGCAATGTGTGGAATTTAACAGCGTGGGAGTTTACAGCTCTTGCTGTATTGTTCATGATCCCAGCATAGCAAGAGAATTTACGTTTTAAGACAATCAGCTCAACACCTTTCACAAGTATTACTTTAAAAAGAAAAAGGATTTAGAAGATGAAGGATTTACTATAAACAAGGAAGTAAATCAATGTAATTTTATAATCACATCATAGAATGGATTAAACCCTAGAAGGAGATAAACATAGACAGAAGATAAATGGTATCAATTTGTGGAAAAGGAAAGGAATAGATCTAAAGAAGATAATCAGAAGCTGCTCTCTAATGGGAAGATGGAATCATGGAAACAGACCTCCAGGTGACTGTGATTACCAAGTAAGTGATGTGTTTGCAATTGAAATATGGCAGCAAAAAAGAGAAATGAAGTTTGGGATGAATACATAGAGACATTAAGTGTCACAAAGTAAGGATTTAATATGTGACTGCAGTGTGATTATATATGGAATAATTGCATTCAGAATATACAATCGTGATTTAAAACATTCAGTTTTGGTAGCATATAGTTTAGGGAATGGGCAAGCCAATTTCCTGAGAGGTCCTTCAAAAGTAAAAGTAATTTTTAAAAAAATGGTACAAGAAAAAATTAGTGCTATAGAAGTAGATTAGTTTAGAACTCTCTGTAAAATTAACACATTCCGGTCCAGCACAAGAGTCAGCTCTATTTTGTATATGTATGAGCAGTCTCTCTTTGTATTAATGATCATAAGAATCTAAAAACCTAAAGCAGTTATACTGAGTCAGACCTTCCTGTCACCCATGATGATCAATAGCAGACACCTAGGGAAGGGTATAAGGACAGTATAAGCATACAGTAACACTTCACTGGTAGGCTGTCCAAGCCTTCACCAAACTGAGGTGAGAATTGGTACACTTGGGGTAAACGATAGTTATTTCTCCGTGAATTTATCTTTTTGACCCTATGTAATCCTTTGGTATTCATAGCATCTTGAGGCAATGAATCCAGTGATTTAACTTACATTGTGGAGGCTATGCTATGAACTTGCCATTTGATAATTTCCTTCAATATCCCCTAGTTCTTGTATTAAGAGACAGTAAACAATTGCTCTTTGTTTACCTTGCTACTCATGAGTTTAGAGACTCAGATGTCTTTTCCAGGCTGACTAGTCTGTTTACTCATATGCTGTATGAAAGCTGTTCTCTACCACTGATCATCTTTTGCCCTTTTCTGTATTTTCCTGAGTTCTGCTATGCTATTTTCAAGATGGAAGGGATGAGACAGAGACCAACGTGACCTAGATGCAGCAGCATAATCATGATCTATTTTGTTGTTTGTGCCTCTGTAATAATTCCCAACACTGTATTTGTACCATCAAAACTTAGTTGATTAAAGTCTTTGAAGATGGATCTTGTAAAAAGTCTTCTGGAAATCCAAACAGATTATATCAACGTGACAACCATTGTGAACACGTTCAATGACACTCTCAGAGAACATAATTTTGTGAGCTATAAGTTCCCTTTACAAAAGTCATGTTGATTCTTCTAAATATGTCATGTTTAGTAATGCAGCCATTAATTCTATTCTTCGTTATAGGTTCTACTGGTTTCCTGAATACAGGCTTTAGCTTACTGACCTGCAGTTTCATGCAGAAATCTCCCTCTCTCTTCTCCCCTTCTCCTTGCCCCCCGCCCCTCCTGGAGCATATGTTTGCTATGCATTGTTTCACCTACAGGTAAAAGCTCATATGAGTTTCTTCAGAATACTTAGGTAGATACCATTTTGACCAATGATTTGTTACGGTTTTGTTGGTTTGACCTATAAGCTCTTCCTTGGTTTAAATCAGATCTTTAGAACCACTATCAAGACAGTTTCGTTATGGGAAGCTACTTATGCTCCAATACAGCGGCGTGGATGCAATGGATTTAGCTGATCTGTCTTGATGTGCTTGAAAAAGTATTTATTATTCTTAATCAGGTTGTTCCTCAATTTTTTTTTTTGATAGCAGTATTTTACCCGAATCCTGTGAACTGCCACAATCAAGTTCAGACTTCTTCTCTTGTGGGTTCCCTGATTTCTATTCCAGAGCAGCCATGTACAATACCATAGGAAGTTTGAGCACTGTGTCCCAGCATTACATTTACGCACTCTACCTCGTGTAATTGAAGTGCTCCATTATTAGTGTGTCCGTACCCTCACAACATTCCCAGCTCCCACAATATGTCAGTCATTGTGGCCATACTGTTCAGCCAGTAAGAAAATGACCTTTTTATTATCTTTATGCTATTTATGCACTATTTGTACATTAGATTTGCAGGTTTAGTACAGAGGGACTGTTACTTGGTTAATACAGGTTACCTTTGATTTCACATATGACATCAATTCTCCCTTGACATAAGCCATTATATTTTTCTTACGTAGACATCCCACTGTTTCCATTGATTATCTTCCTTCCACCAAATTCTGAATATATCTGTTACGGCAATATCATTGCAGAAAACCAGGTTTTCCAGTTCCCCAACCTCACTGTCTTCTAGCATTCCTGGATAAGCAGTATATTGGTTTGATTTCCTGCTTTTCCATGCTTTGGTACTCTGTTTAGATTATTTGTGTTAAATTTGTGCATTGCCTATCTGGTGATATTATTATATAGTAGCTGTCACCTAAAGACATACATTACTCCTTTTCTTTTAAACTGTTGGTATTAGACATTGTGGTATTTTTATTCAGTGTTCTTAGCGAGAAGTCTATGAAAGTTCATTATTAAGATGGAACTTCACATTACAGCATGTATACTAACAAACTTTATGGGAAATTAAGAAGGAGAAAATAAAGAGTAAGATCTGCACTTTGAATGCCGGTGCATTTCTGCAGCTAGCTCTACTGGAAATGCTTCAGGGTCATCATATGTAATCATGAAATATATAGGCTAGCTTTCCTTCCACATCAAGGCTCCTTCCACCGTAATAGTGTTGCCCTTGCCTAGTTTTCTACTCAGGCCAGCCAAGACCACGTGTAGAAGGAAATTACAAAACTATTCAAATTCTGCCTGCAATCTCCAAATAGAGAGGCTCATCTCTTAAAACAATCAGCTCAGAAATTGTTAACAGTGTCATAGATGGGGCTGTTCTTCCTGCTTGTTACTTATGCTGTCCACCTCATTACAGATTCACAGGCTCACAGAATGGTTGAGGTTGGAAGGGACCTCTGGAGGTCATCTTGTCCAATCCCCCTGCTCAAGCAGGGCTACCTAGAGCCAGTTGCCCAGGACCAGGTCCAGTTAGGTCTTGAATATCTCCAAGGACGGAGACTCCACAACCTCTCTGGACAATCTGCTGCAATACTGTCACCCTCACAGTAAAAAAAATTTTCCTTAGGTTCAGATGTTTTCTTATGTTTCCTTACATGTAGATGTGGCACTTAGGGACACAGTTTAGTGGTGGACTTGGCAGTGTTAGGTTTACAATTGGACTCGATGATCTTAAAGGTCTTTTCCAACCTAAATGATACTATGATTCTATGATTCTATGATTCTTATGTTCAGTTCTTACAAGACTTAGTTTTTCATTGCTTGAAACTTGCATACTAATTGTTTGGGTCAAAATTTTTCATGCTGGTCATCTTCCTTATGCCAAAGATGTGTTTTCTTACAAGAAAATATCAACAATCACTCATTCCCTTCTAAAAACAAGCCTGCAAGTCCTATAGGGCTTTCACCTGAAATGTTCTTGCTCAGATAGTTAGAAGCAGGTACTTAAAAGTAGCATGGTGCGTCTGGGATGCAACTTTTATTGCCTTGTGGAACTCCAAAGCAGGTCAAAGTACAATTACCTGGAAAATCATCAATATAAGTCATTAGTAATGTCTTTGGTTTTAGGGGCCAGAATCCCCAAGACACCATTTCCACTGAATCTCTCACAGATTTATTTTTTAAATTTTCTTTAAAAATTAAACTTTGCTGCTTTAATTTTTCACTGTTTATTCTTGGGGGGGGGTTCACTGTAACTGCTTTTTAAATTGTTGTATTTGGGGTTCTTAATCACAGATGACACTCAGAGTAATAGGCATCTCACCATGTAAAGGTTTGTTCTTTTATGTTTTCTGTGGACAGTTATATTTGGGAGGATTTGTTCACAACCAGCGAGGTTAAAATCTGTCTGCTTCGTATTTTGCTAAGCGAACGACTGCATTCTTCAAAAAGTAGTATCAATGGTCCAGTCCTATTTGTCACGCCATCCTGTTTCAAGTATATTACAGTATGCACTTGAACATATATATACAATGTTCTCAGCTGCCTCTATACGCTCCACAATTGCTAATGGATTCACATAAACTGTACTTACTTGGGACTTTGCATCTTTGTCCCAAATAACAAAGATATTTCTCCTTGCTTAATTCAATTTATGAAGTGTACTTAGGTGTGTTAAGGGTGTCTGGTTTCTGAATACTGCAAAACCATAAAAGTGTACATTTTTGAAGCTGATTATATATTTTTTCTTTAACTACATCTGTAACTGTAGATGAATAAATTTTCCTTTAAGCTTTCCAAAAGGAATCAGCTTGGGGATGACAAAGCATGGAAAGTTTTGTCTACAAAATGTATTATTGCAGAATCATAGAAGTAAATAAAAATAGGGTTTTGCAAGGGAAGTATGTAATTTTGAAGGTAATTATGTACTCTTTACTCTAGCAAAACTCACACTGAAATGGACTTAACTGCTGTTTTACATGTTAAACTGGATTCTTGGAAGTCAGTGGAAGCTTTGCCTGAGTAAACAGGGTAAGGCTTAAGAGGTGAGGCGATTTCTTCTTTCAGATACTGTCTGAGTGTCTCTCAGAACTGAATTAACCATTTGACCCAAAATTCTGTTCTGAATTATGTGAAAGCAACTCCCAGCCAAATCCACAGGTGTGGTCACATGCACCTGGGAGTGCTGGCTCAGAAAATAGGACCAAGCCTGTTGTGATAATGATCCCCTGATGTATACATTCTCTATGTTTACTGATGTATAAACACTCTACAAATTAACTGAAACAATCAAGTTCAGTATTCCTGCCCCACGACTGAAATACCAGCTGTAGCACAATGACTAGGAGTCTGAGATGACTAATGTGAACCTTTTTGCTGTAGTTCTCTCTTTGCCATCTCCTATGGACTTCCTTCAAAATACATCAGAAGAAATTTCCTGTTACTTTAGCTTTGAACTACTTCAAGCACACACAGAACAAACAATATTCCTACCTGGAACATGACATCAACTTACGCCAAACTCCAAGTAGCACAGGTGTTAGAGGCAAGTGTAGGAGAAAAACAGCAATTATATAGAAAAGCTCCATTTTCAATGGCAGCTGATATTCTTGTTTGTAATGGAAGTTAGAGAATGCTAAAGTTTGTCGAGGTCTAGCAGTGAAATGCTATAGACTCACTTGGATTCACTTCCTCCAGCCATGGTAACCAAGAGCTGAATTTGGCCCATGACTCCTCCAGTACGTTTCTTCTTCTGGGCAATGTGTGTCTAAATACTTTGTAGTTACAAAATATTTTGATGTGGTTGTAAGTAAATGTAAGTATGGTTTAATGTCTAGCAAAATCAAAGTATACTTGCATTAGAATAAGCAGATCTAATTTATAAAACAATAATTTATAAAACAATATTAGGAATCATATTGCTGGTAAAAGAAAACAATTTCTTAACCAGTGTAAGACACAGAACTGAATTTCTTGTATTTGTAAGAAAACCAAGGAAAAATATTGCTGGGTTCATTCAGAGGCTAGTTTCTATATTGTAGGTATTTTGGAATCCTGTAGTGAAATCTCTTTTTGGGAATTGCACTACTCTTCTGTCCAGCACTCAAAGTTTATTAAAGTTTTGTGGGAAAAAAGCTGTTTGGCAGCATCCCAGTCCATAAGGGTCTGAGAATGATGTGCCAGAAAGACTCAGGAGGCCTAAAAAGCCACTTTAAAATATGGAAAAGCTTTTTTTTTTTTCTTCCAGAGGCCCAGTTCAGGGGGTTTCATGGATTTTTCTAAGCTGCAGCACAAAAGCAAACAATTTGTTACAGGCACCCAAAAAGCCTCTAATATTATCATGTTTAAACTACAGTGCTGCTTTAGAAGGAAAGGTTTTGGTTTTAGGGTTTTTCACGGTTATTGAAAAACTCTTTTTTTTCCCATTAATAGCTGTCTATTTGTAGATATGTAGAAATGTATTTAGTGTGAAGATTATCTTCCAGTCACATTACTGTTTACATGTTGGCAGGGATCAAAGTCTATTTTCATCTTCACAACTCTTCATGTTTCTTTATACCAACATTCCTCAAAAAGTGAAAACTTTGTCATTACGATTTTGTTCATGATGACTGCCTAGTCATATGCATAAGCTGTTACAAATATTTTAGCTGAACATACCCATGCAAGGATAAAAGCAAAATCATGCATATTTTCTGGAAAGAAAAGCTTATTGACTTTTCTTTTTCTCCTTTTTAGCAGTCTTTTCAGCCACTTAACAGACCACATCTCAGAGCACTTGACTTTAAATCACTGTAAAATTCCTTTTAATTAATTTGATTTAAAGTATTGAGACAGGTACTGACTTGGCAGAGATAGCAGTTTTGACAAATCACAGCAGAAATGCATGAGTTTTAGGTATAATAGGTAATATACAGGAAAATTCTCAAAAAATTTCCTCTTCCATTAATACTTGGAGCCCAATTCTGATTTCATGAACATCACAAGGATTTTCTCCCTTTGACTTCTGAAGAAAAAGATCAGGCTCAGCCTATGTTTCTTACCTGGTCATTTTAAGAACTGCCCACAAGCATGGAGAGAAATAGAGAAAGCAAGCAAGGGAGAAGGGGAGGGAGATTCTGTTCATTCTATCGTATCTGACAGATCCCTATTGCTGAACCTAGGACAGATCTAGAAAAAGACAAAGCACTGCACTCCTAAGTATCACACCATCTGATTTTCATCTTCCTGGCCTGCATAATTGAATCCAGAGTTTAGAGTCTTTATACAGTGCATGAAGGAAAGTTTTTGCATTTGGTACACCCACAAAAGTCATCACGTTGGATGGGGAGCAGACTAACATAAGGAGGCACTGACTGAAGAGCGCTCTATCCTAGGTTATAGCCCCAACTCCTACAACTGTTTTTGTACTTATCCAGGACTGAATATTTCTCTATTTTCTGTAAAATTTGACAACAGTTCCCCTTTCTCACCAATGTGCCCTAACTGCAAGACTTAAATGCTGATGGTGAATAGTGAATATCTTCTTCAGAAAGTGAAATTGAAGATGGGAGAATCCTTCCTATGTTCTGAAAAGTCTGCTGCCTGCTGACTAAAGCACGGTCCAAAGGAGGGGTTGAGTCCTTTCAGACAGACAAGGGAATTGAACCTGGATCTCATCCACATTTCTGTCTGTTCTAAGCACTGAGCTACAGTCTGAAGGGAACCAGATTTTTCCACTGTGGGGCCAGCTGTTGCTGCAGGGTCCTGGCCTACTATGCATTTTCAGAGCTCACCTACTGGATTGAACTCTCCAGGGAGACATGCAGAGGAATGCTTCATTTCTGGACACCTACTGGGCATTAGCCTGAGTTAATTACTAGGCTGCTCAGTCCTATTAAGGCTTAAGTACCTTTGAGAGCATGAATGAGCACTGCTGGAGTACTTTATGCACCTCATAATAAAAAATGCCCTAGCTTCCAATCAAACTTACGTACCTCCAGGGTTACGTGGCAGATGTGTAAACATTTTTAGGACTGCATTTTTGACCCAGGGCATCTAAATTCCACCTGACTTGAGCATCAGGTGTTTATGTCCTTTTCTGGGCCTCATCCCAGATTAGAATCAACTGCTCAGAAATAATCATAATATCTGCATAATGCTGATTTTCAGAACGATTTATAAATATTAAGTAATTAATCTTCATATTGCCCCTGGACAAATATTTCCATTTTACATATATAAAAAATTGTGATAAATTGCCATAGGCTACAACTGAGTCAGTATCACAATTAGAATGGAGGAATTCCTGGCTCTCAGACTAGAACTCAGTTCATGCCTCTCAGAAGAAAGAAAAGAGAGAAAATCTTACTCTTCAGAAGCCAGAGTTGTTATGCTGACATGTTTTAATTGACCAAGGACTTTTTATTTTAAAGTGGTTTATGTTGCGGGTTTTTTCCCAAAGAATACACAAAACTTTGCAGCGCTACCTTTCAATTCTGGTAGACTATTAGTAACACTGGTAGGTAAATAACTGAGAAAGCATGATCAAAACTTATCTGTAGTAAACCTCAGTTTTTGAGTGGTGTTAGAAGGAATGATTGGAAATACTATATTTAATATTACGCAAGCTTGATGCATGAGTTAGACAAACACTCAAATTAAAGAAAAGGCTTATTAGATCACTTAATCACTACCAGTAACAGCATTGTCTATACCACATAAACATTGAAGTATTTTCGGAATCTTTAACATTTTATGCCGCTGCTATGTTTTTTAAGATGGGAAATCCAGAAGACAAAAAAAAAAAAAAAGTAGGATGCTTTCTCCCTTCCTTGGTGAAGGAATTCTGTAATTCTGGATGCCTGCAAGAATTGTTGCTGGCTTGAAAGGACTGCCAGCTACCAACCCCTTCGCATCATATTCTTGGCTTGAACAGTTAAAACAGATCCTTCCGTTAAGTTCTCTTGCATGGCTTATCAATCTACGTTTTACATACACAACTTAAGAGTATGTTAGCCACTATAAAGTGGCAAGTGCTGGAAAATCCTAACATATGAAACAATTTCTAGGCTAAAGTATCAAAATTGACAAAAACTTGTATTACTGAAATGACAAATTGCAAACTTTAACAGCCATGCTTCAAATGTTTCCATCGTAACAATTTTCAGAACTCTGCATCTTGATAAACGTACATTGTTTTACAACCAGTAATTCAGTATATCAGTTTAAATCCACAAATCTTAGTTGAGCACTGTTTGATACATGTTTACATTTACAACAAGCAACAGAAGACCAAGAGCACAAGTACTTTGTTATAGAACACATTTAATTTTTTTTGTGTAAAGATGCTGCATGTATTGCACATACGATATGCACATAAGGTCTTACCACAGAGACCACACCTTGCAACAATACACATAATTTCCAGCAATAGAAGTTCTAATGTTAGATATTCAATAAATTGAATATGGTCATGGCTGTGACACTCCTTTAGTAAACTCTCACTTCCAGTATGCCTGCTAAGGATATTTGCATGATAGGAAAATTTTCCTATCATTCAAATACCCATTCCTTTCCTTACAAAAACCTATATTTTGTACTTCTTTTCTGAAATCTCCAAATGAGAATACTAGGGTTTTATGTTTACATCACACTTGAGAATTTTGAAACTTCAGTCTCTTCAATACCAGGGCTTCAATTTTAGGCCGACAGCACATCCTAGTGGTTACTCACACTAGTCTATGGTACTTGGTTTACACAATACCTCAGTCATAGCTGCATAAATACTCCTCCGGTATCCTTCAGTGCATGCACTTTTCTTTTTTCCCTTTATGGAACAACTAAGAATGAAGTTGGGATTTTGGAAGGAAGTGTCAATTAATAAAACTGAGATAATTCAGGGACATGGGAGATTTTAAAATTGGTTCCATACATCTTTTAAGCAAAAACATGCTTCTGAATATGTATCATTTCAGCTTTTTTTAGGTAGAACATACAATGAACAGTAGTGCAGTTTGTCCTTTTGTTTTCATTTTCCAATAGGAAAAAACATCTCTGTTTTTACTTCAGTTTCATCTGGGCAGCTTTACCTGGGAAATATGAGTAAAGGGCTATACACGTTACTAAGTACTTAGCTAGTCAATAAAACTATAAATTCAGTCATCAAAAATGCATCTATTACAGCATTTTAATGTGTTTTTTTGACAGTCAAGTATGCAGCACAATCAGATAGCTGTCTGTTGAAGCAGGCAGCGATCAAGAGAAAATGGAAATAAAATGCTGCTTAATTATGTTAAAACAACATTTTGTAACAGCCCCATTTAGAGATTTTTAAATGACTTCTTATGTGGAGGGCTGTGAAATATGGGATGCCTATACGGAAAATCTTGAAGATATTTTTCCCCAGGTAAGTTCACAATTTTGCATAGCTGCAAAACCTTTCAGCATATTTCTCACTCTCTGATATTATCATATTTATAATGTATATCTTCTCAGTAGGAAATATCAGGTAACATGTTTGTCTCTTAAAGGAACAGACCTGTAAATGGAGTACTGTAATCCTGACAGGCTGTATAGGCTGAATTGCTGGTGAAAGGGCTGGAAGGAACGTCCTATGAGGAGCAGTTAAGGACTTCGGGTTTGTCTAGTTTGGAGAAAAGGAGGCTGAGGGGCGACGTCATCACTCTCTACAGCTTCCTGAGGACGGGAAGCGGAGAGGGAGGTGCTGATCTCTTCTCCCTGGTATCCAGTGATAGGACGTGTGGAATGCTTCAAGCATTTAACAGGCATTTGGACAATGCCCTTAATAACATGCTTTAACTTTTGGTCAGCCCTGAATTGGTCAGGCAGTTGGACTAGATGATCGTTGTAGGTCCCTTCCAACTGAAATAGTCTAGTCTAGTCTAGTCTATATTACCATTTGCCTGCTAAACACCTGCTTCTTGCTGTGGCAGTATTAATCAGAAGGAAGCACACTTTCGCAGCAGAAGCTGATACCATGAAGGAGGGAAGGTGGTGATCATGGAGTGGACCCTTCCGTCTTGTTCTTCCGTCATATTTGGGTTCACATATTTCTTTCCCCTTCTTGAATCAGTTTCAGTTATTCTAGGGTAATTTTAGTGCCTGATATATTTTTGGTATTTTGTTCATGGTTAAAATGTTTAAAATCATATTATATGGGAGAAACATTTTCTGCTACTAATATATGGGTTTTCCAAAGGCTCAAAAATCAGAACTCAGTTAAAAAGATCCCTGGTTTTTAGTTTAGCTTCATGGTCTTCTGCTGCCTGACTCACGTTCAATATGTTACTGGCAATGCTATGTCTCAATTTGGCTGAGATGAAGACTTGCCCAGAAATAGTCCCTGTGCCCCACCTACGGGCGAGTCCATTCTTCCCTATAATGCTCCCTATTAGGGACCTGAGGAACATATGCAGGTCCCACATATTCTCTCCTAAGAAGGGGAGTGAAAGAAGAGAGAGGTTCCAGCAGCCGAAACTCTGTTAGCAATCCCAGATGGGTAAGTATACCGGGTTTTAAAGCTGTAGCTACAAGGTAAGAGATGACAGAGCGTTTTTTTGATCACAGTTCACAAACATTTTCTGAATGAGCACTGACAGTGGCTGTAACAGCAGGTACAACCTAAGCAACAGTACTGCCTGCTTCTCTACCAGGCCAGATCATTTCCTGGAATAACTAACATACCAGAGTTCGGGAATCCTTGTCGTAACCAAAACCTCAACAGTAACAAAGGGAGGTCTCAGTAAAAATCTGCTAACTTCTCAATAGAAAGGCACATAACAGGTAAAGGAGAAAAGATGATTTGCAGGGAATGCTATTTACTATAAATTAATACATTTTTATGCTTAATGAAAAAAGTTGTGGTTGGAAGGGACCTCTGGTCATGGTCCACATGACAGTTTTCTTTCTTCACAGGTGATGGGGTACTGGAGTGATTTGTTCATATGATCTTTGTCAGAGTTGAAAAATTTTGTCGTGCAGAAGGTTCGTTGAGCAGCACCTTTGCCACCATATTATGCCACCATATTATTCTGGCATATATTTTATTCCTATGAATGCCATGATCAGAATGGTTGAGGTTGGAAGGGACCTCTGGAGGTCATCTTGTCCAACCCCCCTGCTCAAGCAGGGCTACCTAGAGCCGGCTGCCCGGGACCATGTCCAGTTAGGTCTTGAGTATCTCCAAGGATGGAGACTCCACAATCTCTCTGGGCAACCTGTTCCAGTGCTCGGTCACTCTCACATTAAGTAAGTGCTTCCTTAACAAATCATACCAAATAGTCCTCTTTGTTACAGAAAACACCCCAAAAGTTTGTGAATCTTAATTTGTCCTTCATCTGGAGCATGGACTTTTAGCAAAGAGGTATACTGGCTCAGTTAAAACTGAATCTAAATGCTGTTTGTTCTTTACTGCAAGTCATATCTGATAAAATTTTGGAAAGGTTTTTGTATTACAGAATTCTACAGGGAGATCCTTCCTTTGAGAACCAAGTGGCAAGAAGACTTTGTAATAATCTTGCTGAACTTCCAAACATTTGGCATGCATTCCTTCCATTCTTTCACAGAAATGACAGATGTGCCCTTCTGAGGAGTTGTGTATGAGGGTTATTTACACTTGATTATTTCATGTTCACTAGTTCCTTTTACACAGCACCTATCGTTACATTGCTTAATATATTTTGAGGCATCATACATAAAATAAATCAGTAAAACTCTATCAGTGCTTTGCCAAGCGAAGACAGATGTCCATTAACTCCATTCACTGCAACAGGGGCTCCTCTTTTAAAATGCCGAACAGCCTAGTGATAGTAGGTAGCTAACAAGTCCCCCGCCAGCTAACATGCAAAAATCTGAGTGACCATGAAAACAAAGAAGCCACATCTTAAGTTACCACCCAAACTGCTGGTTACAGATGCTTCTGGATCCAAACAACAGCCACTCCCTTCAATGATCATCCACAAAAGAAACAAGGAAGTAATCAGAATGTGATGGCAGCATTTCCATAACAAAGATCAATTTCTCAGAACTGATGACAGCCCTGTGACAGAAAATTGATGCTGGAAAGAAAAAAAGAAATTAAATTGAGTTTTTAACTCTCATTAAGTTTTAACAAAATGAAATAAAAACGCACTAGAAAGGTTGCCAGTGTGAGTAAGCACCAGAGTGGAGTGTGAACTAATCAGCTGTATGCTATTGGATGCGCACCTCAAAGAGCTGACAGTAATACCACCATAATACGAGAGGGGAAATCTGTGATTTTCACTGTATGAGAATTTGAGTTTAATCCTTACTTGTCCACCCCTCAGTGAAATTCTGATCAGGCAAGATGGACAGCCTAGTTATCACTAAGGGTCTGCACTTGCATAATACAAAGAAGGAAAAATGAGGAAACCTATGAAACTAATGGCATATAAATAAAAATATAATTCATGAATAATACATACCACATAGTTTTCCAACTGCAATTATAAAATAGTCTATTTTCTTTGCCATTTTAATTTAGTAAATTATTTATAGGGTTCCATATACTAAGGAATAATCCCAGTTTATTATGTTTTGACATAACTCTCTTTTAAATAAATTTGAAATTCATGAGAGCAGAATGTACATAATGATTGACATCAACAATAATTCACATCAGTCTTTCCAGTAGTGGAGAATGATGCTAGTACAGCTGTTATCTCCAAGTTCTGGGGAGTAGCTTTGTTACTCTTTTCTCTAATATTAGAAGCCTTAATAGTTAGTGAAGATGACCTCTGTCGGTTTGGTTTTTAGCAGTATTTTACATGTAGCCTCTTGCTGAAGACAAGGAAGCTTGTGTGTGTTCTGGAGATAGAATTAGTCCTGCACAGTGGTGCTAGTTCACTGACAACCCATACAACACTTGGGAAAGCGATCCCTTCTCTTATGTGTCAATTATGACTTTTTCACTGCACAATACTTTGAAAAGTTATAAATTCATGAACATGAATCTATGTGTGAGGATGAGATTTCATACAGTTGTTTCCTGTGTTACTGAAACATGACTAAGGAACAAGAATATTTATAACTATCAGTTCACAAGAATGCTACACTTTGAGGGCCATATTCTTATTACTTCATATTCATTTCTGTTATAAAATCATTTTGGTCTATGAAGTTATTTTAGAAGAATTGGTTCTTGACAATGGAAGCTTGGCACAACAAAGACAGAACATGCCCTCAGTTCTCTTAAAAGACGAGTAGTGAAAAAGGGCATTTCCTAACAAAAGATTTCCTAACAAAATACTAGAACCTCACAGATCAGAACAGTTCCTCTTCTGATCAAAACCCAGAATCATTACTGGGACATGAAGTGGAAGATTTCCAATAAGAACCTTAAATGGTGGAGATCACTGAAACTAATCTATTTCAGTGCTTAAGTATACACAATTCCTCTTGCCACAGTTTCAGCACACTTGTGCTATCTACATCAAAAATAACAGAACATAATTCTTATCTTCTTAAGAATATTATTAAAGATAAATACTTACACATTTATCATGTGTCCTTTGAGTCTTCTTTAAACACAATTATTTCAGTCTTTCCTGAAAGTGTCTGCATTTTTAACCTCTGATCATGCTGGTTGCTTCTCAGCAGACACTTTTTTTTTTTTTTTTTTTTTTTTTTTTTTACACACATCATGCACAATTTTCCAGTTAAGCCCATACCAATGCTAAGTAGAACAGAATGATTGTTTCACCTCTGCTATGAAAGATATTTTTATTTACATATTCTAGTATAGTGCTGGCATTTTCCAAAGTTGTTTGAGCATTACTTGCCCACGTATTTTGACTTGAATTTGTGGAAAACCTGCTTTCCCTCTGGACTGTTAAAATACCCTAAAGCCTCGGATTTGTGGTAAAAAAGCAATCTACTTTTAATTTGTTTTGTAGAAAAACTTTCTGAAAGTATTCAAAACAACCTACTTGCAGAAATGCATTTCTTTGACCTTTTTTCGCTTTGACCTTTTTTCGGCTTTTAATTACATATTTACAATATGGTTTTCCATAACAACTGCCACTGGAAAAGGGTATCCAATTTAATAACTTCATTACCTTTCTTGCATAGATTCAGACTAGTATATCAATCCCCTAGGGCATCACAGGAAATCAAAGACAGAAAGGTTGAAAAAATTTATTAGGGTTTCTAGTCCAACGTTATTCTAATGAAATATTAATTAAAACCAACCTACAGCAACTGGCCAGTGCATATACTTGTGATAAGCAGTATGAGTAAAGTGAGGTTCCTTTCCTTCAGGAGGGTAGAGATAAGCATTAGTTTGGCTGTTTCCCCTTTAGCAGCCTTCACAAAACTTAAAGGAATGTATTTTGGAGTTTGGGACTTTGACCCTTGACTCAGATTTGGCTGAAACTTGCCAAAAGATTCAAGTTCACTAGAGGGGGAGGTCAGGCCAGCAACCATATGACACAACTGTGTTAAGCTTTGCTTTCTAAGAAATCTAACTACAAAGAGACCAGACTTGTTCTGGCAAAGATGCCTACTTTAGAACCTGAGGCATGCACACAAAACACCAGTAGACAGAAAAAGACCGGATAAGCTTAAAAGAATGACTTTAAGTCTGTGAAGTGTTTAAGTTCTCCCCAAGGATTTTTTTAGGCCAGTAAGTGCTGAAGAAACCCTAAGTCTTACAAATTATGCAAGAACTTGTATCAAAAACATCACTAAGAAGCCAGCTCTCAGCTTGATATTCTCAGGGAAGTAAAAAAAAAAAAAAAACCAAACCAAAAAACCAAACCAGTGCTTGGCCTTCAAGAACTAAAGTACAGGGGGAATTAAAAAAATTCCTGAACTTTAAAAAAATATTGTGTTTATTCATTAATGATGTAAAATGTTTTCTATTATTTTGGATATGTTAATTACGCATAAGTTACCATCATAGTTATTTCTAGTACTTACGCATTTGTGTTGTCTGCTTTTCTGGAAATGTTGGAAGCATTTGGGTTTGTGTCTGTTACATGTTTGAGAAAAGTATTTATATTTACATACTTCTTTTTATTATTGACTGAGCTTGGTAGCTTCTAATTGACCTACTTCTTGTACCATCTTGCCAAGAATGGGTTATGTACAAAGAACAAAGGTGAACAGGAGCGGCACCTTCATACTGATTTGGTAATACAATACAGGAATGTAGTATTTCAGCTCAAAACAGTATAGGAAGAACCATTCTTTAGTGCCAGTATCAGCGAATGAGATTCTGTTCACAAGTCTGCCATAACCTTGAGCAAATCACTTACCTCTGCTGAATTTTTATTATATCTGTAACACAGGGATGATCTTTCAGATCCCTTAAAATGTTTCTTATCCTTAAACTTTAAAATGAAATTTATAGTTAATTCACTGACTGGTAGAAAATGGTAGAAATGGCAATTGGGGTATCAGACTTTTTACTTCAGGTGGTCAGGGCTGTTGCTGAGATGAGTGATTCAGACCACTCTTCTAAGCTCTAGATAATGGTGGGAAAGGGAAGTACTAGACTAAATAAAATAGATGATATCCAGGTGGAAAAGGACGGACCTCATAACTCGCCCTCACTTGTAGAGGAACCAACCAGTTACTGAGGATATCAATAATACCTTAGGTTGCTTTGCCTCCTAAGACATTGGATGGAGAGGAAAATTTAACAGCCCATTATCACAATCTCAATTTCTGGCTAAGCCAGCATAGTTCAACTGTTGACTTGCGGGCTGAGTTCAGCCTCATTGACGTTTCCTTGGAGGAGACAGGGAAGAGTTGCTTCGGCAGTTCATAGTAGCCAAACAACTGAACACTTCCTTCCGAGATGAGCTGCTGCCTCATCCACGCATGTAGCTCTGTGAACTACTAGATGCCACGCTGATGCAGCACGTGAAGGGCAAAAGAGATCTCACAAACAGGAATCTGGCCTCACACTGCTGATTATGTCAACTCTGGGATAAGCAGTCTGACAAGTTTTGGGGTTTTGCAATTTACTGAGTAGGAAATTTCCTTTCACCATGCATACATCCAGTGAAAATGTTTTCAGTCATTTCCACAATGCAGAGACAGCAACTATTAAAAAACCACACGTAGCTTCATTATTTGATTAAAGGTCTGCACCACTGATAACTTAATAGTGGAAAACCTGGACAAACAATTGCAATGCAGAAAAAAAAAAAGAAAAAAAAAGTCAGGAATTTAGCTAGAGACAGAAAAAAGAGAGAGACCCCAGTCACTGTTCCTTAGTACCTCTTACTCCATGTGGTTTCTTCCAGCATACGCTTCTCAGTCTCGCCTCAAACAAAAACCTGCATCTGCCTCCTTCCAAGAATTTACAGGTGCAGTTCCTTGGATATTTGGCAGAGTATCACCAGTGGTCCTAATTTAGTTCAGCACCTGAGGTCCTGTGTTTTGTCAGTGACTGCTACGGAGTTAACTGGCATTTTAGCACTTTTTACAAGGCACTTCTAAAGCAAAAAAATAAGTGTCCAATGAATACTTGAAATTTAACACAAATTTTGCATTATTCATATGTCCACTGGAGTCTTCACGTCACAACCTGTCATCCATTCTTGGAATCGTTAAGTACCTCTCACACCAGATTGCTCGCTCTGTCCCGCTCTCAGGTGAGTGTCCATAGAGGCGTTTTAGACAGGACTCTGTTTACAGAGGCTTCGTCCAGCTGTGAAGTTATAGTAGTTGTCTCCGTCAGCTTCAATTCCTGCAATTGCTGCCTGTCCGCACGCTTCCTAACATACATGTCGTTAGCTCCAGCTCTCCCTAGCGTCCATAGGGTCGGCGTGAGCCCGTGCTTCCGCGCTCCTCTGCTGCCACACGCATCCGCTACCCGCGCAGGCGGCAAGCACGCTACGGTACCTCAGGAAAGGCCACCTGCTTCTTCCCTCAACGGCTCGTTACTTAATTACTTTTGCCGGGAAAGAGGGGGGCGTGGGGGAGGCTCTCTCCCCTCCGCCGTCAGCAAGGCACGGCGCGGGAAGCGCCACCTAGCTGAAGGGCACCGGCCGCGCGACTAACGGCGGGGCGCGCGCGGAGCCGTCACCG
>NW_008795365.1:3122413-3148670 GCF_000699145.1 Aptenodytes forsteri | reverse complement strand
GAGACCCGACGGGGAAAAGAGGAGCTGGAGAAGTTCCGCGGTGCTGCTGTGTGCGTTTATCGTGCCGTTAAAGCACAAACGAAGCAAGACGGAACGGGACAGGCTTGCTTTCCCCTTCCGGTTCAGTAGTAGTTGGTGTTCAAACAGTTGATACGATGCTGAAGAGATTGGGGTCAGGCCCTATAGGAGAAGCGCGGCTGGAGCTCTGCCGCTGCCCTGCCCTGCCCAGAACTTGTGTTCTGGCACTTCGTGGTAACGCTGGCACTCGTAACCTGGTATTTCAGGTAGTTCTGTCTGATCAGGGAGAACTGGGATGGTAGATAGAGAAGGCTCTCTTTAATGCTAGTGGTACCGTAGTATCTCATAACTGTAGCGTATCAATTACACGCACATGTGATAGCATTACTTTTCTAACAAAAAGTAAAATTTTAACCTTAAAATGTATGTCCTCCAATTTAATACAGGCTTGTTCCACTGGATGTAAGCTTTTTTGTGGTATAATTTTAAGCACTCGGTGGCAGTAAAATCTGTCTGAAGTGTATTTTAAATTTCCGATTTTGAAACCCTGTTCTGATGCCTTCGTATGTTCAACATAATGGATGTTTTTATCAAAGTGGTATCTGAAATGTCAAAATCATTACATCTGATACCGGTAGAGAAACTACTCGGAAGTGATCTTTGAACTGGAAAGCAACAGAAGATGTGGGATGTTGAGGTACAGTAGGGGATCAGAGAAGAAATTCCCAACAAAAAAACTGTTTGAGAAGAGTCTACTATGTTTATCAGTTTTTGGTACTTAGGATTATTAAGATAGTTATTTTTCGGAGAGCTTTAGTTTAAAATCGTAGCCCTGTGTTTTAGCAGACATATTTTTATATATACATGCATACCTATCTCGGATTGTAAAATGAAACTAGTTGAAATTGATTATGAGTTGGAACTTGATTTTTGAGCTAAAAATACTTTAAATCTACAAGCTTTCAGAAACTTTATAATGAAGCACTGAACTGAGACAAGTTGCAGACCTAAAGCAAGGAATCTGTTGTGGCTTTCAGTAAATTAAATAGTGAGCATTACTACATTTTTGTAGAACGTTTTGTGTTTATTGGTGATGTTTTTGTTTGGTTCTGCAAGAGTTCTCATCTTTTTCTTTAGAGTTTTTACGTTTTGCTCTAAGTCACATCAACAGATTGCAAGGGAGACTTTGGGATTTTGTGTATTTGAAAAGGAGAGTTAGAAAAACTAAATATTGGGATATGTACTTAATGTCCATCTTAAAACTTTATTCACAGTAAAAAAAAGAAAGATAAATTATTTTTCTTGCTCCACTAGTAAAACTTTAAAGTATTAATACTGAAACTTTGGTCTTGCATTCTTCTTTTTCTTTGCAAGGTTGGAATTCATACCAAGGCATGGTTTATCGCTGGGATATTTCTACTAATGACTATACCAATATCTCTCTGGGGAATACTGCAACACTTAGTCCATTATACTCAACCTGAGTTACAGAAACCGATAATAAGGTAACATTTGACATTTTACCTGTGCTACAGATGTTGAATTTAATTCAGACTAAAAATACTTCTAGTAATATTAAATGTTCTTTTGTTATTGTAACAGGATTCTATGGATGGTGCCGATTTACAGTTTAGACAGTGTAAGTGTTCTCTTACTGTTAACAGCTCAATAAAATTCTGTTTGCTGTGGGAGTGAGGGAAAACAGTGTCACAGTTAGCGGAAACTATGCTGCATGGAGAGTCGTAGTCCTAGAAACCTCTGGGCATTCCTATTTATGGAGTACGTCAGAAGCATAGTTCTAGCGATATTGTGTTCTTCTTGTGGAGCTTGTGGGATCGCTTTTGCTAACCCTTCTTAACCCTGTCCTCGAGTATCCTTTATGACAGATGTGGAAAGGGGTACGACAAGAGCCTGCTTTTGGTCCTTCCATCTTCAGTAACAGCTGAACTGGAAACCAGACTGATCCAAGTACTGTCTCAAAATTCAGTGCCTTACCTTTCTTTCCCGAGTTAGGCTTAGTACTAAAATTCTTTCCCGAGTTAGGCTTAGTGCTAAAATTCTTTTTGCTTCAGGGGGCAAAGGGTAAGATCCCACAAAAAATCCACTTCTGAATACTTTTATGTGACAGATTCTATTGGCCACACCAGATATGGTTCATGTAAATATGTCACCTGTGGAGATGATTTCAGCCAGAGCTAAGCAACATACTAAATCTGTGGACTGTACAAGATGTGTGTTTATATGTTGTCATCACCTCTTGACATTGCAAATACTTCTGTTTCCCCCATAAAAGACAGCTTTCCGGGAATTTTTCCTTTGATTTTTCTCCCATCTCTTGAGTGTTTATGAAGTGTCACCCTTATGTACATTCTCTTTTTTTTTTTTTTTTTGAAAGAGTGGGATTTAGAGTATCTGAGAGTGAAGGAGAGTGGGGAAGAAAACAACATTTTCTGTTTCCTATGGGGAATATCAACTACCTCAGGTTGATATTTCAATTTCAAGTACAGAATTTTCCTTTGGAAGAAAATTACCTGCTAATTAAATGAGCTCTAGCCGGGCATTCAGGGACATTTCTGACATACTGAAATCTTTCCCCAGACTCCTGGATCTTATGGCCTTTGCTGCATGTATGTTATCCTCCCAGAGTGCTTAATCTGAGCTGAACATAAAGTTCTCTTCTCAGACTCAAGTACTGCATTCTCAGTTTACTAGATGCAGTATTACATCTTCCACAAAGGTGTTGCAGCATCTGTCATCTCTAGTATTTCCTAACTGTGATGAGGATGTGAAGCATCTTCCTGTAGTTCTAATAAGAAGGTCAGAGAAGGCACAACATTAGCTCTACTACAACCTAGGGAAGCAAACTCAAAAGACCTGCCTCTGTTTAACTCCCCACCCCGCAAAAAAAAAACCAACAAAAAACCAAAAAAAAAAACCCCAAAAAACCCAGTAGAACAGGTTGCACTGAACAGTGCAACAACAGTGTGATACTCAAAAATTGAAAGCTCTGACAGCTGATCCATGATCACAGTTTTGCAAAAAAATAACTTTTCTGTCTGAAATTCTGGTTTAGAGGGATGACTGCCACTTGGAGGCTAATCTGTTGCTTTCTTCTATATTTTGCAAACATGCCAGAACAAACATTTACATGTTAGATACCAAAAGAAATCAAGTTTATACTGACAGACTAAAAACTTAGTTCTCAAACCCATATTGACAATGAATATGTGAATTTCAGGAAACAGTTCTATCTTGTCTCCTCCTAACAGGAGCAGGTTATGTTGTAGGGAACCATCTCCGTAGTTACTTTTAAATGAAAGACTGAATTCTGTGGTCAAAGATACAGAGCATCTCTTGCACAGTGCTTTAAGCATGCTTCCATTTGAAGCAGCAGAGATGCAATCTCAAGTTCTACTTGTATTTTTACAGAATGTTATTTTCTAGCTGTAGCATCACACTCTTATTAGCCAAATGCTTCAAGCCCTGTTTAATTAGTGCCTGCTGTCTAATGAAGTATTGCTTGCTGAACTAGCCAGCCAGTGTTGTCATTGGAATCGCTTTTGTCTTTCTTGCATGTAACCTTTTGTGTACCTCTCTTCTTACAGTGGATAGCTTTGAAATACCCCAACATTGCAATATATGTGGATACATGTCGAGAATGCTATGAAGCTTATGTCATCTATAATTTTATGGTTTTTCTTTCAAATTATCTAACCAACCGGTATCCAAACCTCGTATTAATAATAGAAGCGAAAGATCAGCAGAGACATCTGCCGCCTCTATGTTGTTGTCCGTCGTGGGCTATGGGAGAGTGAGTATATGATGACTTCTTAAAACTTCAAGCTATGTAATTAGATACAAACATATTGGAAAAAGGTCTCCTTGAATTTGCTTCCTTTACTATCATATAATATTTGCCAAAAACTCATGTAGAATCACTGGTAGATCAGATAGCCCATTGCTTTTACTTCCACAGGTGAAGGACCAAAGGCCATGCATGCTTAATCTGATAAGCATCTCTCTTAAGAGATTTTGATAAAGCTGTTAAAAATGTTAAAGACACACTATGAATGTAAGTCATTCTTAAACATCTTCAAACACAGTGAAAATTGCATTCTCTTTGTTTAGCCCAGCCATGGCTAAAGAAGCGAATCATTGAGTATTTCCTGTTACGTATCCTATAAAAGTCTAGGTCTTTTGTGTATTGCGTATATACACGCTATATACTGTACCATCTGAAGTCCTGGAAGCAGAAGCTGAAATTACCATGAAATAAAAATTTAGTTTAGTGAAACTACTGAGAACAGGAAACTTCCATAAGTGAATTCTCTTTAAATTCTTGCACAATGAATTTTGTGTTTCTCTTGCAGAGTTTTATTATTTAGATGTAAACTGGGTGTTTTGCAGTACACTGTTGTCAGACCATTTACTACCATTATTGCTTTGTAAGTACGCTTATAAATAATTAATACTGATCTTCAGGATGTAATTTTGAGTTACACTGGAAAGAGTTTTCATGCCCTTTGTATTGAATCAAGGCAGTTTGAAAGCAGACTCGTGTTACATGCTAAATGGGTCTGGCAATTTGAATCAATCCATGATTTCTTTATGACTTCTCTATAGCAAATGACTATTTGCAGAATTGAAATAATAAATACTTAATGCCTGCTGCTGAAAGCAGTGGGAGAGAAGGTGAAGTACTGTTTATGTGGGAAAGACATTTTTATGAACTCTTAATTTTTAGAGTCTTTTTTTCCTCCTTCTCCCTTTTCTCATTGGCTACAACAATTGGGTATTTTTAAAGTCAGGTTTCATGTAACTTTTTAAATTTTCTTAAACTTTACATATGACAAGCCTGACTGTGTGCCTTCATACATATCATATAACCTGCTGTTGTAAAGGAATAGCAGGCAGTTATGCATGTTGATGCTGAAAGCTTTAATTTCATGAACTTTGTATTGATGGTCCTTACTGTTAATTCTGTGGGACTGTGGAAAAAGTTGCTACTCGCAAAGAAAATCCATTAGCTGTATGTGTTCTAAGAGTTAAAAGCAAAACAGCTAAAAAACCCTGATGTTTAATTGTTGAATTCATTCAACAATGGGATATGTTAACCCTGCATTCAAACACTATTTCTTCTATGGAAAATACAATACGAACTTCATATGCTGTTGGAAACCGATTCTTGTGCAGACCCCCCCAGTGCCCATATTTGAGTACCAAAAGAGATTTTGGATTCTAACAGTTGATCAATGTAATGAAGATACAGCGCTTCAAGAAAGCGATCTTTTACTACGTAGCGATTAACTCTAAAAATTCTTTCAGAATTTGTGAACTAGTGGGAGTGTACGATGAAGGAAACTTCAGCTTCAACAATGCTTGGACTTACTTGGTTATACTTAACAACATGTCACAGCTAGTGAGTATCAAGAGTACATCTTTCTGCTCTTTTAAGTCATCGTATTAGTACTATGTGAATCTTCTATGTGAATTATTGACAGTAATTGTGTTAATGTCTGGCAATTCTTATGGGTACAGTATTTCCCACTGTAAGTCAAAGTTACTATCTATCTGTTAAATACTATAGATGCAAAAAACTAGGAAAATAGATAATCTAAAACTTTTATTATTTTTACTACGAAGCTCCATAAGGCAATAAAGTGTCCCACCTCTCTACCCCAAACTGTTTGATGGGTGAAGCGGTATGGCCCAGGCATGTTAGAGCTGCAGACTTGCCCCTCTGCAGAAGAGATGACTTCACTCACCCCTGTAGCTTCCTCCCAGCACACATAAAGAATCAGCATTGGCTATGTTAAAAATACTGTGTTACAAAGCTAGCAGTAACAAGATCGACAGGAAAAAATGGAAACGGTGCATGCAGTGCTGAGATTCTGGCCTGCCTCACACCTTCTCTTGTTGGTTCAGCTGCCAGATGATGTCAGGGTAAGGGTAAGATGTCAGCCCCTAGGCTTGAAAGTTTCATTTTGGAGGTCAGGGATTGCATTTAGTGGCTTGCTGGGAATGCAGAGGAATCATTTTCTGCGTCACCCAGGGCACATTACAGATGAGCTATTGCAAGAGGAGAGAGCAGCAGCTCTGGTTCCTTACTGCTTAGCCTTCTAGCCTCCAAGCTTCTTATTTCTCTTGGCAACAGCAGCAGGAGTCAGAACAGCATGACATCCCATCCGGAAAGGGCATCTTCCTCCTGCTGCCACCCCTGTGTTTGATGGGTGACTGTTACGGAAGGAGCTGTAACTGCTTTCTGCTGTGACAACAGTCCCAGCAGCAGCGCGTACTTCTGCATGTCCTGGTTGACGTGATTGCTTAATGAAACTTAGTAGTAAGAGGCTAGGAGAACGTGCGTGAAAAGGGAGGATCAGTTCCTTAGGTTTGGCTATACATTAGTTCGGTTGTTTGCAGTTGTCGTCAATAGGAAACTTGTTCCGATTTGCAGTGAAGATTGCATTCATTGCCTCATCTCTCATAAAGAGGCAACATTTGAGGTGCTCTTAACAGAAGCCTGAAAGAACACGTGCTTTTTATGCCATTTTCCCTGGAGATGTGCTTGGCATTGAAAAGATTTTATGGGACCTTCCTATGCTTTGCTTTAGTGTGTAGATAGGTGACTTCAGTTTCTGTCTGCCAATATCATACATTTCAGAAATACAATTTCAGGTGAAAAAAAAAGTCTGCTTTAAAACAGTCAGGCAAAGATTCCATAAATCCAGAGCCTCTTTTCTAAAATAGATAGCTTTTTAAGTTTGTATCGTACCGTGATATATTTTTTAACTGAAGAGATGCTGTAAAACAACTCCCTCACAAAATAAACAAGGATTTGAAATCTTCTCTTCGTTTTCTTTTCCTTGTTAGTTTGCTATGTATTGTCTGGTGCTGTTTTATAAAGTACTACGTGAAGAACTGAACCCTATCCAACCTGTTGGCAAGTTCTTTTGTGTGAAGATGGTAGTTTTTGTTTCTTTCTGGTAAGTGAATTAATTACTCATTACTTCTTGCTCTCAGGGTGGATCATAAAAGACCTAAAAAGGATGGATTTGTTACTGAGGTTAGAGGCCTCAGAAAATCTACCCATAATCTAAAGTGAAGTGCTATGTGGGGAAAAGGGTACTAGTACGTTGGACAGAGCAGTCTTGTTCACTTGAGATTATTTTTTAGACTTGCTATTTTGTAAGGTGATACTCAAGAACATAATTTATTTTAGAAGCTTCACTTGCAATTATTTCAAAACAAAAAATGGTTTGGGTTTTTTTTTTTTACTTTTTAAAGTAAAAAAAATTAACTTTTTGAAAATAAGTTACTATAAGTTAACTATAGATTACTATTTAAGCATTGCTCACATTTAGCTGCTGCTGAGTGAGTGCATTTGACTATCTGAACATTACTCTGGGCTGCAGTAATACCCTGAAAGAGAAGCAACTTGTTCTAATAACTAACTGGAACAACAAACTCTTCTTTGGTTGTGTTCTCTTTTGGTCTTTAGGACCGTGGATGAATGACATCTCTTTTTAAGTCTGTTTTCCTCCTCTTAAAATCTAAATATATAAACAGTAAGTTTTTTGTAAGATTCTTCCTATGTACATACATCTGTACACATACGAACAGGCCTTGTTTACCAGATTTGCTTGCAGGTTTTTTGGCGCTACTGTTACAATAATAATAATAAAAAATAATCTTTATAGGCAAGCTGTGCTTATTGCATTGTTGGTGAAAGTTGGTGTTATTTCTGAGAAACACACCTGGGAATGGCAAAGTGTGGAAGCTGTGGCTACAGGCCTACAGGTAGGAGCAGACAATTACTTCTTAGGAGGAACGGCTATGTGTAAGATGACATAGCTGATCTCGAGCAAATATTGTCATACTCACTTTAATTAACACAGACTAGATTAGTACTGAATTTATTGTAAGTTGGGCTAAGTTTCAGCCAGTCACCCCAAGTGAGTTTTATGTGCAACACTTCTATATCCATGTCTTGGGCAGAAGGAACGTGCCCCAGTTAAATACTTCTGTTGGACATCCTTGCATTTCTTCTTGCAAGAATTCATTGTAAAGCTGCTGCTTGTTGAGTATCTGGTTCCAGCAAGTCAGTCTATCAGGCAAGGACTGATTCCAGTATGTATGTAGTACACATGGCTCTCCGAAACCTGCCGAGAATATCCTACCTGTGGTGGAAAAGTAGCTGATGCCAGTATCCCAAGGCAATTGCAGTCTATCAATCAATTGTAGAAGAAACCCAGAAACTATTTTTCTCCAGTTATCAATGATTAAGTATTAAGTCAGTATCTCTCTCATTGCAGGATTTTATCATTTGTGTTGAGATGTTCCTGGCTGCTATTGCGCATCACTACAGTTTTTCCTATAAACCTTATGTTCAAGAAGCGGAAGAAGGGTCATGCTTTGACTCTTTTCTTGCGATGTGGGATATTTCTGATATAAGAGCAGATATATCAGAACAGGTTCGAAATGTTGGTAAGTAACAGACAGATTTGTATGATCTGTTAACAGCATATGTGTTTCTAGCTTCATTTTACACTATTACCCATCTCCATAGTACCTTGAGAACATTCCATACCAAATTAGTGGCAGCTGCATCCCTAGAGGATTTCAGGGTTTATCTGGCACTTTGCTCTTTCCAGTACTCCTGACTCATTTAGAGTCTAGTTTTTATTTTTTCTTTTAAATAGATGGATCTTGGGGTAAGTTTCAGGTATGTTAGGTAGAAGGGAGGGATGTCCTTTTTGTTTTTTGTTTTTAAATGGAAAGACATCCTTTTATTAAAGCTAACAATGCCCATGTAAAACTGTTATAAACCAAAGACTCATCATCTAATTTAACATGCCTATTTTAGAGTTATGTCTTCAAAGACCTTGGTATAGTGCTGTATTAAAAGTATTAAAAAGTATTTTCATTTGGCATAATTCTAGGAAGGACAGTTTTGGGCCAGCCAAGGAAAATGTTTTTTACTGAGGATCATGAACAAAACGAGCATACAAGTTTACTGTCTTCATCTACTCAAGACCCAATTTCTGATGCTTCTTCAATGCCATCTTCACCCATGGGTCATTATCAGGGGTTTGGACACACTGTGACACCTCTCACAACACCAACGACAGCCCCTGCAGTCGATGGTATTTATAACACTTCGGCTATTCGAGACGCTGAGGAGTCACCCGAACTAGAGCACAATTTATCAGAGAAAGCTTTGGATAAAAGTTAGACTCACTTGTTTGAATGTGTCAAGGAGTCTGTTACGTACTTGCCACACACATTCTGTTAATATGTACTATTGGTGATGAAAGTTGAAAAGCCTAGAAAAGCTACTGCGCAGGCAGGAAGAGGATACGGCTGTAACCGACATCTGAATTATGAATCTATAATGGATGTGAGTATCTGTGAGTACCCCATGAATATAAAACACGCACACTAAAGGTTGCTGCAAAAATTTAAGAATCAACTCCTTAAACTGCTGAACACTTACACATCATGTCAGAATTACACTGACTTTTATTAATACAAAAGAAACATTTGAAAAAAACGCTCTTCTAAAGATGAAGTGTAAGTACTACTAGCAATGGGAAAACTTAATTTCAAGAATGTAATTTAAGGAGGGCAGTAGCAAAACGTGTTTGTATTAGCTTTGGTTGTCCTCTTAATGATGGTAACTTCCACACCCCAATGCTGAATGGAGTGTGGACGAAATGTAACTTCTGTACAGATGCCATCTTCTTTCCTTTCCTGCATTGCTAAATAAAACCCCTTCATGAAGATAATTATTACAGAGCATCAGTAAAGAATCTATACAAAGAAAGCATTCCCTCCAGGCTTCACTGTAAAATTCCATGCCCAGAACATATGGTTGGTGTATCTGTTGTCCTTGTAGCTCATAATTTATAAGTGGTTTACATTCAGAAGAGACAGCCAGGATGATAGGTTTTTGGATTAATACCTTACACTTGACTACTTTTTTTCCATCCTTCTAAAATAAGAATAACGGTTACTATCTTAAAATACATGGGAGGGCGGAGTAAAGGATGTCAAAAAGGAAGTAGAAAACAAAACTGATTTCTTTATTTTGGGCTGCAATGAATTCTTTAACACTTAAGGTTTTTTTTAAGCTGTTAAAGCAGGATATCTTGGCAATGTGTCTGTAGTAATTTGTATTCATAAATTTTTGTGTTTGTGATTATTGTATTATGCTTCTAGTATAGCCTAGATTCCAATGTAATAGTTGATTTTTTTTTTTTTCCCCCACCACCCCAGAAAAGACCTTTGCTAAGGTAAAACTAAGTAGCTAGTCTAATACTGGAGTTGCTAGCATTAGATTTCAGACCAAGAAGAAGTACACTTGGATCAAAATGTTATTTTGCAAAAACCTGACAAAATCAGAGGGGTATTGTTTTTATCCCATTACCAGATTTTTACTA
Organism: Aptenodytes forsteri; assembly: GCF_000699145.1. Classification (NCBI taxonomy): domain Eukaryota; kingdom Metazoa; phylum Chordata; class Aves; order Sphenisciformes; family Spheniscidae; genus Aptenodytes; species Aptenodytes forsteri. The sequence continues at coordinate 3,138,213 of NW_008795365.1, read as the reverse complement.
CTATTGCATGTTTGCAATCTGACAAAAACAAAAACAACCTAGAGCACTGACCTTTTCAGTGATATCTGAAGTTTCTTTTTCAGCATTGTTAGCATTTACAGAATAAAAGTTTAACTTCTGGCTGTCACAGTAAATTCAGCTGAAGTGCTTTTTTTGCAGTACTAGTGTGATGTAAATATTGCGCCTTACTCACTAGGCTGCATATTTTATAGCTGACTATGTACTTGCTGTATCTGAAGTTAGTAGTGGGAAAGTGCAAATCATAATTTTCAATTTGCCAAGTCATTGCCTTTGTTGTAAATAAGCAATTAAAGATTTTATTTAAACTGTTCACCTTCTTTCAATTTGATTTACTGCTACAGTAATTTAGAGTGTGAATGACACGTGAATACAACTGTCCTCTTCATGGAAGAAGGGGATCGTAAGCGTAACTAGAACAAGAGTTTGTGCTTTCAGTATTTTAAGGCTTGTACTGAAAAGGGAATTCTTGTTTGAGCTTATGAAGATTCAGAATCTACTTATTTCTGCTTGATTCCAGGTATCATTAGCCACATAATAGCCATGTTCTAAAAGGAAACAACTTGTAAAAGCTCATAACACCTGAGGACTTCAGTGCCCCCTGTAGCCACTATTAGAAATAATCTGATTTCCTGCACGTATACAGGTAAAAAGGGGCAGTGGTAGAAGTAATATCTGAAGGATCAGAGCTGATGGAAGCTAAGTAGCTACTATGCTCTAGCTTTTCAAAAACCTCACGCTGAAGAATTTTATTTTTTTTTTAATACTTGAAGTTATGTCTGTTTGGTGTAAAACTTCAGTAAGGTACAGAGAGGGGACTTTGACAGGAAAACAGCTAGTCAGGTGTCTTGGTTGTTTCTTTCACAGCATTTCTAGAAAGCTACTACATTATTCTATTACTACTCAGTTATTCCATGTGCATAGTATTCCTGCATTTTTTTTTTCTGGGAGAAAAGTTATTTTTTCATTGCAGTAGCTTATAGGATCATACCTTTCCATTAAAGATTGCTACTGAATTTCCAAAATAAATAGTCTTTCCATGACACCTACCCTGTCTTTTGAAAACTACTACAACAGTATTCCTCAGCATGACCTATCAAGTTTATTTTAAAAGCTCATTTGCAAGTAGCCCTTCATTGTTACGTTAGCCGTATTTGTTCCTCCATTGTTTTATGCCTAATCTCCCAGCTTTTAATCGGAAGTCTTAAAGATTACTCTTGCCTTACTTAACACACTGAAAACTCAGTAAAGGTCATTTTCAGCCCTTTACTTCGTCTCATTGAGTTAGTGTAGAATATGTCCCTAATTTTTCTTTAACTCATTTTGCTGTCTTATTAATTGCTAAAAAGCGTAATAAATATGCCTAACCACTATTACTTAATGTTTTTGCTTTTATCAGAGGTCTTCCAGCATGAGAAGCCTGAACACTCCTCTATAAAACTGCACTTTGGTGAAAATATCCTGCACCTACTAGGTTTAGTTGTGTCAGACAGTAACTTCGATTTTACGGTTTTGTTTGGGTTTGGGGGGGGGGTTGTTGTTTTTTTTTTTTAAGAAAAGCTGTTTTCTATGTAGTATGAAAAGCCTCTGTCCTACTCTAATTCACTTTATGCATTGTACCCCTTGGATAAAGGATGGTATCCAGTTACTTTATCTTCAGAAAACTTGACTTAGTTGACTGTTACCTCTGTTTTGAGGAAAAAAAGAAAAAAAAAAAAAATTGGAGACCTTTCCTCCACCCTTCCAGAAGGAGCTTTATTACAGCAGTCGATCAGGCGCAGGTTCAGCTGCAGGCAGGGACAACCACAGAGCTCCAGCAGTCCCTGAAGTTAAACTGAGAGAGCCTGTCTGAAACATTTGACCTAACGAAGACTACATATGGATCTTGCATGCAGTGAGATTCTAGAAGAATTATTTGTGGGTGGCTCTTCATACAGGCTGCTGTTAAGGAAAGATCACGGAAATGCCTCGTCTACATTGAATAGACAGCACAGTGTAAAGAAACTTAGCTACAGAAATATCTTGTAACAGTCTTCCTCGTATCTCTACAGAGGTAGAGTCAATGTCAGTTAGAAGCCTTTGTTAGTCTTCCGTTTGGATATAAATTTAATAGAAGGAACTTGTTACCTGCATTATACCAAAATAATAGAATGCTGTAGAAGAGATGCAGGAGTACTGTGGTGACTGATGTAATATTTTATACAACTCTCACATAGACAAGAGTTCAGGCCCATTATATTACCAGAAATGATTCTAAGAAGTTTACTAGCTTTACCTTCCACCTGCAACTTGAGGTACTCAACAGCACTCCGTTTCAACTTTTTATAATTGTCTATGTGCAACGCTAACTTGTGATACTGCAACTGGAATGGCGTTACAGTCCCTACTACAAGGCTAACATCTCAATGCACTTAAGTAGGATGCTTTGGCAACTGAGAAGTGGAACTACAGTTTGAGAAACAAGGACTCTATCCTGAACAGCCACAGCTGTTATTTCTGGTACAAGCATCTGGATGCTTTTTGTCTTACTACAGATGATACGGTAGCAAGAGCAGTCTGCCCCACTGTTGTAGTCACTGCAATAGCTAGCACTCAGGTTTTTGCTGCAGTGGAGACAATACCTCCCCTAACTGCTTGGTAAGATACCCGTACAGTGCAAGTTTTAGTCCATCAGTGGAACCTAAGTATCTACTATTAAAGTAACAAAATAGCCTTTTTGATCAGTAGATAAAATTTAGACTTTAATATATATTAACATCAGTGATGTTATGAACAGTCAATTTATGCATAGGTAATGAACCACAACTCAGTTTACACGTGACATTCTTCACCGTTTAACTGTAATGCTAATATTGCTTTTATGGTGTTGAACATCAAGCACCAGTTCATTTCCAACCTGAACTTGGATGGGCTCATCGAGAACAACTGCAGCTTGTTTCCAGTGCGAGGACTCATCCGATGTATTCAAGCTATGGTCTTCATCTAGATGGATGTGATACCAGAAGGGAATTGCAGTGACTTGGCCAGACTTACAAATTTGTACCTAAAAATATATAAAATATTAATCAGTTACACCCTTTTCAAAGGAGTAAGAAAATAAAGTAGTTCAAACCATTTCAATCCATTGCAGAGATACCTGCAGACGAGTAAATTCTGTACTGAAATTTTCAGCCACAGTGAGCAATTAATGTGCAGCTCTGCAGAACAGCAGTTAAGTGCACTTCTAACTTCATGTATACACAACTCACCTTCACTTCTCTGCTGGAGCTGTTCAACAGAGGGTTCATGAGATCTAGCCTTAAAAGCTCTGCTGGCTTGCTCAAGGGTAGGCACGGTAAAGTGGAGAGATCCAAACACACACGAACAGGTACCTAGGAGTATATACTATAACTTCAGGCATCAACAGCCATTAAATAGTGGAAAGTTAAAAGACTTAATCACAATGCAAAAGTTTCTAGGAATTGCCGTAATGCCTGTAAGAGACAGCCAAAATGCAAAATACACCCTTCTAATCCCTTTGAAATGTGACTGTTGGGATACAAGGCAATGAAGGAGATAGTAACAGCACAGTCACTCTTCCGTACAGTAACACTGCATCTTTCATTACTCAGACAAAACTTCTCCCACACCAGTTCCAAAGCAAATGTTACCCATTTTAGTTTATCTCAAGGTCCCTGTCTGGTCACATAAACCTCTCTTGATAACTTCGACAATATGAAAAAGTTTCAGCTCTTCAGTTTTCTTGCAGTTTACACCAAAACTAAACAGCTAGACAGCTGCAGGCTTTGGAACTGTGCCTGGAAGACACCCACCAACTTCATACCTTGAACTGGTTGATAAAAGGGGCTATATTAAACCCAAGAGTTGGTTCTGTTCCTTGAACAGCACTCTCCAGTAACAGAGACTCTGATTCTACAAGCATCCCATATACCAGCACGTACTGTGGGAAAATCTTCCCTCCACTGTGAAGTAAACATCTGTAAAATGAGAGAGATTTCACCTCTAAAGCATATCATTCAACAGGAATGAAAGAACATTTAACTACATTTACGAAAGGCACACTAGTTCTTCCTCTGAAGTCAAGTGCTCATAAGCATTTGAGTTTGATCCCATTTGACCAGACAGCTGTATCATCCAAAAAAGGAAAGCTTGTCACGTAATACTAAAACTATGGAACTAAGTAATCTTTTCTCAGCGTCAGTATTGGAAATGGTGGTATTTCGAGGTGCAGATAGTGGGATTTATTCATAGCACCAGCATCTAATACTGAAGGACTGGCAGAAATGCTTAACAAAACTGGAAGTCGGGAAGTACATACTGTTGGGGGGCACTGGTTAAGGAGGCAGCATACCCACAGGGAAACAAAACCTGGTGGGAATTTAAGTCACCTTTCTTTAAGTGTTTGACTAAAGTTGACAGCAATACAGGAGACAGCATTTTTTCCTGAAAAAACACCTGAGCCTTGCTTGGTCTCTTGATACAGAATATCACGCTGCTGAGAGCAGCAACACGATAGAAGCTTTCATTCAGTGTAATATCAAACACCTCCAATTCAATACAGATTGTTTTAGGTTTCCTTTTCCTATAGCAGGCCTCTTTTCATAGGAATTGGGTAGCTAAGTAGTGCGCTGTTGGATATATTTTCATGCCAACAGATTTGAGTCTGCATATGACAAAAGTCAAGAGTAATTTCCCATTTGTTCTAACAGAAAAAAATAAATCTTTCAAGTCATCCAAAAATTTATTCAAAACTTCGGAAAGGTAATGAACATAAATTTGCTGGAATATTCTGCCATCACTAAGCATGAAGATGAACAGAGAGGATTCCCTAGCACCACAAAAGGGGATAAACCCATTTCACATTGACTTTTTTTGCTACCCATTTCCATTATTTTATTTCTCTCGCTCTGCATTCCTTCCCACCCCTCCTGCCGTGGGTAACAGCTAGCTTTGTTGCTGCCTCCCTGGCTGTTCTAACACCATGTGTTTGTCTTTCAGCAGTCCATTTGTTCCAACAACAGCTGGACATGTAAATGAATCTGGGTTTTTCTAACCTTGCACTAAAAGCTACCTCAGCTATTACTAAGATGCCGGCTATCCTGGGAACTTCTGACAGAGCAAGCAGTAAGATCTTCCATTCCTATTCTTGCATACAAATTATAAAGAAGTCTATGAAAGTGAAATCTTGACGCTTTTTTTAAAAGATACATGTATACAATGGTCACACCAGAAACACTCTGGGAGGTTCAACCGTTCAGAAAACAAGCTTTTCCTGCTCTGCAGAACCAACATGACAGTAATTTTGTAGGTAGAAGTAATATTTTTCAAAACTTTTCAGATAATTACGGATTCCTAGGAATACTTTTGTCCATTTATACTGTACCTGGATATTGCAGCCTTTTCCATCACCTCCTGCTGGATTAAACCTGATGTCTCTATAACATCCAAGATAATAAAACTCCACAATTTGTCTGATTTGGGTCTCTGTAGCACCACACTTTCATCTTCTAAGTGGCTGAGCCAAAACTCTAACGTTTCCTTAGGTAAATGGTTAGCTTCTGAAATTACATTAAGTGCTGCCTGATGCTGTTCTTTCTCAATAGAACTGTAGGCTCTAACTGGTCCAAGTTTGCCAGCTATAATTGGCAGGATGGAGAAGCCTTCAGATACATCTAAAATGTAAAAAGGATCAGGAGCCACATCTAGAGAGCTCTTGTTTTGACTCTCTTGGAGGTTCATCCCACTGCCATGTCCATCAACCTCCATGGACTGCAAGTCCTTACTTGGATTTAATGACAACAGCACTTTGCCCATGGCAGCTTTAAAGCATTCGTGGTACGGTACATTGTTCAGCAGGGCTATTTCTGTGGATTCCAACACACATACTTGACCGCTGCCATCCTTTTCGCTAGTCGTCTGAAGACCAGCCAGAGCATTACATAATTCAGCCTCATTGCCCAAACTCAGTGTGTCGTCTCTGTCACTGAAGTCCATCCCACACTCTGAAGCCAAAGTAGAAATCTTCTGGATCTTCAAGTAGCAGTCTTGGCAGCAAACTTCCATCATCACAGTATCTCCAGTCTTCACAGAATAATCTTGGCAAAACAGCACCAAAAAAAAAGTCATGTCAGTTACTTCACAGCAAACATTAGTGAAGCAGCCATACAGTGCTTAAAAAAAAAAAGCGCATTATCTTCATTAGTTGTTACTAGTGTGTATGAAAGAATTGTTCTAGTCTGTAGCCCACAAGCTGAAATCTGCGACTGTGCGTTAACATTTGCCTTAAACTGTCCCACACTTGAGAATAAGTGGATTAAGCCTAAATAAGCCTTTCTATGATAAACAGATATTACTTTAAGTGTTCTGTCAACAGCAGAGCAGAACAAAAACATACTGCTGAAGAAATTGCTTTTGCTTTAAAATGCTAAATATTAAATATTTATATTTTAATACCTCCTGTTGACAAAGGTAAATTTGTAGTTACACAGAAAACAATAGCTACAGTTTAGAAAGGGTAATTTATTAAAAATAAGTTTTACTGGAACATTTACGGTGTACAGCCCAAGATGGTCTTTGGATACTCTCTGTGTATGTTCTAAGAAAGTAAATCCACTGATACAGACCAGAATTTCAAAACAAGAATGCTATAGTTTGACAAACATTTCTTTCAATGGCAACGTAGGCTAAGAGTCTCTTCCCTCCCCGACACTTTGAGTTGAACCAGCCCATGGCACTGCTGCCCCTACTGTATATCGATACTAAATTCGGAGGAACTGTGGACTACCCTGAGGGTAGAGAGGCCTTACAGAGAGATCTGGATAGACTAGAGAGCAAGTGCTGGATTCTCCACCTGGGACGGGGTAATCCTGGTTATACATACAATTTGGGGGACGAGAGGCTGGAGAGCAGCCCCCTGGAAAGAGATCTGGGGGTTTGGGTGGATGGCAAATTGAGTATGAGTCAACAGCGTGCCTTGACAGCAAAAAGGGCCAAGATGGTGAAAGGCTTTGAGAGCAAGACTTCGGAGGAGCAGCTGAGGTCATTTGGTTTATTCAGCTTGGAGAAGAGGCTGAGGGGTGACCTCATCGCAGTCTACAACTTCCTCAATGAGGGCAGCGGAGGGGGAGATGCTGATCTCTTGTCTCTCTGGTGACCAGCAACAGGACACAAGGAAACAGTATGAAACTGCTTCAGGGGAAGTTCCGATTGGACATTAGGAAAAGGTTCTTCACTGAGAGGGTGGTCAGTCACTGGACCAGGCTCCCCAGGGAAGCAGTCACAGCACCAAGCCTTTCAGAGTTCAAGGAGCATCTAGACAATGCTCTTAGTCATGTGATTCAGTTTTAGGTAGTCCTGCAAGAAGCAGGGAGTTGGACTCGATGATCCTTATGGGTCCCTTCCTACTCGAAATATTCTAAGATTCTATGAAACAGGAGAATGGAAAATGGGTGAATGGAGAGTAGAGGCTGCTGGAAATGACACTGCCACTGTGTGTGTGTGGGGAACAGTATTCAAACTGAGTCCCAAATGGGGGTGAGGGGTAGGCAGGAATGTTTAGTTTTGTTTTTGTGGCAGTAGCAGGTAACAATTCCTACCTCACCTCCCCTACCTCCCTTTCACAAGTCACATCTTGACTAAGTAGAGCCAGTCAGTAGCCCCACTTTTTGGAGTTGCTCCACAATGCATTTAATTCAGTATAGGAATAAACAACTTAATGAAAAGCGTTCTCCCAGATCTTAAGCAGGTCCCTTATCTGCTTCATAGCAGAGTCCCACAAACAAGCTCTGATGCAAGGACTGTGCACTACAGTCCAGAAACATCATCAGGAACCACCTCACAGCTACTTGCTGTTGAACTTCTCCTAAACCTATTTGCTGCCACTTCCTAGTCTCTGAGATAACCTAACTAGCTCAAAACCAACACGAAACCAAGTTAACGTACTGCAACAAGAAAATCCACAGGACGTACCAAGGAGGCCCTGCACAGGATAGACTGCCTGTTCCCAGCAAGTTTCCTCACTGGGACTTGTAGATAGAGCGTTCTCATCATCAAGATGTAGTACAAACCACACCACAATAGCATCTAGTATTCCTCCTTCAGTGACTGGCAGGCTGAGCTTCCAGGGCTTTCTAGCTGCAAGGCTTTTCAGCTCCTGACCAAAGTGGAAAGAGAAAAAAAAGCATGAGAGTTTCTTTCCATAAATAAAATGTGTTTTTTATTACACTAAGTCACCCAAATTTCTGTACCAGTCCATGAGGGCACCCAACAGAAACCTGAAGTTAACAAGCTGCTACAATACCAATTATCATCATTAGTACTCACTAGCATAGGAACCGTCTTCCCACATGCAAGTGCAATTATCCACATGACCAACCTGTATCCATCAGCCATTAGAGCAAACATGCCTACATCTAAGAACATACATATTTAAAAACACTGAAAACTGCAAGAAAGGCTTTAGGCTGGCAAGGCTTGCCTTATGAGAAGTAATAAAAACAGAGCCAGTCTTTGGGCTGGATTCAAGCCAATGCTTAGGCACATGCTTCACTTAAAACCTGTGTTCAATCAGTTCTAGAAATACTGTATGTAAGCACTGAATTTGCTCGAACAGAGGTTCAGCAAAATCATTACAAAAACACTAAGTCAAAGATCTTTGAGGATATTTTCTGTGGTACCTGGGCTATAGGCTTTGTGTAAAAGCTCAGGCATGTACAATTTCACTACCGGGAAGAACTAAGATCTCCCCTAAAGGGATCAGATTATAAATTCTCCAATACTCCTAAAAGGTTTTGAATATGTAACAGGAATTAAGCCTTCTTCCATGTACAATTTTTCTTCAGTAATTACCTTCTGCTACCAACATTCACAAACATAAAAGGCCCAGCTTTAATGTCTTAGACAGTTCTGGCATAAACCAATTAACAGGAGGTCAAGCACAAGGGACCAAAGATTCTTTTAGTCACAACCACACTGCTTAGTAACAGCCTTTCCTAAACATTTATCAGCTTCCTGATCTGCTTATGTCAATATTTGTCCTCTCTAAGTTTCAATCTTAAAAACCACAGTGCAAACAAGAAGTTCCACTCTAAGAACATGAGTAACTCTCACATGCTGCATTTTTTATTTTTCCCTCTTTATTCTCATTCTGTGTTCTCCAAGAGTTGGTCTACCTCTCTTCTCACAACTGAGAGATGGCTGAACAATGCCTGTGTTAAAATTACTGGATGCTAATAAAGTTCATAATAAGATCTCACTGCTCTTCAATAAAAGTGCTTTGCTGCTAGTCATTTTTTCTGTACATCCTCAACTGGAGAGGAAAAGAGTAAGTTGAAGCTTTGCTGGCAGTAAGCCCCCTGAAGCAAGACAGCAAGAGCACAAGCATGCATCTGTTTCTCTGTATTAAAATATTAATAATATTTATTATATAATATATAATTGTAAATATAATTATATATTAAAATATTAATACTGAGAAAAATTAATATTAAAAATATTATTCCTGATTATTCCTCAAAATCAGCAGGCCCAAGGTTCTCATCCACTGGTTCTAGTAACTGTAGTGTAACATCCCTATCTTGTGGCACACAACACTTAAAAACCCACTTGAAGGCAGTTATTTCAGCTTTCCCTGCTCTCTACCATGCTGCTTATCCCATATTTATTCCTCACATTTGTCCACTGCATAAGCCTTTTTCTATTATTTATGACAATTACAGACTCGAACAGCTCTAGCACATCAGGATGGCAATTTATCAACTAGTGTAGTTAAAGAGACAGCAATGAAAATAAAGCAATGATGCAGGAATAGGCAGTAAAAACCAAAATAATGCTACGACACTTATATAGTCTGAATGAGAAAAAGGTAACTTACATTAAAAAAAGTAAATGGGACTACAAATAGAAGGAAAAACTACAGAAAGAATGCAGTTCTCAAGTTTCCTATGTCTTGATCCAGAATTTCTCAAATATTCCACACAGTGACTTCTCATGAAGATTAGAAAGAGCTAGTATCTGTAACTGTTGGCAAGAGCACAGTTCCTTTAGGGCCTGAAAGTGAGACTGAGCTTTAATTACTGGCTGCTAAGGTAAACACTCACTTCCACTCCCAGTGGCACTGATCTGCTGCCAGCAAACATGCACACAGGTAGTACCTGGCTAGGTACAAGTGTCTGCAGCCTGTAATTATAGCCACATCTCGTTCCCCCGCCTGGGAGGAACTGAGCTGCTGCTGCTAATAACAGCAGTAATAAAGTAATCAGGTAACTCAGCTGCCTTTTTTTCTTTTTTTTTTCTTTTTTTTTTTTAAATTTTGACTTATTATTTCTCTGATCTGTACTGATGTCTTTAAAGCCTCCTACAACTCATTTTGAGAAACACTGTTGTACTGTATTTTAAGTCTTTTTCTCAGTTCTGTCAATTTAGGTCTGGATAGTTAGTACAAGCAGAATAAATATAACATCCCTCTCATTCTTTGAAATACAAGTTTAGAAAATGGGTCTTTGAAATTATCTTACTAGTGCTAAGTGATTTCTTATCTGAATTTCAACCTTTAATAGGTAATTCTGCTACTGTTTGTAAGTATAGCAGGGTTTTTTTATTCCAATAGAAGCACAGACAATTTTTCTTTTTTATTTTTTAGCTGCACTGATTGAACATCCAGATGTGGCCATGACAAAACCAAAAAGACACCAAACAAAAAAAATCCCAGGTTGAAAGTAACCTACCAGTGTTTGGAACTGCCATATTTGCCCAGTGACAAAGTAACAACAAACAGTAACCAATGATTCTGAATACATTAATTGCATTTCTTCCCTTTACCTTTGCTTATGATATCTGACCATTTCATGACAGGAACACTCCATTAGTCTAACTGAAACTTCAAAGGAGCAGTTCTGAAACATGGCTTAAAGAGTAACACTGTTCTTTACTCTTTCAAATTATCTTTACATGTCTGCCAGCAGGCAGATGCTTAAGAGCAGACATCTCTCAGATGAGAGTAATAGTTTCTTATTGATGCTAGATGCAGAAGCAACATTAGGTCACAGAGAGATTGCTCCCAGTAGTATACTGAAGAGCCTTGTCTTATTTCATTTTTAATCTCAGGATGTCAGACAAGCCAACTAGGAAAAGCTATTGATTCAGAAACACTGCAATTCCTGGCCAAGCAGTAGCCAAGAATAATTTCATTTATATAACAGAATCTATTTTAAGCTCTGACTCAATGCTAACTCCTCACCACAGGTCAATAAGCAGGAAACGCGCCAGAGATCAGCTACAAGTGGCTGAGGTCCTTGCCTTACAGTTCAGGCCTATTTAGTATACGCATACAAACGTATTTTGTGAAAAATACATAAAATAATGCTACCATATTTTAGAATGCCATATTACAGAAATACCATAAGATACCAAAGGAGCTGAAGGGTGGAATCAAACTGGTTGAATAGGATAAGATAATTTCTTCATCTCCCCTCTCTTTTATGCTTACCCATCAAGACTTACAGACATTTTTATGCCGGATGTAAAATAAATCCTTTCTCTTTTGTCTTTGAAGACTAACTTTAGAGGAACAAACTAAGTCAGCTCCACAACTGCATAAATCATTTAAGATGGGTCTATTGCATTCTTCCTCCCCCTCCCTGTACGGAGGCTGGTAGTTGTTTGATCCTGTGGTGAGCTAGTTTAGTCGCCTAAACTATGCCAAACAAAGAGCTCCACCTTCAAAAACTCAGACTGTCATCTGATGAATCACATCACCACACAACCAGACAAGTATCAAAACCAGCAGAGGATTTCAGTGCAGCCCCGCCAACTTTGCACTTGTGAACTGTTCTGAAGTTGAACCCAGAAAGCAAATCAGATATGGGTCTCTCATTATTCATACATAGATTACTTATAAAAGACATTAAAAAAAAAAAACATTACCTGCAGATTGTTGAAATCTACCGTCATTACTTGACAGGGTTCTGTCAGAGGTACGTAACCTCCAGGAATACGACTGAGCTTCTCGGTGGTGTAAGGTTCAACAGTTTCCTCTGAACCAGCAGAAGCGTATGTTGGGCTAAAGAACTGCACTGAATTTGACAAGCGCACACCAGCAACTTCTTGCATTCCCACTCTGGGAGTAAAGGAAAAAAGGGAAGAAATGAAACTTCAAATAATTTGACCAAAAAACCCACAGGAAATTCTTCCCAGCCTGGCTAAGTATTTTTAAATGCACAGAGTGTAAGAATAGAAAAACTAAAAAATAATAAAACAATTCCGTGGGGTTTTTGTTACGTTCAGAGCAGCTCTGAAGCACAGAAGTGCACATCACTTTCAAGGATCAGAACTGAACGCTGTCACTAGAAACCGAGAAAAAGCCCAATATGTCCTTTGTCAAAGGCCACAGACTTTTGCCCCCCTAAGTACAACTCATTGAGTCTTGACAGAGAATTAAAAAGAATATACGCTGTGATAGCAAGACAAATAAAGCTTTTCTTCTGCTGCATTAGACAGATAATGAAGGTGTTTCTTTCAGGTGAACAGAACAGTCAGAACAAAGAGAGATATGCAATAGGAAAATGCATTTTTGGAGTCTTTCTGACATAAACATTTCATTTTGCAGTACCTTTATGTATTTATCAAGCACAATCTATGCAGAATAAGGCATTTTTCATAGTTACATAGCTGCAAAGAAAGTCTCAGCATTGATTTCTTGGTGGAAAAGGCTTTGACAACTCAGAATATACATATCCTCTCTTGTAAGACAGAAGATCAATTAGGTTTCTAGAAACAACCTTATACGGAAAGCTTCAAAGAAGAAAGAATGCTATAACTGCTTTAAAACAATTACTTACATACACTGTCCATCTCTTAGGTTTGAGTATTTAAGATATATTCTCATTTTCAAAGTACGACTCAGGAAGTTACATGAGATGAGTCTTGCACAAGCTACACTTTAGATCATTCTGAAAAAGTACATTTGTCTGTGAAGGACCTAGTGCTTCCCATTTAAATGACAGCTATCAAGCAAATCTACATTCTTATAGTGAGATCTAGCACTCAACTAGTTGTCATTTGAACTTCTAAGTTTCTACTTCTAGAAATATTTTTAATTCTGAATCACTTTCTCAGGAACCTCCCCTCCCTGCGAAAGATCTCCCTACAACAAGTATGACTAGACAGGCTGTCTGATAATATTCTCATCAGATACCGTCATCTCCTTGAAGCTCCCGATCGCAGAATTGAGTAAGTTGCCTTTTGTCATAACCTGGATTCTTCGGCAAATATATTTTGACCATTACGCATAGCTAAAATACAAAAACGAATCGGACGCCATCTTTGGAGCAGATTCCCTAGCACTAAAAGTATATGTGACATATAGAAAGCACAAAGTAGTAAGTACTTCACAATAAATACTAAAAAAAATACAGCAACACTTACAATCTTCTCACCTGTTCAGTGAAGTTAAAATATCTAAGTTACAACAAGGATAAGAATGTATTCTCCTTCATTTGAAACTGAATCCATGTATTATTTTAAAAGAAATACTACAACTAAACGAGAACAGCTGCTGTACGAGGCCTATATTGTGGAAGAGGTCAGCAGGTTATTACATTATCATGAACCCTTCTGGCTTCAATACCTAAGCACAGAAGTAGAGCCACTTTATTGCCTCTCTTTCTGGGGCCTAATTGACTAAAAATGAAACACTAAAAAAAACCTGAAACCTGTAATTCTTACAGTGATTTAAATTAAATTAACCCATATACTGGCATATTTTATTCAAAATTACTAAATACAGATGCACTAATGTAGCAGACACGTTCTAGAATATTGTTTTACTGTTACATATGACTCTTGAAAGGTATCTAGTTCAAACTTGAAAAACAATATGTAGTATACTCTGGTATCTTAAAAGTTTTGTGGAAGTCTATATTTATCCTTAGTAGAACTCAAATCTTCTCACAAGTTCGTCGGTTCATTTGTTCTTCTGGAAGTAAACACATTTCACATGGATGTGAAACAACCACTTCAAAGAGAAAGCAATGACTTCAGGAGAAAGTTAAAGCTAACCATAAAAAAACCCCCCACAACAAAATTACATAACACCACCACAGAGTTAGGCCCTACAGTCATTCTAGGGAACACAAGCAATGGGTACAAGCAGCACCAGCTATAGTAAAGAAACATTACAATTATCACCAAAACATCAAGTAATAAAGCTACAATAGGGGGTAAACCAGCACAAAACTTTTTGTAAAGTTGGCTTAAGCACACCAAAAATAGAATTACAAGAAAACCAATATGATTTATCTAGAATTTCACTATATCCTAGGAAAAAAACCCTAAAAACAATCAGAGCACAAGAAATGCAGCATAACTTAAAATTGCTAAAACAAAGGGACAGAATACAAAGCAGAAGATCAGATCAGACACAGATAGATGACTGATATACAAGATTATCAACAATTGGAGTGAAAGGGGATTCCCTCCCTCAGCAAGATGAATCAGTGTTTGATGATAGATTAAACACACTTTTAAATGTACCTCAGAAACAAACCCTCAAGTATTCATAGATTTCTGGGCTCTGCATCTACTTATAACCACTCAAAAAACCCCATTAAATCATGGGGAAAAGCTCAAAGAAAAGTTGTATTAATTGCGTAAGACAGAAACTGTGCTAGATGATATAAAAAGCATGAGAAAAGAGATACTTTCACACTGCTATTTCATGAGGCATCCTGCTCAGAAAAAAACATCCAAAACACAAAGTTTTGCTGTAGATCATGAAAACACTTAAGGAAACGTGGAGACATGCACATCAGAATAATTCAAAGAGATCTGGATAGTTTAAATATGAGAATAGGCAAGTGTTTTACATAAAGCTTAATAGGACTTGTTAAAATAGACTTAAGACAGGTATTCTTACTGGAGCAAAAAGGAATCTCAAACTACAAAGGCAGGAAATTTGAAGTGAAGTTATTCTTCTTCCTACAGCATATAATTAATTTGTGGCAAACATTTTAGTGCTAGCCACCCGACCTTAAGTTATACTATTATTAGTATTAATAATAATGTTAATATATTATTAATAATGGATTGTTAACTCAGCAATCCAAAGTTACAGTACATTAACTTTCATCCTGTTTAAATTTTGTAAGGAACAGTCAATGCCATGTTTCAAGGCAAAAACCTATCTTCTAATTGATGAATAATTAACTTCTCCTAAAAGAAACTTCTTCTATGACCATCTACTATGGGAACTTCTGTCTCTTTCTGGCCACTGTCCAGGTCTACTGCATTAGAAAAATCACTGATGCAGCTTCAGTACACTGAAGCTCCTGTAAAAGTTAAGTGTTTTCTTTAATCTGCAACAAGATTAATCCTAAACAAAATACATCAAGTCCAAACCTCCCAGACAGAGACTGTCTCCATACAGTGACACTGTTCTAGAAGATGAGAATAAAAATGAATATGAAAGTAGTTGATACACAGTCAGAACTGGTCTCAGCAAAGAAACCCTACTGTATGCTAGTTCAGAATTAGGCAAGGCACATACTCAGAAAGATAATGCTAGGTGGGGTTATTAACACTTAGGCTTTACAAAATCCTGTCCTCATTTTCTGAAAGGGTTAGATCCAGCAGCGAGGTATGGAGCAGATTATAAAGAGTGTAAAATGAGGATAAAGGCCAAGTGTTAATCCAAGAATGTCCAATACAGAAATTGAGAAGTAATTTTACTATGTCACGGTTTAACCCCAGTCAGCCACACAGATTAAGCACACAGCTGCCTGCTCACC
>NW_008795365.1:3114025-3121729 GCF_000699145.1 Aptenodytes forsteri | reverse complement strand
AGGGGGGCAGAGCCTGGAAAAGGGGTGGGGAGGATGACAGCATAAATATGTTTAAACAAACAGACAATCAGCCATTCAAAAACTAAAGAGAACAGTAAATGAAAAATCCTCAATGAAAACCACCAAATAACAAATATGGGTTCAAACTGTGCTAGAGTTTAAACATACCTGTGATGTCTACGTATCTCTTTGCATTCCACTGCCATCCCAAATATTGTAGCACTTGCAGGAATAACTCTGCCATAGTCTCCAGTACTGACATCTTGATTTTTAGGCTGTGAAAACATGAATAACAACACACAATGAGACAGTGACCTATTTCTACCATTACTGCAAAGCCTAGGTTACATATTAATAAACCATTCAAGATTACAGTCAAAACATCAGTAAGTTCTTACTGACTAGTAAAGTTTCTGGTTTTTGTCATTCCAGTTGACCATTAAAGGAATTTCTTAAATACTGTTTCAATATATCCACGCATCAGCTTTACTTTTCAGTCTATTACTTCCTCTGTGTAATTCTAAAAGTGTTTTTTTAATTTGTATCCTGTTAGAATATATTGAAACATTTGGGGACCTTTCCTTTATGCATCATTCCTATACTTAACACTAGAGGTCATAAGTTTCAGTTCAGTACAATACAAAAGCTTTTAGCCCGATAAGACTTTTTTTTTTTTAAATTAGTTGGAATCAAGGCAACATCAGAATAAAAGAGAAGTCCTTCTATTTCATAAGACCTAACAGAGGTTAACCCACATAAGACTCGTCATATTACTTTGCTTAATGTATGCTAGCTAAAATGCAAAATACATAAAGTAAAATCCGAGACCAAGTGGAATTGTTCAGTCTTCCAAAAAAGTTCAAAGTTAGCAAAAATAAATTAAGAGCATAAGCATATGACATATTTACCAAATTATAATTGATTGTTCCCTAGTGTTATGATGACAAATAATTCTACCATAATTCAGCATTTTCTGCTTAGACTGACGTGACTTTCTGCTGCCAGTTGTATCTCAAAATGACTGGGTTATAATCAAACTTGCAGGAAAATAGTGCCTTTAAAACACACACAACCACCTTTGGTGTTACTTACAAAGAGGGGGGAGGGGAAGGAATGAACAGTGATCAAGAGCGAACCATCTCTGTATGATGGAAGGTTACATCAGGGAAACATGCATTGCAAGTACCTGTCTAAGAACACGAGTTCACAGAAGTACAACATATGCAGCTGCCTCATTGCCTTTCACCAAAATCAAATTCATAGAACAAACCCAGATCACTCATTTTTAAAATACCAATAGGTATGAAATATTTACAAGACAGTTGTTCCTCATTCACCTGTCTGTGAATGTGTGCATATGTGCACACACACGTATATGCATGAATATATATCAAACAAAACCAGAATCCCATTTATACATATGTACCCACATCACCTACCATCGGTTGTAAAAGTAGATGTTCCCAAGCATGTATCAAGCTCTCCACAATTCCTTCTCCAAATAAACCAGCATCAACTGTTTCTGTGACAACCAAGGAAACTCTAGGTAAGAAAAAGAACACCATGAAATATAATGTATAACACACATTCCTGTTAACAATCATCCTTTTAAAGAAAAAAAAAACGAAACACCATACTGAGCTCAGAGCAAAACTTTTACCAGTGTTCTGAAGTTTCAATACAGATGGGCAATTTAATTCTTCCAACAAAATGACGTGTTTTGAATTGTTGTTAGAAGTTATTCAAGATGCAGGTAAAAGAGAATAAATATTGAGCAAGAGTTTACCATAAAACTTCTTGTTCAGCATTTATAAATAAATTGTGTGGGAAGAATCTAGTCAAAACAGGAAGATGTTTCAGCCTGGACACACAGCCAATGACACTGCAGAATATGTATTTTATCTGAATCTTGTGCAGAAGTATGCATCCATGCATGTGTGTTAAAAAGGAATTAAAAACCAAACAAACAAACTATAATCAAAGTACAATAAAATTACTATGCAGACTAATGGACCCTAAAATCCTAAATCCTTTGGATTTAAACCAAAAAACATACAGCATGATAAGACAAGACATTTCCAGAACAGTAACAATTTATTCCTGACAGGTGACACCCAGAAACTCACCATATACACTAAGAAGATACATATGATCAGTTACTGTAGCTCAGCTGACACAATTAGACAAGGCTTGACTGGCCTGCTAAACCATGGGAGCTTCATCATTTCAGATTACGAGCCTGTACCATCACCAAACACTTTATTAAATGTTAGTAATTAGAAGTAAAATGGATTATTTCCTTCCCATGTTTAATCCGCATCCCTAGTAGCAGTGAGCTGAAGTGATAAACCAGTCCTTCGCATATACCAAAAACAAAAAAAAATCCCCTCACATTTCCACCTGCTAAGAATTTACAGACCCTCCTGAAGAACCCCTGCTGAATGGGATAGCAAGCAAGGAGGAGCAGGGTAGCGTAAAAAGCCTAGATCACATATACTGAAAGCTGTAGTGCTGATTAAATTCTAACTTGCCAAGAGCAATTCCAAGCTGCTGGTTTGTCCCAGTAGTTCTTACCATGCTTTAGAAGACATTACTTAACATTGGAAAAATAAGCTACTTAATTTTCCAAAGCACATGGATCTCTGCTATACAGACAGGTGGGCAGATGTGTATAGACACACAAAAAGCTCAATACAAACACAAAAACCTGTTCTCACAGGACAAATTGCAACACCCTTCCACTGAATTTTACTCCAATATCTAAAGCCACACTCAAAGCCCTATGGATCCCTCCCATGGCAGGGTGCTCACATTCACAGCTAGAGTCAGCCCAGCCACCACCAGCCTTCCAGATGCAAACAACCAGGAGCCCATGCACATGACATGGCACCTTCTTGCCTCCAAACACAGTAGCACTCTCCTTAGGGGACAGAGGGGAGGGGAGGTTTTCCCTCACTCCCTGATCAGAAGAGGCAGACAATCTGCAATTTCTGATCTCTCTGACAAATACAAAAGTTGACGTGGAGTTGCAGGGGTGTGGTATGTCCCAGAAACAGCCTTCCTTTGCAGGCCGTATTACATACCTCCATCCTATTCATGGGCTGCAGAAGTGAGCCACAAGTTGTTAAGTATAAAAGTGTGTTAAAATGACTTTTATGATGTAGTAATCTAATTTCTCTTTTCCTATTGCTGCAATATAATTGCATATGCCCCAAAGCTCCCACCATCATAAAATTAAACTCCTTAACGTATGACATTGTTGATCTACCATAAATATTAGTACAATTTAAAGAACACGTTATCATTTCTGCACTGCTCTATAAAAACATAAAACATACAGAGAACCTTCTCACATTATGGGTAATATCATAGGCAAAGTTATTTCCTGTTTAGGTCACAGGGTACTTTCTGTTTTCTTGAAATTAAGAGCATATTAAAAATACTATCACCACAGAGCACAACAACGTACCTTTCAGGTATGTGCTTTGGAATTTCTATATCAAGTGACTTCAAATGCAGAAGTTTGATCTCTCTTTCCATATTATTTGCTGCGACCACATCACGGGCAAGTTCATACATGGTTTTTGATAATTCACAGGCATAGACAGAAGATGCTCCTGCCTTTTTTGCAAACATACTGAAAAACAAGAATCAGGGCTTTTCCCCTCCAGTTTAAATCATTTTAGGTAAAGCATGACAAGATACTGAGTTTTCTTAAGTTCTATTTCCGCATCTGCTTCATATTTCTAAGAAAACAGTTCAAGTCTAAAAATCATCATTAAGTGAACTAGTATCTATTGTGAGAACACTGATATCCTCTTGATATGCTATCACCAAAAAAAAAAAAAAAATTTACAGGTAGCATACGGATATTCCCCCAGCTATGCTAAATCCACTCTTTATACTAGACTCAACACTTAAAGAGTGTTTAAGTGTCATGTGTCATGACACATGACATTACAACTCCAAAACCAACATGAGTAATTCAATTTATATAGCAGTTATTGGCACAAAAAGCATCTGCAACAAATAATTAAAAAAGGGTTGAAAAAATACTACTAGACACTAACCTTCAGACTCACTGACTTCGGAAAGCTTTGTTTCCTTTCTTAAGTTTTGTCTCAATAAAGGCATGAAAGTCAATTATTTTTTTCACTAGGAACTAAATTTTGTTAGACAACAAGTATGTTTCTATTAAGTTCATGTTAAATATGCACTTATGACACACCTCAAAATTCCTGTTCCTGTTCCAATATCAAGGACAGATTTGCACCCTGAGCGGACAGCATTCTCAATTGCGTTTAGGTAAGTAAGGTTCCTCTTGGTATCGTTGAGCATGATGAAGTGCCAGCGCTCCACAAGCCAGTTTGCAACACGGTAAAAATTCTCCTTTGCATCAGCAAAGTCTGGGTTAAGCTTCACTGCTTTATGAAAATACCCAGCTGCTTCATCTCTAAAGCCCATTCTAGTAGTAAAAATGACAAATAAATAGAAAGCATGCATTCAACTGCCAAGTATCTGTATAAATCTGTGGGTCTGTAAAGAGGTCTTACATCAATTAAAACACGAAAATATTTCTAAAGATAATCTTTCTAAATACTGATATTACTTTATGAAAAAGAATGACTTACAGCTCTACATCAAATCACTTTAAAATGCAAAGGTAGTCCAAAAATATCATTGCGTGCACCAGTCTTCATCCACTACTACATCCTTTGACAAACTAGAACACATTTTACAAGAACTTGCTGC
Organism: Aptenodytes forsteri; assembly: GCF_000699145.1. Classification (NCBI taxonomy): domain Eukaryota; kingdom Metazoa; phylum Chordata; class Aves; order Sphenisciformes; family Spheniscidae; genus Aptenodytes; species Aptenodytes forsteri. The sequence goes on along the minus strand of NW_008795365.1, from coordinate 3,116,977 downwards.
AACAATGTGACAGCAGTAACTCTGCAATCCAATCTCACAGATTTTCAAGTCAAGAGAACGCTACAAACCTCAAAACCGTTTTACCATATTTAACTGGAACATATTGGAAAACAAATAAATTTTGAGTTGCCAGCACTTGCACTAAGTGGCAATTTTGAAATTAAGTTGTGAACTTGAAGCAAGTTTTTATGATCCCTATAGCATATTCTCAAATCAGACAGCACTTAAAAAACCCAAAATCTATGAAATGCAAGAAACGTACATTTTAATACAATGCTGGGAGAGTTGTTCCTTAAAACAAACAAACAAAGTAATCACAAAAAGCAAACCTAATTAAAACTATCTGGATCCACGACCTATGATTTCACTCTTAAAATTCCAGTCTCAAAAGACCTTAGAACCCTGAGCAACAGCAAAGCACCGTTTTTTCCACTGTTTGAAGAAAGCAGGAAAAGAATGCTTTACACTAATAAATAAAAGCATAAGCTCAAACCATTTAAGAACAGCCCTACACAGTACAGTATACACAACCAGCTTCTTCACTTCAAAGGTCTGTAACATGTGACCTCAAGAAGGACCAGAATTAAAAGACAGTATTCAAAGGCAGTAGTTCTCAGGGATCTAACAGGAAAGAAAGGAAGAACTTAAAAAATTGTAGGTTAACCACAACAATAACAATAGTTAACAGAGTGTCTATGAACAATTTTGGTCTCTTTTTTGTTTAGTAATTCCTTAATAAATGGTTAGAAAATATTTGAAGGCAGTGCTTTTACTTTTAAGTTTTTACTTCAGTAAAAGTGCTTTTACCTTTTTTCTTTTACTTTTGCTGTGACTATCAACATTTATTTTAGCATTGGCTGCCCTATTTTAAGCTGACAAACAGATTTGAAGTTCAACAGTACACACTATACAGCATTAAGCATATGCTTGCATTTACTTCTTTTATGCACATTTTACGTTCTCTGCTGAATTGGGCCTTGTTTATTAACATACAATACTAAATGTGAACCTTACAAAAACCAAATATACATTACTACAAACCTGAAAAGATGTTCTCCCATACTATTACATATCACTTCATCATTCGGATACAGTTCAAGTGCTTGTTCATAACAGTTAAACAGATCTTGAATCCGTGCCAGAGAATCTAGCTCTTCTGCCCATTTGAACAGAGTAAACTGAAATGTTTCCTAGAAAATAAAACATACACCACTGAGTTGCCAGTAGTTACCTGAAGTTACCTGAAAAGATGTTCTCCCATACTATTACATATCACTTCATCATTCGGATACAGTTCAAGTGCTTGTTCATAACAGTTAAACAGATCTTGAATCCGTGCCAGAGAATCTAGCTCTTCTGCCCATTTGAACAGAGTAAACTGAAATGTTTCCTAGAAAATAAAACATACACCACTGAGTTGCCGGTAGTTACCTGAAGTAGGGAACTGAGCCCTGAAAACATGCAGAGGTATCCTGACATGCACCTGAACACCCTCATTTCCCTAAGCAGCAGCATACAATTGTTTGCTATCATCCCAAGTTAGTTGGCTCACTTGAAGAAGCAGAGTATCATCACCCAGCAGTGTATACTAAGAGCCTGAGTGTATATTAATGCATGCTATACTACAAGCCAATACTAACAAGTCCCTATTTTTATCAAAGTTAGTTACAGTCTAAAAGTGTATCAATCCCCTTTCCATAGGCATACAGAGCTTATTAAACAAGTTACTGTCTGTCTCCATTATTACTGTTTTCTGCTTTTATTTTGAAGACTGAATAGGAAAATCAGTTACATACAACAAATCACAAGCACAAAACATGTCACAAAGCCTCAAGAGAAATACGGTAAATAAAATTGTTTCAGGCAATTCAAAGAGCACTTACTTTGACACTAGCTTTTAACTCAGGAGCTAGATTTAGTACCAGGAGATAATGAGCATATGCAGTTCCAAAATCCTGGTCCTCCAGGCAATGCTGAGCACTCTGCAAAGACCTAGAAACCAACTCCCGCCTGCCGGCTTCCTGACCACCTCTATGGTTACAATGAAATTTAGCGTTTGAGTTGGGCATTCTGAAGGATGTAAATACTCGCTCTTCCTTAAAAAAAAAAAAAAAAAAAAAAAAGTTGTGTATACTGTAGGCCAAAACAGTTGCACACAAAGCTGACAGATCAAACAACATTTTAATTTTCACTGGCATTAGTAAAAACATCCTCCCTCCCCACAAATCCTAAGCATTCAAAAACATGCTCATCTTTATGCCATGGATAATTCCATCAACTTTTGAACAGTGAACACTCATTTTAAAGTCAAGCGCACATCACGTTTATGTTAGACCAGGTCCTGGAAACAGGTTACATTTCTTTGCTTTATAAAATTAGGTTTTGTAATACATATTTTAGCATGTCTCCGAGCAAACAGTTTTGCACACTGTAAGCTCATGCACTCAAAACACAAGTTTCATAATCAACCACAAAATCGGCTGGTTAAAACTTTTCAACTTCAACAACAATGTCTTCATAAAGCAAAGACTCCCAGGAAAAGAGCTAACGAGCTCACAGCTTATTTTACACAAGGCAACATGACTATTTTTCCCCTTAAGAAAACGTTAAAGAGTTATCAGAATCAATATGCACATTTTTATAACTGCCTTGGTTACCACTTTAACTTTTAATGCTTACTTACGTAAGAGGGCCTAATACCGCCTTCAGGATTTTCAGACGTATCCTAAAGCTGAAGAAAGTGACGTTACATGGGGCTGCAAGAAACACAGCACCATCACAACTAAGCCTTTTTTTGTTTGTTTTCTTCTTAAAAAAACCCCACCAAACATCGGCCACCTCTCAAGCGAGCACCAGTAATTTACACAGGGTCACGCAAAACCAGGGAGGGCCGTGCAAACTCGCCTGCCGTACAGATTTGGGGGCCCGGGGGCAGAGAGGACGAGGGGGCCG
>NW_008795365.1:3108050-3113729 GCF_000699145.1 Aptenodytes forsteri | reverse complement strand
TGGGGCCGCGCCCGGGGCGGGGGCGGCGAGAGCCGACCGCAGGCAGGGAGGCACGGACCCCTCTGCCCTCGCCGAGTGAATCGCTCCCTCAAGCTGCTCCCGGCAAGTCCGGGCCCCGCTCGCCTCCGCCCCGGGGGCGGGAGGTGCGCGTCTCCTTCGCGGACGCGTTCAAGGACCGTAAGGCCTAACGCGGGATTGTGCACAGCAAGATTAAAAAATAATTTTGCTTAATCTTTATTTCTGTTCAATTTGTGACAAAAGCCCCCCCCCCAAGGTTTTTTCTACAATTTTTTTGCTTAGCCATTCACTTATTTTACCTTTTATTTGCTTAAGGGAACAGCTAAGATTTACATGTTTAAGAACCAAGAAAAAAATAGAATGCCAGAAACCAGTATTACAGAAAAGCTAATGCTTTGAAAGGTGTCAAGGAGGTGGCACTATGCGACTAAAATAACATTCATAACTGTATTGGTAAGTAAAAGGTTTGAGAAAAGTACAAACAAAACTCTGTAAACAATTTATATTTTTAATACTAGTTTAGCTTGTTACTTTTCAGGTGAAACATGGCGAATTGACTAGAAACTGTCTTAACGTTTCTTCGTATCAATATACATGTGGAATAAAAGTATTTTCATTGTCCATGTTCTTTATCCACATCCAATCTTTTAAAGCTGGTAATTCAGCTCGTATGAACACAGGACTAGAAGTGACCCACAGCAATGCTAAATCCAGTCCCTTGCCGTTCAATGCTGTTCAGACCTGCTCTACAGATCAGAACTACCACCTTAAATGTTTACCAGATGTAGTGTAAGAACTGCATGCTGTGCAGGCACTGCCTATGTCTGCCCTGCAGTTATGGTGTTCCTAAAATTTAGTTTTAATTCCACTGCTGGTAAGTCCCAGGAATTACAGTTGAGGACAACATTCACACCACCTAGTTTTAAGTCTTAAACAAGTCCTAGTTATCTTGGGCCTTTGACTAACAACTCCGCTCTGCAGCAACAGAGATTGCAAGGAGCAAAATTCAGAGCTTTGCTCCGCATCTCCAGCCCCTTATCTTGCTCCCTCCCATGCCTACACCACCACTTACCTTCTTTCTCTGTGGAGCCTGGCAGGCCGCCTGCTCCGGGGAACAACCACATGCAGGGCCGTGGAGCGCAGATCTTTCCTAAAAAAGGCAGAGTTCATTTGGTCTTGTCCTACTTCTGGGACAAGAACAGGGCATGGCATTGTTTCCTAATTGTGAAATGTTTGGAAGCTGTTCATCTTTACTTTCCTTCTCTAAAGCGTGAATGCAGCTCTTCCAGGCTTTTACAGCTGCGGATGTTCTATATGCCTTCACTTTTGAGAAACAAATGAGTACCACTTAAAAATGTCAGGCCAACATTTTGAACAAGATGAAAATAGCACATATGGAGGGGGAACATAAGACTAAACGAAACACAGTGGCAGTTAAACTGTAATCCACGGCAAACTTAATTACTACTCTATAATATTATAAGAGAGGGGAAGTCTACAAACATTTTGAGAGAAGTGACCCAAAGGAAAAAACTGAGAATAGGCAACCCGAATGACACTAGAATCAACTTCTGATAGAGGAAAGACATGCTAGAAAAACATAAAATAAGAACTGGTAAAGCCCTTGGGCTGGATGAAGTCCATGAGGATGTGCAAATATTAGTATCAGAAAGTATTGAATATTTTATATGTGAACTGAGCTCTAAAGGAAGATATAATATCTTATTAAATCAACTGGTATCAACAAGCACTCAAGCCTTCCTTCAGTTTTGAAAGAAAAGCTATGAACTTTAAATTAGTTACAGATGGGGAACAAGCTTCTCTGAATTTAGCTTAATTATGCTTCCCAGCTAGAGGATGATAGTATGGGCAAAAAGAAAGTATTAGCACCTGTGGGATATAGAGGGGGAGAGAGAGACAGACAGAAAAAAAGAGTACAGGCAATTATCACCTGTGGACAGTGAGGTGAAACAGGAGCTGGACTGTACCAAATACAGTAATGAGCCCGTATCTCTGTAGCTCCATGATTCTCCAAACTTGTTCAGCTGTATTTTTTTTTTTTGTCAGAGCACATGCCAGATGGATAGCATAAATGCTTTACAGTGCCTATTTTTAAGCATAAATTAAGTAGTACTGTGTGCTAATTTGACCCATTTGTGGGAGAAGATTATTAAAAAGCGTCAGTGTAAAATCCTTGCAATTTGCAAGAGTCAGTTCAGTTCAAAGGCTGGGGAGGCTAGCTGTTAATCTCATACTCACAAATTTTTAATGGAACACTTCAGAAAAAAAAAAAAGGCCACAGAATATAATGTTTGCAACACTGAAAAAGCATACAGCTGCATACTAAAATAATTTGTTGGGTAAAGCCTGTGCTGTAAAGGAGTGCCAGAAAGGAATGCCCATCTTATCAGATATATACGATTGCCATAATAATCATCACATTGGTTGACAGTAGAATAAATAACGTTGGTCTGCATCATGGGTGGTCAGAGATTAGCCTGTTTCTATCTGCACTCTTGATGGATGAGAGGAGAGGGAACATGCAGCCTAGCGGTACCTCACATGTGCATAAGGCCCCTAACATCTTGCAAACCAACAGTGATGAGAGTCGTGAGCAAGATGGGAGTTAAAAGGAAACTCTATAAACCTTCTATAAACCCATGACAGGACTTTTTTCCTAACGGAGGTAGAATTGCTTAGACAAGAGAAGAAACTACAGTACCTTGGAAGGATGCTATTGCTAATGATGTTTTCAACAACTCAACACAGCTGTGTGCTGCAAATGGTGGGAGTTGATATCGGTGCTCTGTAATGTCAATAAAACGGAAAGTTAAATTCACTAATTTCTAACCCATCTCTCTGTAACATACAGACTGGAGACACAATCAGCCACAGATCAAAACATTCTCCTTCATGAAAATCAGGATGTTGAAGTGGCCAGACAAGAACATAAGGAAGGTAAGATGGAACAAAACATACGCTATGCTGGTGTATGCCTATTGTACAAAATGACTTGAAGAGGGTATTTCCTGAAACCACGCTTGCAATGAATGTCGAGGGAAAATAACCAAAGCTAAGATAAATACATGATACATGGACAGGATGTTGCCAGAGCTTCATATAGTCAATCTATGTCATAGTCTCTTAAAAGAGGCTACAAGAAGGCTGTAAAATTTGATGACCTTGAGTAGGGAACGGCAGAAAAGAGGAGAATTTTCTAAACTGCTGATATAAAAACACTTCCAGCCTTAATTAGTGAAGAAAGTGCAACTCTTGCTCATTAGATAGTAATTTTTGTCCATTTAAATTAATGGGTTATTATTTCTCTTCAGTCTTCCATCTCAGGTTTTTTTTTTTTTTAAATCACAGTTCTGCCATTTCAGGGTCCGACAATGTTTTGAACTGGTGGGTCAGGTTTAGGAAAAGATGTATTTGAGAACTTTGGTGGTGGCTGGTATGTTGTCTGGATACCAATACTGGATAAACAGTGTAGAATATCAACATAATAGTGAATTTGCTTCCATGCTTTATTATGTAAATACAAGTTAACTCTTTTTATTCTGGGAAAAATGTGTTACATGTATGTATTTCTGTTGGACTACTGCTGCTTCTATTATCTGCAACTAGAATGGAATACATTTTTACTTCTCATGATTAAGGTAGATGGACCAATTTCCCCTAATGGACCTGTCATGGTAGGACAAATCTAAATTTTAGACCTGGTGGTTTTTTTGCCAGCTAAAACACCTCAGGGCTAAGCTAAACATTCATATTTTTTCTTCTTTTTTTAAAATTTTAATGCAAGCAACTCCACACAATGCATGCAACCCAATTACTTTACAACACTTCAGTGGAATTATAATAGGGAAATTACAGTAACTATAAACAAGCATGAAAAAATATTATTCTAATTTTAATCCTGAAGACAACTACAGGACAAAGTAAAACTATTCATGGAAGGCCTACTTACTCTTGAAATGCTGCTCCAGTAATCTAAACAAAGATAAGGATTGTTTGTTATTTCTTTAAGGTGTTTTTTTAAAATTCTTTTTAAATGGAGTTTTGAGTAGCATAGTAACTTCTCAGTTAAATAATACTAGAAAATAAATATCACAGCAGATAGTGTGATCTAGCAGGTGGGACACTTGGCTGAAAGGCTGAATGTTCAGGGTCTGCTTTCAGTAACACCTCCTGGCCTGCTGTGATTTCAGACACATGATCTGCACTTTTAAGTAGCAGCTGATTCGGAGAGGCCACACTCATATTTAAGACTACTTTCAGGAACTATGATTACTCATGAGCCTCCGTGTCAAGCCCCCCCTCCCCACCCCTTTTACACAATTGAGTTTTCTTATTTTCCTCACCCACATGAACAATAAGGACATTATCTTTGCCTTTGATCACGAAATTCTGTGCTTACTCACTTGAGCTCAGTGACCGCTGTCAGGTGGGTAACACACCCCCTCAGTCTGGTTTCTGAAGCAGACTCTCAAGTAGATAGTTATTAAAAAACCTAAATATTTGCAAAATTGAATCCTACCTGATACACTGATTCTACAAACAGGAGTAATTTTAAATGAGAGTCCTGAAGTGCCCACCTATTTACACACATAACTTCTGCAGGTCAGTGCCTGGGGTCATACAGAGGAAGGTTCACAGTAACGTGGCTGGCTATCTTCACCTCAGTCATTTCCAGAAATCTTAGGTGCTACTTTTTAAATGAAAGACAAAAGTAGCTTTTTTTTTAGCGTGAGCCTTCAAAATGTAAGTTATAGCCAAAAAAGGCAGCTCTATTTTGTTTCTCTGGCCAATGCAGACTAGGCTTAACTGTGGGCCCAACAATAATACATTTAAATTAATAACAAAGCTCATTGCTTCAAAAGGAGCACGAACTAACACTAAATTTGCCAAAATACAGAAAGTTAAATAGATTATAGTTACTCCCAAGACATCTAGACATATATTAATGACTAAAACATATACCCCAATCATCTAAAAACGTCCCGCCAAATCACTACTTTAAACCATTAAAACAATGAAATTATAGCTAAATTATGAATACAAGTATAATTATAAGCCTTTTCTGTTTTCTTCACGAGCTTCCTAACATTCTTAACCAAAACAATTCAGCATCGAGTGGTCTTCTCAAGGTCTTGCTCTTGCTGCAGTACTTGTTCATGGCAACTCTTTGTATTAGTTTATGAAATGAAGACATAAAGGTGAGGCTGCATCTACTTTACTCAGTATTTCACGGCCAGGCATACGAACAGGACAGGGGCAGGCGACCACCACCAGCCTTCTCTGCCGGCAGACCGCCACCACAAAGCGGACACCGACACCGCGACTGGTTTTGGACCAAGCGGCCCGTGTGCTGCTCTGTGCTTCCTTCCACCGAGAGCCTGCTCTGCCCCTTCCTAAAGCCCACGGACGTTTCCGCGAGGTGAATCACCCACCCGCGGCAGCTCAAACCCAACAAGCCGTTGCGTTTGCGGTACGGACTCTCCCGCCCAGCCATGGCATCGCGCCCGCCCAGGCCCTGCCGGGTCTCTGCTCTGCCGGGCCCCCTTGCAGCTCCCCCGAACGAGGGGATCTTCGCCTGGGGGACCCGGCGGCTGGTAGGGGAGTACCTGCCCGCGTCCCCCGCACGGGGACGCCTACAAC
>NW_008795365.1:3102280-3107649 GCF_000699145.1 Aptenodytes forsteri | reverse complement strand
TAGCCGGGAGAGGTTCGCGGGGAGGCGAGCACCGGCGCAGCGGCAGCCATGGGGCTGCAGCCCCTGGAGTTCAGTGACTGCTACCTGGACAGCCCCTGGTTCAGGGAGCGGGTGAGAGCCCACGAGGCCGAGCTGGAGAAGACCAATAAATTCATCAAGGAGTTGCTCAAGGATGGGAAAAACCTGATCGCCGCGACCAAAAGTGAGTGGAGGGGTGCGGGAGGAGACGCCGGGTCGCTGCGGGGGCGGCTCCCGGCGGCTCGGGGCCCGGCCCTTGCAGCCGCTCGCTCGGCGCCGAGAGGTTTCGACTTTGAGCCGGCGGCGCTTGCTTTTGTTGCAGTGAGTTTTGCACTGGCTTTCTCCAGCCTCTCACCAGCCGCTTTGGGGACATAGGTCCCCTCCACCCCTTCGCCGTGGAGAGGGCATAAGGGATAGCGGCGGTAGCGCCGGCAGCAGCGCCGGGTAACTCCACTTGTGTAACGCCTGTTGTATCTGCCCAGTCTCTTGGCCGGGCCTGGCTTATGTGTTTGGCGGTGCCGAGTCCGAAGTGAGCTACGATGTTAAATCCGCTGAGAACTCGGTTTCAAGTTTTACCGGTGCGTTGCAAGCTGAGCGTCTGCGAATCGCGTATCTCAACATAACGATGTACATGTATGTGCATTTGTAGTCTGTGAAGAGGCTGCTGAAGATACCCCTTTGTCAAAATTTTAAGTAAGTTCAGGAATTACCGGACTTACAGTTCTGTGGTGACAGCACTAGTTACCAGTTCTATGTTTTTGGCCTCTTAAAATGTGATGGTGTTTTCTAATTTTGCGTTTTACTCGTTGAATATATATATTTCTATATTTATGGTTGCCTATGCTGTGGTTTTTGTGGGGATCATGTTATTTTCCTTGAATGACCACGTTAATGCATGTTCTTAATGTAGTATTGTGGTAATATAATTTCTTCCATTTAACTTAAGATCTAGTAGTGTAGTCTCCTAAATATCTAGTAGGATGATTTACTATACCAATTATTCAAATAAAACACTAATGCAGTGCTGTGGCACTGTGTTCTCAAAATTGTACTGCATCTTTGGTATCATGGAAAACTTCTCAAGGAAGGGAACCAGGCTTTCAAGATATTTTCCTTAAAGTAAACTGAGAAGGATTTGGCCAATGGTTTGAGCAGTGTAGCTGCCTGGATATGGTGAGGGTTTTAAAAACTGAGATAACTCATTTTGTGCAAATAAAGAAACATTCTTTCCTGTTTTTGTCTCTGTTTGATGTGCCTGGGTAAAAAAAGGTAGAAAATGCCATATCAAACTTCACTTGTTTGTAACTCTTATTCTTTGACCAGTTAATATTCAGTTATTGCAAATCGTGTTCCTTGAGGATTATTTGAAATCTGTGACTTGAAGTGTAGGTATAAATCATCCTAACTTGGAGTGCAAAGTAAAAAAGTGTCGCTAAACTTGGATAAGAATGGTAGAGGGAAATCATTCCACTTTGCTTCTATTCCTCAAGCATCTAGACAGTATTTTGGCAACTGCCCCAAACCCTCGGTTTCTCATGTACAGTTACATATACAGAACTTAATTTGAAAGTGTGGAGCTGGTGGTGGTGAGGAAAGCCCTAACTTACGTGAGCCTCCTATCCACAGCAGAATCCTGTGCTGGTAACTGGCTTGGTGTGCAGTGCTCGGCGCGCTTAGCTGTGTGTGGTGAGAGCCAAGGGAGTCAGCGTGCCAAGCAGAGCCACCTGGCCTGAGAGTGCTTGATGAAATACTTAGGGCTAGCCCATGAGAAATATTTAGAGAAGCTCTCTGAGATCCTGCCTGGTGTTCAGGTCTAAGCAATTCCTTCCTTTCTGAGATGACAGTCAGAAATTTTCTTCTTGACTTTAGGTGCTGTACCTCATTCTAACAAACACCTGTGCTTCAGCATACTTGCTTGAGAAGTGGAAACAGAGGTTAGATCTTTCCTTACACATTTCAGGTTCCTGCAGTTGTCTCTCCCCTTCAGAGTGCCCTGCGTGACAGGTTTGAAGCTGAGTCGTCTTCCTCTGCCGCTGGTGAAGCAGTGCCACTGCCACTGTTCAATAGACATTAAAAGACAAGTTGAACCAGAGGAAACATAAGGAGGAGTTAAAAGCCATTAAACCCCCAGTGGTTAGGGTACTGGTCCTCCTTATGCTTTCAGAAGAAAACATTGGCATCTAAATTCTTTGAGGAACCTGATTCATTTGCTGTCAGGAAACCAAATGGGATTAATATTTGTTCCAAAAAGCAAGCTCGAGAAGCGGTCTAGACACAGAGCTAGCTATTCACCTCTGTCAAAACTGCATTTTCTGCACAAAGACTGGCTTGCCGCAATCTAGAGAATGTGATAATAAAGCAGGGCATTTCGAGAGCTTAGGTGACTACCTCTTAGACAACAGTTGATTTCAATTTTTGGAAAATTGTTTTAGAGTTTTGAACAAAAAATGTCATCTTAATAATAGTTAAAGTATTTCTCTGTTTCTAGAACCAGGTAAATTACAAAATTTACATCTGTTTTAATTGATACGTGAGCATAATAAGCTTTTCTGAATGGGCTACAAAATTTAAAATGTAGTAGGCGCACTATGGTTCTTAAATTTGTGGGAAATGAAGTGACTGCAATAGAGACTGCCTGCGTTTCTCTCCCTTAGCGCTTTCCTTATTTCACTTGTAAAGCAGCGGCTTACAAGAAATGTCGTGAGGATTCTTTAGGTGTGAATTACTGATGTGATTGAATAGATCCCACTTCCTGCTTGACAGACAGCCTTTTAAATGACTTTGATGCTGCCTGCACTGGGTTACATCTTGAGAGGTGGTAAGCAGATACTGCTACCACTCCCTCTAATCACAGGAGTCATCAGTGTCTCGCAGGACAAACCAGTAACATGATGTGGATCCTCTCTTTGGCTCCTTTCCATTTGTCTCCTCAGTTGTATGGGAGTGTATTTTCCACCTAAAACTCAGAAGAATTGATTTTTGTTAGTACGGGACTATACTGCTTAAGAAAAAAAAAAAAGGGAAAAAAGAAGGATCTTTTGCATTCTTAAATTGTTGAGTTTCCAGTATGAAGCATACTTCAAGTGTATCTTAACGCTTTTAAGTTTCAGTTGTTTCAAGAATCTGATAGAAAGATAAACAAGACTGACTCAAAGCTGTCTCGTTTCCTGTGTAACGGTTTGAATCACTGAGTTGTCTAGTTCAAGCTAAATATTGGAAGAATGAATAAACAATAGGTGGCTCTTTCTTTTCTTATGATGGTTAAATATGTTTAAAAGGAGTACAGAAAGACAATTTTTTTCCACTGTTAGTGATCAGTAAATACAAGCAGCGTACACATATGCCTTTTAAAATAGAAATGCAATATTTCTTATGGGATTCCAGTTCAGTTAAACAAGTGAGGATCAAAATAGTTTATAAATAACTTCTGGATGGAGTTAGTTGTTCTTCTGTTGAGAGAAACTGAATTTAAAGGTGCCTGATTGGAGAACCCTTATTCTGAAATGTGAAAGGAACTTGAGAGGTTTAGTTCTGAGCTCTTAAAATCTCTGAGATGAAAATTGTTGGAAGCTAAAACGTATTTGCTTCTGAATTCTTCTCCCTACGTTGGTCCAACTCTTGGTCTCTTGACATTAGTGTGAGATTTCTTTGGGGTTTTTGAAGATTTTTTTTGGAGGCAAGACTTTTCTGTAAACGTACAGCAGGAGCTGCCACTTCTTATGACACCTCAGGGTGGAGTAGGAAGAGTTAGCATGAGCGTAGGTTTTGGTCCTGGGCATCTCACGGGGGGTTTGTGAAGGTTACTTGTGAGTGCGTGCTCACAGCTATTCCACGTGCCTGAAAGCGGAGCCTCCCCATTCTTGGATTTAGGCTCAGATCAGAGCAGAATTCCGTTTGGGTCAACTGCGGTGACTTTGTAACGGGCTGATGAAGACAGAAGATGGAGAAGCCGGGAAAACAGAAAAGTTGAGTTCCCTAGGAGGCTTTCAAGGGGTGGTCTGTATGCAGTGCCCATCTAAGGGGAGCCTAGACAAAGTTTGAGATGGAAGGGTGCCCCACATGGGCCTCTCAGCTAAAATGCATCATAAAGCCTTTCATCGAGTCAGAGTCATCTACTGCCATGTGGGCACAACAGTATTCAAATGCTCTTATCATTTGTGCTAGAATGCAGAGCAGCCACCTTCCTCTACTTGCACCCTGAGCAACTTGCTACCCAGCAGCCCCATTGTGCGTTTTTCAGGGGGGTAGACCTGTCCCTCATTATGTTGCGCTCTCTGTTTCAGCTGAGACACATTTCATTCCTCCTGTACCCTGAGGTTTTGTGTTGTGAGCTCAGTTCTGTGAGGTCTTGGCCGTTGCATTTGGTGCAGCAGAGGAGGAAACCAGACACCTTCACTACCCGGTGCTGGTCTCTGTAGGCAGCTCAGTGTGCTCAGGCTTCTGGTGACTATTTTTTATTGCTATTTTTGTTTCATGTTTTTCACAGAGGAGTTATTCCTTGCACTCTACGAGACAGAATACAAAATAAGAACCAAATTTATTTTATCTGTAGAAAGTGTTTATTGGAATATAAAGAGTTACTGATAATTGTTACTGAAGAATGCTGGTTTACTCCAGGGAGTATTTCTGCATTCATGAGAAAAAAGATAGTGAATTCTCTTTCCTTTCCTCTGAGGTGTTATTAGTCACTGGTCATTTACAAGTTTGCCATCAAGAAGTTAAGCAGACTGGAAATCTTGTTGGCAATAGGAATAAAGCCATTCCCAATCCCATCTCTGACCTAGTAGAATAGGCTGAGTCTTTATCAAAGTCAACTGAAGAACCTAAGCCAAACCCAAGATCCAATGTGATGTCTGAGTTGGCCAAACCCATATTCTTTTTCTTGGCCAGTTTTCATAGTGTGTGGTGGTGGTTGACCTCTCAGATACTGGCCTAGGTGGGCTTTTGGTCTGACCCGGTATGGATATTCTATAACTGTAAAGGCTGTTGTAATCCACATAATAACACAGCATAAAAGCCACTCCGATCACTTGAGCCACAGTGTTTTTTTCTTAAGCACTAATTGTCAATTTTTTAAAGCTTTCCTTAGTATAATCTGCACTTACAAAACCACTTAGCTGAATGCGTAATGTGTGCCAGCTCTCAAAGTCTTAGGCATTTTCTGCAACAGAAATGTTGTTCTACTGGCACTCCAGTATATGTCAAAGAAGTAAGGTAAAACACTTAATATAGGACTCATTAATAACTTCTAGAAAAGAAATGGACATTCAGTAATGATTTAAAGAATCCACAAAGACCGAGTCAAAGCTAATGTCATTCGTACTTAACAAGGGGGGGGGGGGGGGGGGAAG
>NW_008795365.1:3092309-3102011 GCF_000699145.1 Aptenodytes forsteri | reverse complement strand
GGCAGGATAGGGAGACTCGGGTGCGGCAGGGGGGGGGGGGGGGGGGGGAAGCAGGGCATGCTGCAAGAGGGCCTTAGTTGAACTCGTGTGCAAAGTTTCCTAAATCAGCAGTGATTAGTTAGGACTCTATCTTTGATTAATTCACCTTGAATTCAGTGAGAGCTGTGAATTAATAAATCTTCATATTTAGCTTTTTAGAAAGCCATTTTAGTTTTCAATTAGTACCTCAAAAATGAGCTTTATTTCTGTTATAAGGCATGCTTTAGGTGTGATAACAGCAAATAAATGCTCTAAGTGAACACTCTGAGGTTTAAATTTGAAATAAACTCTGCTAGGGCACAGTTAGATAAAAATTACTGCTAGGGCAGCACTAGATCCTGTATCACAAAGGCTACTGAGCAGTATATATCTTTTAAAAAAACCCTTTCTATTGGAATTCAGCTCAATAATGGAAACATTAGAAAACTAAGGCAAACAGGTACTTTGGGGGCCATCTGATACAGCTTTCCCTTAAGAAAGAACTGCTTATAAAAACATAATAGAATGTTGCTTTTCCCTTCCCTTCAAGATAATTGCCACAGCTAGGGCCTAATTAACTAAGACAATACCTTTTTTTCTGCTTGTAGATAAAGTTGCTTCTGTATAAGGATCAGGAAGTGCTTTCTTTTAAGAAAATACTCTGCAGAACATTGCATTTAGCTCCACCCAAAGTAAAGCATTCATTATTGTGTCAGTAGCTATAAAAAGTGTCAAGCTCATTCTGTGGAGGATGCCAGTTTGTCATCTTCAATCATGTCTTTTCAGCTTGGATTACTAACTAACTCCATTACCTTCTTTGTCCTGTAGATGTGCCACTTCATTTTCTTTTTTTCTGTATTAAAAGTAGAGCATTGTGGTAGTGAACTAGAAGATGTGATTTCAGAAAATATGAATTTTCATGAATTTACATGGATTTTCTCAGTGATAAGAGATGTGACAGGCTGTTGTTGAATGAAGTGAAATGTCTTTTAATTGTTTGGAGGAAATATGTAATTTTTCAGCTTTAGATAAACTGTTTAAGCGGTCGTTAAAGAGGACATCAGTGATTAGTGTCATTGTCAGTCTTCAGGACAAAAACAATAGAAATGAGTGGTTTGTAGTTTTTAGAGAAGTTGTCCAGTAGATCATGTTGGAAAGTTTTTTCCTGATATTTTTCTTTTTTAATGACAAGCCTTTTAGAAACATAATATTGAATTTTATGGAACCTGAATCCATCTTCAGGAGTTGGAAAAATGGATGGATTTGCCCAATGGTCTGTAAAGTGCAAATACCTGCTTGCAATTAAATAAAGAAAAATAGACCCACTGCTATGGCTGCAGGTGTGTGCTGATCCTAAAATTATCCTATGCTTGTCAGCTCTGTATTGCAAAAATGCTGCAAATTTTAACAAGCAGAGCTTATGACACCGATGCCAGTTCTCAAGCCAGTCTAAAATCAGCTTTACAGTCTTCAGTGAGACAGAACTTCTCTTTCTGATCGGTACAGATTTTTTTATAAGGGGGCAGGGAGGGGAGATGAGCTGCTCTGGAGTGCTATGTTTTTTCTTTCCTGATGTACAGCAAGGGGAGTTAGCATGCAGACCAGGTGCTCTGCCCTCACTTTGGACAGCGAGCGCTTGGAAACATGTTTTGGAATGGCACAGAAGAGCTGCATCTCCGTACTTCTCTCCTCCTCCTCGGCTGTTTTTTAACTTTACATAATTAATGTATATAGTTTACATTGACTTTAGTGCTCTTGCTTTACAATACCAACTTCAGTCACTACTATAGCACCTAGTATGTTAACTTAAATAACAGAGGCTTGGCTGTTTGAGGGAGATAGTCCACAGTGTGTGAATCTTGGCAATATGCTTAATGTTTTGATAGGGTGGGTTGTGGCTTTTTGAGATAATTTTTATGACTCGCATATGTTTGATGGGGTTTCCTTTTGGGTCTAATGCCACTTTTCTGAGTTTCCAGACCAGATTTGCTGTTGTTCTGTGACAGTTGTTCTTGAGATGTTACGACATGCTCAGTGTTTCGATCATCTTTTAAAAGCCTTCATGTTTTTAAGTCGACAAATTAAGACACTTTAAGCAGTTGAATGCTTTCCTGGAATATCTAGTGAGTGTAAAATATATGATCAGATGAGCTTGGGCACATATTGGCAGAATAGTTTAAGAAACTACTGTTCAACATCTCTCTCTGCTGGTGGTTGCTGCCACCCACTGTAGTTGTCAGTTTTAATCAGCACCCAAAATCTGTCTTGTTGCTAAGTCAAACCCATCTTTTTTGCCAAATTTAAACTAAGCCATCACATTTTGCAATGAGTTGAGGTAGGCACATGTGCTCCATCCCAGCAGCTCATGTGGAGGTTGTGCCCCCTGGGTGTAACTTTGATAGAAGAGAGGGCAGCTACAGTGGCTGCAATTTAAAATGCCGCATGTTATACGTCTGTGACAGATGTATGCCTGCTAGCCAAAATGCATGTTTAGGTATCTCACTGGGAAAGAAGATATGGAACGGGAAGTCTGTGGCTGTGTTTATGCTATCCTCAAATTCTTTTTCTAAACAGACATTTCTGGCAATTTTCGGCAGACAACCTCAATGTCATATTGTTGTTTTTCCATACCTACTTGCACCTATGGATGGAGCTTCTTGCAGCTACCCTGTTCTTTGTGAATGCCTTTTACTCCTTCTGCTCTGTTTTTGTTTCCTCCCCTTGTTCTTTTCCCTCCTGTGTGTTTGCTCATCTTTCAGGATAAAAATAGAGAGAAAACATCCAGGCCCTCAGAAGCAATGTGGCCATTGCAGGCCAAGGCCAAACCAGAAGTTCCTGTAAATCATTCATGCTGGGGTTATCCTCTGTGGGAAAGGAGCAGTGGGAGGGAAAAATAATCTACAGAGATGGAAAGTCACAGTCGTGTTATTATGAAACAGATTGTGGTTTTACTACTGCCCACACCTTTGAATAAATGTCCCGTTGTTGTCTTTTTAGTTGAGAGGACTGGGCAGGTGGGGGTTATCAGCTCATTAGGTAGGTCAGAGAGAAGGCTTTGCCTCTCAATAGATCTGGTTGTTACAGCTTCCCTTAGTTCTCTCCAGCTTTTGTATATACACCTGGCTGGTTGGGACTGCATGTCCTTGAAGAGGAAAAAAAAAGTACTTTGTTTAATTTGGCAAAGAAGATTGAGTATCCAGGATAAAACTGAGCAGGACTGTGTATCAGACCTGGGCCTCGGAGGACATTCTATTGTGTGTGGTGTCTAGGAGTAGGTTCTCAACCACTTTGTTGCTGGTGAGTGTTTTTTAGCTTTGAAATTTGTCTATTTCCTCCATTAGGCTGATACATGTGGGCTTAGAAGTGATGAATTAATTCATGGTGAAGAGTCTGAAGCTTGTGTTGCACTTGCAGCATTTCAGCCTTAAGAAAAATTAGACTGTAATGTATCAAATCTCAAAAGTTGGGCTCTCTTCCCAAGCAGAGGGAGAGCACCTTATTTTTGCTCGTTTGTCTTAATCTGTGATTTTGTCAGTCATTACGAAGAGTTGCATGCTTTGAAAAATATTAATAATATTTGAACGTAGGTATGATGGAACAAAAAAAAAATTGATAAGGAAATTTGTAGAAGATTTAAATGAAAATATGATTGCTTAGAAAATGCTTCTTTAAAAAAAAAAAAATCCCACCGTCTTGCAAACAGGTGGAGGGAGCGTGCTGCCAGGTCACTGAGGACTTGAGAAAAACTTTTCGAAATACCATTTTGGCAGTGGGTCACTGTTCTTAGAAATCTGTCCTCGGGCTGAATTTGTAGATTATGTGGATTAACAGATTGTGAATGCTGTGTAGTTTCAGCCTTTGAAACACATCAGTGCTCTGAGAACAAAACAGTATAATTTACACTGTCAATGCTTTTTTCCTGTTAAAGTATCAGATTGGATGCTCTCTCTGTCGAAAAGGCCTCGTCCGATTGACAAGCTCAGTTACAAGCCGAATGACTGTTTCTCCAAAGCTTTTGTCTGTTCAACTCTTCAGCCTGCAAGCTTTTCTGAACAAAGTGGACTTTCTGCCAGTCTGCTCTTAAACACTCTTGCTCTATGGTAATGTTACTGTACTTTTATTGTGCCTCACTTTCCTTTATGCTTTCAGTCATTTCAAAATGCGCAGTTTCAAATTTCTGTTGTGCCTCTTGCCTAGCTCTTCCACTGTTCCAGCAGATTCGGCACCTTTGCTGAAAGAAATAAAACCACCTGGATGTATTGCATCCTTTGTAATGTCTTTTACTTATAGCAGTAAAAGAATCTAATGCTAAAAGGAATCTGCAAACACTCCTCTGTTCCATGGCCAATTTTTTTTTACAAAACACATCTGTGTGTCTACCAACACTATTACTGCTCTTCCCATGGGGTTTTGTAGGGTTGCACCTGAGGGGGAAGGCTGCCCTCCTTGAGGGGCAGGGAACTAGCTAGTCAAGCATGAAAATGTATTGTTGGCACCTGTTTCTCTCCTCTTAATGCAGTCTTTTGCTATGTTTTATGGAGGAATGGGGCTAAGCTCCAGACATTCAGCTCAAGTTTTTGTGTAGTTAATATAATGAACTAAGGAGATGTCTATGTTACACCCTTGAATCTCATGTGTAGGAGCTTGGTCCTCCGTTCAGATGAACTTTGCTGAGGGCATAGAGCAAAACCGAAGGAGATCTGAACCTAGATAAGCCAGGATACTATGGTTTAAGAAGAGCTGAAATGTGTTCTCTGTCTTGGAAAGATTCATCCATCTGTTGCAGAGCCCAAGCACCTGAGGACTGGTGGCCATTATCTCTAGGTAGTGTTCAAGTAGTATAACCTGCTCTGAGGGAATTGATGATGGGAAATGCCCTTCTGGAGAGTTGAGATCTAATGACTAGCAGCTTGGAAGACCCACAAGAAGCGTTGTGTCTATATCTGGCCTAGTAATCCATGATGATTGACCTAGCAGAAAATGGGTTTTAATGTGTGTATTTAAGAAGTAGAAGTCCTTCAAGCTACTGTCCTAGATGCAAATATTATTTTGAAAACGTAGCTTTGAGACTCAACAGAAATGATTCTTTGTGTTCACTTATCTGGAAATTTTATTTCCCTTCCTGCCTCCATTAACTGCTTTCATATGTCTGTAACTGGAATGTGTCTTAGGTATGAATTCCTCTTTTTTAGTTACAAAAATACCTTATATTTTGGTGCACCATAATTTGTATTGTATATAGGGCTCTTTTTTAATCGCTGCTATAGGTTGCTGTCAGTCCTGAGGATCTTTCTATAGTGGACATGGTTCATGTCTGCACGGTTAGTAAAATTAGAGGGGTGAAATTTTCATCTTTATACAACTAGATTTTTATCTGGAGGCAAGCACAATACAGTTTACATTTCCCCTCCACATCTTGCCTGTATAGATCACTACTTACTCCTCTTGTAACTGATTTGAGTCTTTCATAAAATAACATGAAAAAAAAGAACATGTAGCAATAGAGATTTTTATTTGCACAGTTCTGACCTGACACTAAGCAGCAAACGAGTGAATTAAATTAATGGAATGATGACGTCTTCATCCCAAGCTTCTTCCCTTT
Source organism: Aptenodytes forsteri (assembly GCF_000699145.1). Classification (NCBI taxonomy): domain Eukaryota; kingdom Metazoa; phylum Chordata; class Aves; order Sphenisciformes; family Spheniscidae; genus Aptenodytes; species Aptenodytes forsteri. Next base: position 3,096,391 of record NW_008795365.1, on the reverse strand, counting down.
AAGCCAAAAATGTTTTGTCTTTTCATATACATGGATAATTTTATGGTATGAACAAAAGAGCAAGCTGTGTCTATAGAAGTGACTTTGGGAGCAGCTTTCGGCAAGCCCTTCATCTTTTTATCTCTTTCTTTCCGTCACTATTTAAGCTATTGCCTCAGACTTGGGGACATTTATCTATAAAGTATTTCACAGATGTTGAAACATCATAGAGAAGTGTTGTGTATCAGTCCCTTCTGCATTATGTGAGACTCCACCCACTGCTCTTTTTCTGTAGTCAGTATTTGAATTGAGCGGTAGTTATAAACATTCTATTTTATCCTCTTCAAGAAAATTAGCTTAATATAGAATCTGATAGGAGAATGTGCCATATTCTCCTACAGTCATGTTTTAGACATCTCAGTATGGAGGGCATGGCAGTATGAACTCAGAAAGCAGCTGTTCTGCCCTTGCCATGCGGATTATTCAAGTGGAAGTTTAAGTCAGTGGTTTGGCTTTTCTAAGGTTTATAGCACAGTCATTCACATTTTTATAGGAAGTATCCATATGTGAAGAAAAACTTAGGTATGCCAACCTTGTTATAATGCTCCATGGACATACTGAAATCCACTTCAGATTTGTAAAGTTGCTGCAAAGCTTGCTTCGTTGAGAAGTTTTTTTCCTCATTGTATCTTTTGTTTGTAGTTCCTTAAATTGAAGTGTTTACAAGGAAGATGGCTTTGATACCTTCTTGAAAATTATTTTGGCATTATTACTATTGATGCATTTTAAAATGAAATTAGGAATTAAGATGTCAGTCAAGAAAAGTAGCAGTCTTGTTTTGGATGGAGCAAGGAACTGGACCACATTAGCAATTAATCTGATAACTTCTTCCTCCCCCAACTTCTCTCTGGTACAGAGAAAAATTTCTCTGAATGGAACTTGTCAGTGTTTGTAGGCAAAATGTAACAGAAACAAACAAGCAAAGCCCCTCCTGAAACAAAAACCTCTGATGCCCCAAAAGCATCAAACAAACCCCAAACAATTCTATCAAATTTGTTTCAATTTTAGTCCTTTTATAAATAAAGCTTTCTGTATATGCTTTCTGTTCCTGTTTATAATAGCTATGATTTGCTTGTGTTGAGGATCTTCAAGGCTTGTGAGTGGACAAAAGGGATCGTATGCTTTTGATGTCTCAGATTGGAAAGTAAATCCTTGTGAAGAGAATTTGTGTCTTTAAGCGTAGAGAGAGTTATCTTTTGAGAAAGGATGCTGCTGTTCATCATGGAAATTTTCTTTCCTGAAGCCCTCTCCTTCAGTTTCTCTTTTAAATATGGAAAATTCCTATGTTTTAATAGTGGCCTATAGAGAGCTGATCTCACATTTCACAAGGACATTATTGAATGGCCTTATTGGAACATTGCTTCCTGGACACTATTATTAGTGTAGTAGCTGAGAGAGATATGAGCAGCTGCCGAGTTTCGTTCCGAGTGCCTGGATGGGTGGGTTGGGGTGGCATTCCCAGAGTGACAAGCAGAGGCTCTGGGGGATGCCAGGAAGGAATTTTGCTTGGAAAATAGTTGACGTTAGCTCAGTGGTTTGTGCTTCTGTCTCTTCTCTCTCCGTCTCCCTTCTGAGAGGTCTTAGTAGCATGACTTTTTAAATGATCCTTGCTATAGCCTGCCAGAGATTGCTGCCTCCCTCACCTCATTTGATGTCTTTAGCTGCCTGTTCTGGTGAAAATTTATGGAGCAAACTTATGTGAATATTCTAGTTCGAATATTAAGGAAGAGCAGGAAAGGTCCAATAGCATGGGATTTAGCACATGCTAGCATGGAGACATGCTCAGGGTTTCTAAGAGAGTTTGGGACAGAGCTACTTGGACAGAATAAAGGCTGAATCAAGTCCTCTCTGAAGTATGTACCTCTAATCCCTTGATAGGTTTTGGAAGAGGTATGGTTTAGATTTTTTAAGTAATTTTTCCTTTGCTTCCATGCATCTGCCATTGCTCTTTCCTACTCGGTAGTAATTTATTGAGTAGGAGTAATTTACTCAAAGAGCAAGAACAGAACAAATGCTGTTTGGTGGTGGCATTGCCAGAGGCCACTGATGTTACAGAGGAGGGAGTTCTCTGCTGGCAAGTTGATGACAAAACCAATAGGAAGGTTTTTTTTCTTTTTTCTTCACTCAGAGTAAACTGCCGTCTCTCCTAGTTGGCATCCCTCCCTTACAATACCTCCACTGTTGCCAATGTCACTTGAATTTTTACTCACAGGAGAGCAATGAGGGGGGGAAAAAACAGGGCTTTTGTAGCCCTAAAAAATAGTGGATGGAATACTTTGATGTCAATAATTAGTAATGTCAGAGAAAGACAGCACGTCAGCTCTCTTCTTAGGAGGAGTGTGGTGGGGTTTCTTGTTTGCTTGTTTTTTGAAGTTACTTGTTTATTCTCAGTTGCTTTGCTTCCAGAGAGGGACCCATTATAGTGCTCTCTAGCGCAGTTTTCTTCAGCCTTTTCAGTTGAAGGATTCTCTAACCTTTTCCAGGAAAAAAAAAAAATCCATACTATTTTGTACAACATTGTAATATTGTTGTGATAGCTTTCATTTATTGAGCATTCTTGAGTGAACTTGTGCATTTGTCTTCCTTTTCCCCCATGTTTTTTGTTTGCTTAAACCTGTTGGGTTTTTAGGAACATTTTAGTGGTACGTGTAGTATAGGGAGCTGAGAATTCCTTGGTGTCAGTAAACAGTTTAATTAATTTTTGTTTGTTTTCTTAAGTTACGATGTTTGTCTGTGAGGTGGTTTAATGTTTTTGGAATGGTTTAGATTCCAGTAAGATACATAGTTACCATTGTAAACGAGTAATGAATGTGATGGGGAGAATCGAGGGTTGTTGCATTCATATGTGCACCCTCTGTTGTGTCTAAGTAAAATGAAGCGTGTCTACCTGGCAATGACTAGTTCTTCTGCATACTGTTAGTGATATGAAATAATTAAGGAATTTCCCTTCTATGTGAATTCCTGATTTACCCTATAATCATGCAGTGAACAGCTTGGTGTGGTGGGGATTCTTGATAGCAAGAAGTTCCTTATTTAGAGTTGCCACTAGAAAAACGCAGTAGAAGGAGCTATGTGCAGGAAACGTCATCAGGAAAATTAAAGGTGAGTTCACTTACTTCTGATCAGCCCAGTCACAACCCATTTTAAATTCTTTGTAATGGTTTCCAGTGTTCTATTTGTAGCATTGTTTTTTCTGTCATGTAAAGTATGTACAATTTAAAATGCATAAATACGAGACTAGTCTTAAAAATAAACAAACCTCTTAACCTACATAGCACTTAAAAAAAAATCCAAAGTGTGTAAGGCATTTTAGATGCTAGCCTTTCAACATCCTGCGAAGTAGGTTGGGCTGCTAGTTCTGTTTACAGATGGGTGAAGTGAGAGACCGCGTGATTAGATAAGATTGCACATCAAGTCTTTATTGGAGATGGAGTTAGTAATTAGGAGGCCCTGACATTTAACCTTATTACCCGTGCATTAGAATATTCTGTTTTGTAAGACAGCTTGCAGACATTGGGATTGTATTGTGAATTGTATGACAGTCTCAGACTACCCGTTCAGTTTCCTAAGCAGCAATCAGAACTGTTTTGGTGTAGGTGCTTGCAGATTTGAAGACGACATGTTGGGTTTTAAATGCTCGGTTTTAGCATGCAGTCGTGTTAAATGTTCCAGCGAGGCAGCGACTGCATCTGTTTGATTCTTTGTACTTTCTGGAATATGAAGGACCTGGGACTGTGCTTACCTTGGTGCCCTGTTAGAATCGGGAACATGTGGGCTTCTGCTGGCTGGAAATGTGTCCCAAATCCAGCAGTTAATTCCAGAACTACATCTAGTCAGGCAGTAACCTACAGATGCTGTACTAGTTGTAGTATAGTGGCTTTGACTTATCCAAACCTTGTGTGCTGGTTTTGGCTGGGATAGAGTTAATTTTCTTCGCAGTAGCTAGTATGGGGCTATGGTTTGGGTTTGTGCTGAAAACAGCGTTGGTAACACAGGGATGTTTTCGTTACTGCTGAGCAGTGCTGACACAGGGTCAAGGCCTT
>NW_008795365.1:3052728-3091629 GCF_000699145.1 Aptenodytes forsteri | reverse complement strand
ATTCTCTCCCCCATCCCATTGTGGGGGGAGTGAGCGAGCGGCTGTGTGGTGCTTAGTTGCTGGCTGGGGTTAAATCATGACACCTCGACTTGTGCCTAGCAGTCCTTTGTGGCCAAAGGTGCAGGTTGCTGTCCCACCCTGTGCACATGCTAACCCTGCTGCTGGTGCTGATGGTGGTCCCCTGACTTAGTCCTGCCTCCCTGCTCCTACTTGCTTCAGTCTGCCTCAGACACAGGCATTGCCAGCTGCACCCTTCCAAGCTCACTGCCAGTTTTGGCTCACTTTTCTCCTTTTCTTATCTCAGTGGCCCTACCAACTTAGTCTCTGTCCTGACAGACGGTTACTACTGAGACCAGTCCTAAATTTAGCCCCAAATTCTTCCTTCTGGACCCATCCTTAGTCCTAATTTGGTGACTGCAGCCTTTAGCAGATACAAGCCAAGAAAGGAAATTTTCCCTGCCGATGCTAATATCTTTCATTGTTTGGCAAACCCTTGCTGAACCCAGCAATGAGTGTTCCTGCTGGCTGCTACCCAGCCCTAAAAGTAATTGACTGAATTTTTGGATCCTTCTCTTTCTGTGTCTTGACAGTGGTAACTAATAACAAATAAAAATTATCTGAAAACCCTGCAAGTGAATCCTAACTCAAGTCTTGCCCTAGCGCAAAATAGGTGGCTCCCACTGAACTGAAATCTAAATCTTACTTGCTTAGTTCCAGCATTTTACGTTGATTAATTATGGACAAATGTCTTAAATTAGAGTAGCGTAAATCTTTGGAAACCAGGAGTGAAGATTATAAATTGTATGTAAAACCAATGTGGCTTTTGTTTACGCCAATGGGAAAGACGATAAAATAGAGAGGTCTTCACAAGGGACTGAATCTAACCTTCTTCCTATTTTTCTTTACAGGTTTCTTTGGGCAGCAGTCAGCAAGCCAGCTTAATTGTAAGTTGCCAATAGTCACAAAGTTTTCAATTTTTAAGGTAATTTGGTATTAGTAATATCACTTGCCTTATAAAGCACTTTCTTAATCTCTGTTACTAATAAGGAGAAGAGAATGGTTGTGCTCTGAGTTGACCTCAGACCAGGAACTCAAGAGGACTGTTTATGCAGAGGTTCCCATTTGCAGATGCCTGCTTTGGGATTTGGTCTCTGAACTGAGACAGATAGCTGTGGAAGATTTCCCCCCCTCCCTTGCTAACCTTATATGAGAAATAAAACATCTGAGTACTTTTCCTTTCCTTTTGTATCCATATAGTCAATTGTATGTGAATGATTTGTCTCATCTATCTTGATTGCACTTTGTTTGAAGTTTTAAATACAGAAGGAGTAGATGATTAGTTTCTCTCAGTAACGGATACATAAAATTATTTCTGTGGGGAAAACTCTGTTCAGTTACCAATTGTAATTAGGAAATCACCATCTATTTTCTGCCTTCAGTTCTATATAATCTATGCAACTGTGAACATTGTTGAAAACTTACTACTTCTGTCCAAATTTCCGGGGCTGGTCTTTGGTATGTTTTACCGGGTTTTGGTATAGGTTGCTGTGATGTAGAAATAGGAGGGATCAGCTTGTGATACTCAGGTTTGTTTTTAATTTGCTTCTCTTATTGCTAACTCTCTAAATAAATATGAGATCAAATAACTTGTTTTGAAAGAGTGGGCTATGCTGGGGAAAAGCCGTAATGTTGTGCTGTGGGGTTTGGCCATTATCTGAAAACCCTGCAAGTGAATCTTAACTCAGGTCTTGCCCTAACGCAAAATAGGTGGCTCCCACTGAACTGAAATCTAAATCTTACTTGTTTAGTTCCAGCATTTTACATTGATTAATTATGGACAAATGTCTTAAATTAGAGTAGCGTGAATCTTTGGAAACCAGGAGTGAAGATTATAAATTGTATGTAAAACCAATGTGGCTTTTGTTTACGCCAATGGGAAAGACGATAAAATAGAGAGGTCTTCACAAGGGACTGAATCTAACCTTCTTCCTATTTTTCTTTACAGGTTTCTTTCCCTTCAAACTTCTGTCTCTCTTTAACATCCTAGTGCATCTCTTCTTTCTCTTGCATCACCCCAGAGTTATACGGTACTTTTGTGAGCATTCTTGTGGTCAGTTAACATGTATTAGTACAAGTTGCACTTCTAGCTTTAAATGTGCCTCTAAAGAAGTAAAGATGAAGAAAGAAACAAATGTTTGAGATGTACTGAAGGCCTACGTTTACCTAGACGCACATCTGTATTCTGAGCCTTGCACAAGCTAGGTGATGGTAGAAGGTAGAAAAACCCTGCTGGAGCTTCCAGAGGAAAAGCTAATGATGCTTTGCAGCACTGTGCCTGAGGTTAGATGTAATCTCTTGCTGTCAATGCAAACTCCCAAGTCCCCAGTTGATACAACTTCTATAAGGGCCAGAGCCTGTCTGTGAGAGACTTTGTCCTGTGCTGAAGGTTTTGGTGCAAGGTGGGCAGGCTCTGGAACTCCCTCTTCCTTCTCGATCTCTTTTCCATCCCCGTCCCTGCCTTGGCTTTCAGGACTCCTGTCTGTGGTTTAGTGACATAGTATCTTGGGTGTGATGATAGTTTGTATGCTTAAATGGCTTTCGTGCTGTACACATTTGAATTTTAGTATTACCATGCTATTGGTATGTCACCTGTCATTAGCACAAATTGGTTTGCTATTAGACCCCGGATGTAGGGGTGTCTCCCGCGACCTGTATGTGACTAACGATTGCAGAGCTGTGCTTCCCAGTGTCTGCTCTCGCGTGTCCTCACGGAACGTTTGCTTTTCCTGCCTGCTCTGCCTCTTCTCCTGGAAGATGTAGCTGTCACTTCTATTTAAACAATTATTTGTATAATCTCCCCTTTCTGTGCACTGAAGCAAAGGAGTTGAAGTATAAATTATAGCAGAACTTTTATTGTAAGGTCTCTGGGGAAAGTGGATGTTGTGCTTTCCTGTCTTGCATGTATGAGGCTGCGGCATATATCCGCTATACTGGACGCTTGCTTAATCAGATGTGCCAGTATGCTTCCCCTTGAATAATTTTCCTTGTACTCTTAAGTTAGACACTTATGCTTGAAACATTGCCTGAACATTTAATCACTTTGGATGGGTATTTCTGCCTGAAAACTGTGGTAATGTAAGTAATGTTCATATTGTGATCCTATGAGCTCCTGCTGGTATTTGTATATGTGCTTATGTGTTGTATCCTGATACCTGTGTAGCCCTCATCCATGACAGGAAACCAAGGGAAGAAAAATTTACTAACCAGAAGAACTTGTACTTCAGTCCATATACCTTCTTTGATATGCTGTCCTTCCCTCGACAGGGTTATTATTTGAATTGCAGAATTTAAAGTTGAGGGCAGAATAGCCTGAAGCACTCTTTGTCAAACTAACTGAGAAACCTTCACAATTCGTACAATTAAAACCAGTATCATTTCTGTAGCGGTCATCATGTAGAAAGAGAACCTCATACATTTTATTGTAAACATGACAGGCAGTATTTCTTACACATCGTGGGTCACTGAATTCCTGATAGTACTCTTAGAGGCTTGCTAGCCAGTGATTACTTACGTAGAGTAATTTATGAGAAAAACTGTCAGCAAAACTACAAGCCTTAGCTGAGCTGGGTGAGATTTGTTATACACTGTGGCCTCCACTAGGGCTTTGGCAAGTGCACCTTTTCTGAATAAAGACAGACCTTGTCAAGCTGTCTCTGGTAATTACGTCTGACATAGCTAATACCTGAAATACAGGCAGAACAGTCATGTGGCCAAATCGTGGCTTGTCAGCAGTGAATGTGTTTATATTGAGTTGCCTGTGTTGTTTTTGGGAACGGAGCATTGCATAAAGAACATCTAGAAAAGTTTTGTAGATATTTGTCCATTCTGTGCTGAAATAAAAGTTTATAGTTCTTCAATGCCAAATGGTTATTTATATATTTAATTAGAGTATAAGAGTGTTCTTTGATAAGAAGAGACTGGTAGATGTGTAGACATTTTCAAATACTGCAAACAGGTTGATTTTGAGTATCTGATAGTCACAGGAAGTGTCTATATTGTCAGTCCTTCCTAGTGCTGAGGGAATTCGGGCACAGCAACATTTAACCATGTATCTTTTTTATTTGCCATTGACCTCCAGTGTTTCACCTCTTTTTTTTTTTAATGGATTATGATGTTAGATTAAGTAACACTGTCATGCAGTGTATTAGGTGCTGCTGTTGCTTTCTTTGATGGCAAGGGGAGCAATTTAGAAAAAGAAAGCAACTAAAGCATAAGTGTGTAGAAATGGCCCCGTGCTTGATAGCTGAAACTGCAGATAACACAACCAAGATCATTTAACTGTCCCGTTAGATAAAAAGATCCTCTAGCAACCTGAGATTTCTACTGGCATTGTTTCTGCAGAAGAAATATATGATGTGCAAATGCTGGCTTTTAAGTTTAAGAAAAAGCACAAAGAATTATTTTCTGTTCCCTTATTGCCTTCGTGTGTTCTGTGCATCAAAATTTTCTCATAGTAAGAAATGAAAATATATTTAGCTTGCTAATAAATGAGAGAGAGCTGCTTTAAAGCGATTCAGATGGAAATTATTCATATTGTAAGCAAATTCCTAAGAGAGGCACTGGGAAGATAAGTACATGATGCAATCTGGAGTGGAGTCTTTTCTCCTTTCCTTTAAAAGAGCTTTGCATGGGTGTGTTTTGTTGCTTTCTAGCTTTAAGACTTTCTTAATTTTAATTTTCTACTATCAGAGGAAAAGTCTTTGTGCATTACTGTGGCAAAAAGGCTAAATGGATATAGCCAGAAACAGCTGTGGTTGCTTTCAACCAAACGTGGCCATTTGCTCAGTTGTCTTCATGATTCTTTCCTCCACTTTTTAATTTGGTTGGCCATGGCTTCTTTTCTTTTCTAGCTCAAAAACAAGTTTACAATTCAAGGAAAGAAAGGATTGGAACAGTCTTTGGCATTTTTCTGAATTACACATTCCTGCAGGTAGCAGGAGTCACACAAGTTGAGCAAAACAACTTTGCCTATTAATGTTTTGCTTGGAGCCACGGAATGAAACTTCAAATACAGAAAACACAAATGATAAAAAAATGTGGTAAGCTTGTGACTTGCGTAATATGTAGTTTCCTTTTTTCTTTGGTATTTCCAGTTTTCTCAAACTCTTTCAAGCCTTGGACACAAAGTGAACTTGAATGTCTGTGACTGAAACCCCTCTGAAAGCACAAAGAATGCCAAAGAAAAGCTAGGTTTGCAGCTGTCTAAAGCAACTTCCAGCTGATAACCTGGCTCTCTCACATCCTATTCTTTATTATACAAATCTGGCTGCTAGATCGCTTTGGTGCAGTGCTGCCCTATGAGCAGCCAGAGGTTCCTTTGGTCCAGCTGATAGGAGGTTAGTTGAGCTTCACTGAAGAAGTGTTAATTCTGGTTTATTGAGTCATCTGCCCCGTTGCTGTTTCAAATAAATAGAGAAGATAAATTGGAACAAATGTTTGCATCTTATTCTATTTGGTCTGTTTGGCTGTATCACAGCATATTATTTAAGTTGCATCACAGGAATTGGTACTGTGTTGTTTGTGGTCCCCCCCCCCCCCCCCTAGTGTATTGGTAGCTCTTTTGGTTTTTCCTTTTGTCATCTTTTTGTTTCCCTCTGATTTTCTGTGATGTTGACTGTTTTTTTTTTTCTTTTTAAACCAAGTATAAAACATATTTCTCAGGGAAAGGCAGTTTCTTACTAATATGTAAATACTAGGTACAGAAATGAAGAAATGATCCATGAGAGAATTAGTGCTATAAAAATGTTAGAATATTATTTATACGAGCATCAACACTTTTTTTCCTGAAGATGGCTGGATATCATGGAAAGTGCTATAATGCCTTCTGGTCTTGCCGGTTCATATCTAGCTAATCTGTGTGCTATGAAGAGGGTGAGAATGGATAGGGAAGCACGTTGCCTGATGCCTAGTGAAATTTTCCTCCCCTCAATTAGTTGAATCGTATCAGTACTGCAGAAGAGAATACCAACATTTGTAGAAGTTCCATATGTAGTTTAACTGTCAAAGAGGGTATAGTGAACCGGTGACACAGCATGGTGTGCAAGAGTGGAAACTGACAACTTCTTTGTCTAGTTGAAAGCTAATACTTTGAAAATGCTGGAGGAACTTCAGGTGCAGCTATGAGCAAATTAAACTGTTTCCAGCTTTCATGAGTCCTAAGTTACTAAAATAGGCCCCTTAATTGCTAACTTTTAAAAGTTTTTAATAAATATTGACTTACTAATCTCACGTATTTGCACAATATCAATGTGACTTGATGGGCATGCCTTCGTAGCATGATGAAGAATTTGGCAGCTGGAGGACTGAACATTTGCTTAGCTGCTTGTGATCTTGGTCAGATATGAATCTGGTGATCTGGATAATAAACCCCAAAATTGTTGGCAGTTACCACGCAGTAGACCTTCACTGTGAATTACAGTTTAGTGCATTTGCCTAACATTATGTAGAAGTGAGTGTAGCATTGCAGCATCATCTGTTTTTGTTCTGTTGTAGTATTAAAAAGAACTTTTTAACAAAATTCTTGAAAAATGTTATTGTGAAATACAGCCAGGAAATTAAACAAAATTATAGATGAAGACACTTGCCTTAATATGAGGTTATGTTATAAGTTTGGTTTGTTCGACATTTAAAATGAATGAAGAGTAGTGATGAGGATACTAATTTTTTTAGATGTAGTTGAAGCTACTGCTTCTTTAACCTTCCTATATTGAGTCATCAAGGTTAAGATTCATAGTGGCTATCTATTTCTTATAATGGAAGATCTGATTAAAATTTTGTTACAGTTCTGGCTCCAGGTCGCATTGGGATTATGCCAGTGCCTGTAGACTGATTTTCCTGAAAAGATAGATCCCTCAATCCTGAAAGTGCTATTTTTTATAATGTAGATGTCTTTTTCAAAGGTTTTAGTTGTGGTTTTGTGTATCTTTTTTCCTGAAGAACAACTAATGCTCTGCTTGACATATAAACAGCGTAAGTTCTACCCACTGTTTTAAAATCCAAGTATTTAAGATTCATAGGTATGCTCCAGTGAAACAGCTGTACACTATTTCATTATCAATGTACCTGTAGCAGAAGTGATGGGAGTGAGACTTAGCAAACTGAATAGCTGAGTATGTTGTTCAGTAATAGATTTTAGCCTGCTGATACCCTAGAGGCTGCGGTACCTTCCGGTATAATAGCTGGGGCACAGTGTGAGTCAGTGACTTCGTCAAAGTCTATACATGGGCTGGAATGTAAAACAAAGTCTCTTGAGCCCTGCTCTTTTGCTTTGTGCGCAAAGCCAGCTTTCCTAATTAAATATATTTATTTCTACTTTTAAACAGATATCTTTTTGATTTGGGAAGAAGGTATGGCCCAGAGCCGTGGCAGGGCTGCAGCCAGCCAAGGGACTCTCAGCTATGTGGTGCATGCACAGGACACCTGTGTGTGCGGCATTTGTCAGCTGCTGAGCCGCTATAAATTATGTCATCAGAGACATCCTTTGTTTATATCTTGCTGTGGGTTCATCACTTATCTTTAACCAACAGCAGGTTAGACTTGCTTCGTGTTTAAATCCAGTTTTCCTTGCAATACTGCCGCATCAGTTTGGTCTTGTGGCTTTTAAAAGAATGCGCGCAATGGGTCGCTTCCTGTATGTGTGCTGCGTGTCCTCGGTGGTTCTTTTCCCATGGATACAGGATCTGTGCAAGCCCAGGGATGGCCGTTCGCATCTTGGTCCCATGTTTAGTTGTGGAGTTACATTTGCACATTGGGGAAGTAGCAGAAACAAAGGTAGTGCTGCACACTGATCAGGGATTTCAGGTATGTCTGTTGAACGTGCTATTTTGTTTAAATTACCAACTCACTGTTTCTAATACACAGTCTTTTCTTGGAAAATAAATCCTCTTGGTGTTCTGTGTATATGCTTTATGTCACAAAAGAGTGTCTCAGTTCTGTTGGTGTTAAAAAAAAAAAAGAAAAATTAGTTCTTTTTTTTTTTTTAAATCTATTTGCACACATCATCTCCTAATGTTATTAGCGGGGATGGGAGTAATGGATACAAAGACTTTTAGAGACGCCTTATGAAATATTGGTTTGGGGTGCTAACTGAATAACAGCTTTTCTGCATGTATTTCTGCCAGTTATACCCTTTGAGAAGTGAATTCTGGGTTTCAAACTGCTTTTTTGTTTGCACTAAATGCGCTGTCATGTTTTCCCTGATCTACTTTTGGACATACTTGGTGAACCAGGGCAGAGAGGTTTTCTTTCTGTGTGTAGTAGGCCTTTCCCCAGCTCAAATACTCAGCAGTCACATGTGCGGGGGTTATCATCCTGGTTTGAACTTTGTTCTGGCTTTTGAATGTGTTAATGCTCCAGGATCAACAAGACAGCAGTTAATGAAAGTACAGGTCATCAGTGTTTAGTTTTGAAGTGGAGACTGGCTGTGCGAGGGGAGATGTATTTCATGTTACTTCATAACGTGGAAGCAAGGGAGCTGGCTGGACTTTTGTGTGCTGCTCTTCAGAGCTGCTAGCCTGCTCTTCTGGAGAGCTGGAGTCATAATTCTGGTACAGAGAGTTTTATTACTGACCAGCAAAAATCCTTGATACCTGTTCTCCAGCAGTCGTGTATTTTCTCATCTTGCTTTCAGTCAACACAAATAAGAACAAAGGTAAATAGGAGTCAGCGGGTCTGTGTAGAACCAGGGTTGTTGCATTTCTCTTAGTTGGACACTCCTGCTCTTGAAATAGCATTGCAAAACGCCTCTGTCAAAAGGTGAAGTGGCAGTTACAGGTCTGTGCATACTATTCCCCCCCCCATGGAGTTTGTACCATATGCAACTACTCAAACACCCCCCCCATTTGTTTTGGCTGGTGAACCCTCTCAAAATTTCTCACGGACCTTGGTCTTTTGGATAGAAAGGTATGGGAGCTTATAATTTTATGGAGTTGCAGTGAACCACATCTAACATGTTTTGCAGGTTACTAGAGGTCCAGTGGACTGAAGTTGGAGAATCACAGGCATAGGGTAGGCATACAGCTCTAAAGCTTTATCAGCAGGGTGAATCCTGACCGAAAGCACCAATTCAAAAGTAAAGCAGCCTTAGTTGCTGAAGGTAATCATCATTAAAGGCTTAATGTTCTTTGTTAGGTAGCTTCTGACTGACCCTGCCCGAGATTTTCATGCCAGCATGGCCTTCATCTGTGCAGGACAGTGAGAAAAAATACTGCCATGATACTGTAATTTTTTTAAAAATGCAGGTAACACTAAATCATCGTGATACTAGTAAGAGCAAGTACAAACCTACTGGGCTATATATCCCTATCCCCCCCCCCATGGAGTTTGTACCATATGCAACTACTCAAACACCCCCCCCCATTTGTTTTGGCTGGTGTCAACCCTCAAAATTTCTCACGGACCTTGGTCTTTTGGATAGAAAGGTATGGGAGCTTATAATTTTATGGAGTTGCAGTGAACCACATCTAACATGTTTTGCAGGTTACTAGAGGTCCAGTGGACTGAAGTTGGAGAATCACAGGCATAGGGTAGGCATACAGCTCTAAAGCTTTATCAGCAGGGTGAATCCTGACCGAAAGCACCAATTCAAAAGTAAAGCAGCCTTAGTTGCTGAAGGTAATCATCATTAAAGGCTTAATGTTCTTTGTTAGGTAGCTTCTGACTGACCCTGCCCGAGATTTTCATGCCAGCATGGCCTTCATCTGTGCAGGACAGTGAGAAAAAATACTGCCATGATACTGTAATTTTTTTAAAAATGCAGGTAACACTAAATCATCGTGATACTAGTAAGAGCAAGTACAAACCTACTGGGCTATATATCCCACCTAATGTGGGATATATTACCGCTAATATATCAGCGGCCTGTGCTGCTGATCCCCACTGAGCTGCTTCATCTGGCTCTCGTCTCCCTCCCCAGAGTCTGGAAGGTGCTACTTGTGTGACTGCTCTCCCGTACAGCTATAAGAGGTTCTCTTTTGCCTACCTGCAGACTTTCCTCAGCAAAGTGTCTGAGAAAAGCAGAGGTGTCGTACGTAGACAATCTGTGAAGCACGCAAGGTGCCATGGTCTGTGACTCTTAATGCTGTTTTGTGCTGGACGTGCTCAGAACAGCAATGGAACAGGTTGGAACAGCCTAGACCTTGAACGAGTGCTTTTCGTTGTGTTTGTAGATTGTGTACGTGTATTGCATCTTGTTCTTGTAAGTCATAGAAAAGTGCCAGTTTAAATGGGCAGAGTAGAAAATGGTAGTCTGAATTTGACGAATGTAGAGCCTCATGCTGCTTAAGAATCCAATTTATTTTGGAATATCACAGCTGATGTGTTAAAATGGGGGGTTCTTTTCCCCTGCTTCAGCAATAATTTTAGTATAAAACCTGGACATGAGAAGAAACATTAGTAAATGAAGGAAGAAATGCATTGAGGAACTTTTAGCGTAGGAATTATTTTTGGTGCTAACTGGGACTAGAAAATGAGATTCACAAGGAATTTAAAGCAAATGTGTTAGCTGGCCATGGGATCTTTCACATATGTTGCAGCTTTCTGCAACATTCATAAAGAGCTTTTGTTTGTGAGGAGCAGAAGAAAAAGCAAGAAGCTATGAACTGCCACCTTGTCTTCAATTTTTATTTCAAATTTTATTTCTTCAGAGGAGCTAAGCATGCTTGACTTTTGAATGCATCTCTCATTCATTCATCCTAACATAAAAACGTTGCCTTAGGTGATGTGACCTAGTAGGATAGTTGCTAGTACCAGTACAGTGCATTAGGTTTGTTCACTGTGGTTCTGAGGACCAGCTGCCAACCGCTTCTGTCTTTGTGATCTGCCAGCAGTTCATGGACCCCAATTTGCTAGAAACTGTTCTGATTCACATCATTAGGACTAGGTTGGAAGCTCCTGCTTTCTACAGAAATAAACAAATATCTTTTCCAGCTGTCATTGGCAAATGCATTCACTGAACACTTTAGGGTTTCCAGTATTTTGCTGCCTTCTTTCCGTATGTGGTAGATCGAATGAGGCTAGCTCCTTTGTTGTACAGACTTCTATGTTTTTTTTATGGACGTTTATTGATAGCATAGTCCCACAGCTACAAAGCAGCAGTGCAGCACAAATGAGATACAAAACTGGGATTCCTGACTCCTTTCTTTTGGGCTGTGTTGCCTTTAGTGGTAAACAAACTGAATTATCCGAAATAGGGTTTGAGCAAATGGAAGTGTAGTTGATTTGTCTTGTGATAGACTCTTCTCTTTCAGCAGAAAACTACAGCCAGCTTTTTAAAAGCTTGCCATGGGATACCTGCTTCACAATATTCTACTAATTATGTTTGGTTTTTAAATACGTGTGTGTTGAGTAGCTCTTGGGCATGCTGTTGTTGCAGGACTGAACTTGACGTGGCAGAGCATCTGTGTTACTGCTCTGTAACAACAATGTATAGTTGTTGCTCCAAGTGCGTGGAAGTTTTATCGTAAAGGTGGTGCTCCAGACACACAAAGTAAACTGTTCCCAAAGCTAAAAAATGTTCTTCATAGATCCTTCCAGTCAGCCGTCTGAAACTGCCTGTGAGAAATACTAGCAGCATTTTGGGAACAGGCTTTGTCAGTTGAAGAGCGGAGGCTGCCCTGAGTTGTGGCTGGATCAGGGATACTGCATTTGTTCACAGTGATTCTTCAGGGGAAAGAACAGACTTTTCAAGTATGCTAATAGATGGTTATCTTGCATTAAGGAGACCAGCTGTGAAGTGTTTGCAGAGTCTCCCGATGGATTTTTCTTTTTTTGTTGTTTCATTTTGGTTTTGTGTTTTAATGTAGAAAGCATAGCAGGATGTCCAGCCAGAATAATCATCTATGTAGCTGTACATACAACGCATGCCTCTCATGTGTTTGTATTTAAAATGAAGGTGTTGAGATTACAGTGACACTTGGAAAGGTGGGGTGGGATTAAATCCCTAGTTTGTACTCTGCATCCCAGATGGCCACCTTGATAGCTGTTGTTTGCTGAGCAAGATTGGGCATGGTTGTGGTGAGACAGGAGACCAAAACCTGAGGGAACGCTTTTATGCCTGCTGTTACGATTGCTGTTTCTCTAGCTACAGAGTTTGTTCAAGTAGTTCTAGTAATGCTTTCTTTTGGGTTTTATCTTTCTGAGGGAGGAGAGGAGGAGAATACCATTATTTCAATTCTCTAGGAAAAGAAATGTGTTTTCCATTGGAAAAGTAACTTTTGATATTGCATCTTTTTTAATATTATGTTAGGTACTTAAAGAAGGGTGAAGTCCAGTGCTGTCCTGTGACTTGACTTAGCTGAGTAATCACTACGCGGGCAGCCAGTCTGTCTTTCGCTCTCTTGCTTTCAGCTTATGACTTTGAATATATGGAAAGTCTGTGCCTTTCGTGTTAGCCTGAGTTGTAGGTTTTCTTTTTCCCTTGAGTGTGGGAAGGAACAGGCTACTGAAGGATCCAGATTGAAAGGTCTAATTTAGGGAAATATGTATCTTACATTGTCCAGTAACTCTGCCGCTCCCATATCTGTTGAAATGTGGGGTTAATTTTAGGGTGTTCTTCACTGCTCAAATGACTCTTATCTCATAGTTAATTTGTGTGTTTTGATAAGGCACTTTGATAAGTGTTTGTTAAAGGTTTTGGTTTTGCAGCTGGAATCAATGTAATATAAAACTTAGGAGAAATCAAGGGATGTTGCATTAGGAAAGACAGATTCCCCCCCCCGCCCACACACACACTTAGAAGAAGCAGCCAAAGAGAAGGGACAGGACTAAAAAACCAAATACCCCCTATCACCACAATCAGGTTCTTTTTAGTGTTTGTAAGTAACCCTGTAGCAACATTAATCAGTCTTCCTTATGTGCTTCTACATGCTTTAAGGAATATATATCCTGCTCTGCCTCTATGACCATTCTTGTCACTTGTGCTAATTAGAAAGCTTTAAAAAAGGAGAAAGGCGTTTCTTCTACCATCCAGGTTAATTCCTAGTTTATTTTAAATTATGTTCTCCCATCTAATTTTTTTCTCCTTGAAAGAAAGTACTGAAAATAGAGAGGCTACAAATTGTTACAGAAGCATGCAGTAACCAGAGTGTCCCAGCATGGGTATTGTGATTCAAGTCCCTGAAGTTTGTCTTAAATGTGGCTTTGCTAGGTTAAGGTTTTCTGCTGCGCCTGTCTTTTGCACAGAGAGCCTCATGATCCTACTGCTGTTACACCGAGATTTCTGGATTGTAGGTTCCTGGTATGTGGTCAGTTTACCCCGCTAATCCTTTTTCCTCTAATCCTTTTTCCTCTAGAGACTTGAGAATCTGTGACTCAGAGTGACTTTGCTTTCAAAAACAAAGTGTTTATTTTTTTTAAAGGCCTGTGATATACTGAAAAAAGGTTTAAAAAAAAAAAAGACTTAAGTGCATATTTTTCCTTAATAGCCTATGATTTTTTCCTTTGCAGAGATCAGTAGTTTCCCTGTAGCAGTCTTGTCACCTACACTTCCGTTTCAAAAGACAAAGGCTGGTCACTTGAGACTGAAAGTCTGTTGATTTGCCTCAAACCAGAGATCGGAGAGTATTTAAGCACCATCTCTTCAGAGGGATCCACAGAAAACCGATTGTTTAAATTTGGTTATTATTTTTAAGACAGTTTACAAAAGAGCCCCTTTCACTGAAATCTCTGCCAAACAAATTGCTTTTTTGTTGATTTTGTACTCTAAATGCAGAAACTGAGGTGAACCACGTGGCAGTTGGGTAAGTTGAATGATGATTTTAACTGGTAACATTTTCTATTTTTTTGGTAATTTTGGGGGGAGGCAGAGGGTGGGACAAACAGAGGACAACTACTTAGTCTTCCCTATCAGCCTGGCAAAACTTAGACCTGGTCAGGCAATTAGATCCCACAGTTGTCCTAATATTTCACATTTGGTGCCTTTTTTTCAAATTTTTGTTTTGTTCGGTGTCAGGGATTGTTAGGTAATTACTTTCCTTTTTTCCATCATCTTGGCTGTTTTCTGCTTGCTTCCAAGCTTGATGGATGAATAAATAATCTGATTTAAAAGGCATGCACATTTAAAGTTTTGTGAGCAGCCAGGACAGTTTGTACCAGTGAGTGCTAAAGCTTGAGCTATAAAGCCAGTACAGCTGGAGTGCAGAAGGATAGACATGCAGTGTTTATCCTACAATCTCAAGTTGAATAATTAACATATGCTGCTGATGAATATTCAGCGGTCAGCCTGCAGTCAGACCTACCACCCTTTTATCCCCGGTGCTGTCTGAGCCCAGTTGGATAATAGATTTTGTGAATTTTCCTAAGATGTCAGAGAGAAGGAATTGTAAATTCTCCTGGTTTCATCCCCAAACCTCACAAAGTGCTGCTGCACTAAATGCTTTAGTAGTATAATGCTGCAAAGTATTTTATTGTTTCCTTGATAACCAAAATAAATGTTGCATTTGAAGTACTAAAGAATATACTGCTAGCTTGTGGCATAGAGTAGCAATAATCTCTTCATATATAACTTCAGCATAAGGTTTCAAGTGATGAGTTTTGGTAAATAGAGTATAATTTCTTACTTCATACCTCTCCAGAACAAATCCAGTCTCCGTGGGACTGGGAATTTGAAGAAAAGGAGTAGGTAATTTTAGGCTATAAATTCTTCAGTGTGATAGGGCCTGGCAGTAGCTGCTTGTACAGACAGACCCTGTAGACACAATGCTGCAGACTGGCTTAGCAATGGTGCAGTTATGCTCCCTCTAATAAATGGCAGCAGCTGTTTTCCTGCTGCTCTTTACTGGCCCAGCAGCTGTGGCATCAGTTCGGTCACTGCTCTGAGTGGCACAGCAGCACAGGAACTGGGTATCTGGGTGGGTGACATGCCGTGGTGGTTCTCTCCCTATGCCGGTTTAAAGAAACTGTTACAGTACAACATACGTGTGGTAAGGTCTCATGGGAGGGTGGCGAGTGCCCTTTCCCTTCAGCGGGGGTTAAGACGCTAGGCTTTATGCTGGGTACCAAGTGGAGCTGGAGGTGACGTTTCTTCTCGGAGCCCACCTCCCCGGCAAGCTGCAGCTATCCTGTAAAGGGGCTTGTTCTGCACTGCTGAGGTTGCGATGTTAGGAAGTGTTGATGACTAGTCTTCTGCTTATTCTCAGCGTGGTTTTGGGTTTAAGAGTTTTTCACAGTTGTCAGACCTGAGGTCTGTCTTCTGGCTATTGAGAATAACCCTTAAGTGTCTTGTCGTTTTGATTTGCTTTCTAACTAGTATTTCTCCCGGTAGATTTGTTGGTAGTGCTCTTGCATGATTCTATTGCAAGATAACTTTCATAGAAGGCGTGGCATACTTTCTTTTTTCTTTTAAGCTGATTTTCAGTGATTTGGTTTTTTTCTCCATAGAACAATTCTGTGTATGTAGGTGTACGTGCTGTGCCTAACTCCCTTCCTGTGTTGTACAGATACAGTCTGTTCACTGGTGAAAGCGGAAGCGTTTCCTTCAGATTGTTGCTTAATTTATCCCTTATTTGTATTGTAGTAATTTCAGGCAACATTCTTGAAATTTGGGGTTCTTCTGTGAGTATTGTACATAGAACATAGATTGTCACTGTCCAAACGGCTCCTCATTTGAGCTATTAGGCTGGTAGAATGGATTTTTTCGTTTTGTTTTAGAGAAGGGGACCCATGCTTAGGTTTTTAATTTGACAACATTTGTGATCATTTGTGGGTCACCTTTAGTCTTCTGCTCCCCTTTTGTCCACTTCTCACTCTCTGACACATGCAGTTAAAGCTCTGAGTATGCTGAATATGTCTGGGCTAGCAAGGCAGAGTTGTGGATCCTTTGGCTGATGATAAGCAGGGACAGTACTTCAATATGAACTGTTGTTGGTGGGTCCAGGGAAGAGAGGCAAAGCAAAAATCAATACTTCTCTTTTATAAACAAATTCTCTGAAGCTTAGTAATGCCTCAACCCCAGAAATGGTAATAGAAACTTCATAAATCCAAACATTTTATAAAACAACTTTCTCTTTGGAAATGCTGGCTCACTCTTTTTTCCTCAGCTTCCATCAGTGAAGCTCAAACACTACTGAACCAAGACTGAACTTCTGTACTCCTACTCTATTATACAAAGTGTTCCTCATATCATCGAAGTGGTGAGAGCAGTCACTTCCAGTGCAGAAAATACGTAGTAGTTTCTAAGGGAGGTTGTGAATACTTTTATGGTATTGCTCGACTTATGCAAGAAACTGCATTATCTTCTCTCTCGTGAGAACACCTCATGTCAGAAATGCAGAGTGCAGAGTAATGCAGTTGAAACAGTTAAGTTACGGAAAAATCAAAAAAAGCTACGTAGCCTAGTACTTTCACTCTATATGTTACGCTCATTTAGAAACAAAACCAGCTTGACTTTTCTCTAAAACCGAGATAGTAAATTTAAGCTAAATCTTGTGACAAAACATAAAGGACGTAAGTAATCTAAAAAAGATTCTTACTGTGTGATATACTGTAAGTCTTCCTTTTGTTTCAAAACAGAATAAAATATGAAAGTTGCATTAGAAGACTAAACAAATGCCTTTGTTTCCTGCTTATAAGTTATGTTGGTATAGCTGTGTAGGATTGCAAGATGTTTCCTTCATGCCTTGTGCTTCTCATGAGGATATGGTGGTTGCTCTTGCTCAATTGTT
Source organism: Aptenodytes forsteri (assembly GCF_000699145.1). Classification (NCBI taxonomy): domain Eukaryota; kingdom Metazoa; phylum Chordata; class Aves; order Sphenisciformes; family Spheniscidae; genus Aptenodytes; species Aptenodytes forsteri. The sequence continues at coordinate 3,074,911 of NW_008795365.1, read as the reverse complement.
TTGTTTTTTTTATCCTTTAGTGATCTTTGATTTGGGAACCAGTTGCCACTGATATCCAGATTGGAAACTCATCTTGGAGAAATGTAGTGAAATCCCAGAGCAGTGAGGCTTTCACATGCTTGTGTGCCAGGAACTTTAAGGTCAAAGGTTTTTTCCTAATCAGAGTTAGTAAGTTTGACTGTGTGTCTCTTTTACGTACATAGTAATATCCTATAATTGATTCATTGGCCTCTTGTAAAATTTCTAATCTGAAACTGACGGAAGGATTACAGGATTTCTTTGCACATAGAGTTCAAATATTGCACAACTATCCAGACCAGAGACGAGTAAAGTTTCTCTTTTGGCATATACCACACTACATAGTTGAATATTTAGATAAGTATTTCCTGGCAAGTTCTGTTTGTTGTTATTGATGGCAGGAGCAATAACTGTATTCTTCTGCCCAGGCAAATAAACTGCAATAATCAGAGAAGCTGGCAGGTGAAATGATGCTGGAGCACCAGGGCTTCTTTGAGCAACAACTTTAAAAGAGCAACAGTGAGAGCAGTGAAAGGGGAGTGGGAGGCTCATCCTTTACTTTCATGTTTCATGTATTTCAGTGCTTTCTGCTGTTTTTATTTATTTAAAGGAATCCTGTATTCAGTATACGGATGTTGGAATATTCTGTGGTGTATGTATATGGTTTTGGTCTGACCTAATTAGAGGCTTCAGTTTTAATATGGTTTAGTCAGATACAGCTCATGTGAGAGCTATCAGAAAAATTTCCTTTTGACACACAACTGTTGTGTTGCTTTACATGCAAAATCCCCATTTGACAGTTTTGGAAAAATGTAGTAAAACCTTTTTTTTTTTTTTTTTTTTTTTAATTTGGGCATCTAGTTTAGCTACCTACTACTATGCTGTCTGGTGCTTTTTCTGGAAACTATATATGATGTAAGTACAGGCTGTCCTCTGCACCACACAGTTGCTGCCAGCTGTTTTCTCTGTCAAAACGTGGATTCATTTCACTTCTGTGTCTAGCTACAGCAAAGTTGTTCTTGAACTCTTCCCTTTTCAGGGGCCTGTTGTGGTTATCCCATCCTCCTTGATGCTGAAGATTCAGCCTGGCTTGCCTACAGTGGACAAAAAAGTCTATACCTCAATAAAGGGAGTTTAATGCAAATCTTGCCAGAACTTTTACCCTCTGCATTTTGAATTTGGATTTTGAGTTGGTTGGTTTTTTGTGTAGAAATGCACTAAATTGTCAAATATTTTCCAAAATGCACTCATACTCTCACCTTTTAATAAATAAATAAATAGCCGAAAGGTTGGGCACTTGGCCATTACTTGTTGAATTATAGATCTCGGCTGCTTATTTGTCTGATTCCTCGCTGTGTTTTCCTTTGTCTTCTCCCACTTGAATCCTGTTGCACTTGGGAAAATAAAGCTGTACTATCTAAGGTCTTTCTCAGCCAACTGGAAAAATTTTGCTTAATTTTCATGACTTATGAGCAGAGGAACTGGTGAAAATGTAACTTTATTTTCTGAACCTTTTATGGCCTTACTGATGACAAAGTATTTGGTAGCCATTTCATGTAACACTCTAATTATACGTGTGCAGGTGTGCTGAGTGCGTGTTTGGACATGTTTCGTTGTGGAGAAATCGCAGTATCTTGCAAGTCTGATCTCCTTGTGGTTTTTTGTCTATATATGCAAATGTTCAGACAGGCAGTAATTTCATACAAGTGACAATGTTTTGAGAGATCTGCCATTTTGAAGAGAGAAAACATTGTGAATGATGCTGGGGTTTTTTGCAAAGGTTTTCATGTTTAACGTTGATATTTCTGCAGACTTGATATACAGCTTCATAAAATATTTCAAACCGTCAGTTTAACAACATGTGCTTTTAAAGATGATAAAAATACTTGCTCTATTCATTAGGGAGGTGGCTACCAGCTCTCCTTGTGTTTTGGCTGCCCACTTCCCATTATGGAGTTGTCTTCTGACTTCTTGTGAAAAGCACTAACACTTGTGTTGTTTGCAGGTGGCTGGAACTAAGCAGGCAGAGAGCTCTGTCTGGAAAAAGGCCTTTATTGTGTGAAATCCTGTTCAGGATTCTTTTGGCTACAAACTGTGGGGAATGGTTGGTTTGGTTGTTTTCCTCCCTTGCTTGCTGCTGTGGAGGAAAAAAAGATCTTGCTGAAACTATTTATTGGATGTGAACTCGCCGAGATGATATTCATGCTCAATGGCAGCAAATGCGGCATGTGAAAAACCTGCAAGTTGGCATGTTTGCTGTGGCTTTCCCATCCCAGGCTGAGCTGCGCTCCCCTCCAACTTTCTGAGCCACATCAAGTTTCACTCGCATGTGTGCCTTCTAAGACAATAGACTTCAAATAATGAAGTCAGTCCTGTTTCTTGGAAGGGGGAAATGTCTGTGCCCTTGTCAGGTGGCCCTGCTGTGTTGATGTAGCAACTTTACCCGACTGCCATGGGTGAATTTTGATGACTGAAGAAATTAGGTAGACATGTCCTGTTAGTTATTTGGATTTTGAAAAGTAAAGTGCTCTGAATTCAGAGAATATATAATTTAAGGTGAGCTGTGAGGGGCTAATGCTTCATTGTCCATATTCAGAGTATAGATTTGATTATGTGGGGTTGGCCCCCAACCACGAAACTCTCTTATAAGTTGAAGAATGTAATGGCAAAATTGAGCTTCTACCCAACAGTGAATTGGTCTTTTCTTTTGCAATCAGAATAGTATTTCAACACAATTTATTCTGTTTTATGTAAACATTATAGTTATTGTGTGGGAAATAAGTCTGGGAAAGAAAGCAGTACTCCAGAATTAAAACATTCAGAATGCTGATGTTGGATAAGTGTCTGTACAATAAACACATTTTTTCCTGTAACTACTTATTTCTTTTACAGAGTTTCCCAGTTGTGGAGAATTTTTCAGTTATCTAGCAAAATTTTTCATCCTGGAGGTATTTAAAAGACGTGTAGATGAGGCGCTTAGGGACATGGTTTAGTGGGCATGGTGGTGTTGGGTTGACGGTTGGACTCGATGATCTTAGAGGTCTTTTCCAACCTCAATGATTCTATGATTCTATGATTCTATGATCCTTAAGCAGTATGGTCTTCTGATTTACTTGCTACTGAACACCCTTGCTTGTTGGCAAATTGTCCTTGAGACATCAATAGCTTCATTTAGGATATAAATGTTTTGTGAAACAGGAACATAGTCATCCTACAGAATAAATGAGTAAAGAAACCATGAATAAATGCAGGAGGGCCTTCAAATCTGTGGTGTTTGACAAGAATTCAGAGAATACAACATCTGGAAATTTATGTTCCATTTAGTGATCAGAGTTGTCTTGTAGAAGACCTAAGTCAGTTTTAAATTTCTGCTAGAAAATTAATTATGAAGTGTAATCTCACCTTCTGAATTCATACATCTTTACATTAATAATAGTAAAATTCTACTCTCTGAAAAGGAATGTTTTCATCTCACGTTTTCGAATTCAGTCATTTTTGGAAGACAGTCCCTAGGTCTGTGCTACTTACAGAGCTGAAGGTGTTGTAGAAAGTTTTACCTGTGAAAGCTTGATGGTACAACCATTTTGGTATTGTGTATTCAAACTGTTGCTTCTGGATTGATGCAGAGTTTTCTTTTGGGAGCAGATGATGTACATAACATGGGTGTCCATCTTGCTACCATTTGGTGCAGTATGATATAGGGAAACCTTTGCAGCAAATCCTGAACTGCTAGTTTTTATCTTTGGGAACCATGTGAGTTTGGTGGAATGCTCTCATAGTTTTCTGCATCGCAAATTTGTTTTTCTTAGTTCTTGCTTTCTAATTTACTACTTTTTTTGGTCTGTCTTGTTGTCAGAGACAGGGAGGTTATAAGGATCAAGAAGATGGTTATGATTCCTTTGAAGGCAAATTATCTTTGTGGTACTCCACAGTAACTTCCATCACAGTTACCTGACCCTTCAGCAGAGTCTTTAGGATACAGGTCTTATGTCAAGGTGGTTGCAGGAATGTTTCTCCACCCCTGAAGGAGTGAATTCATTGGCAGGGTTGTAGCTTGTCTTTTTCTTTCATGAACTGTAACTTATGCTGTGTTCCTGAAAAGCAGAACTGAAAAATTTAGTCACCATCTGAGCTGGCAGAGGGGTGCACTTTTTTGTAAGAGCTGTTGGAGATGCTCTAGGAGAGCCTTAATCTCCGCTGAGATACTAAGTGTGCTGTTTTGCCTAACACCTGTGACGCAAGGAAGAAGATGCCCTTGGTGGGGTGGAGTAGGGCTGGCTTGCTGATTTCAAAGATCCAGCTAAAAAGGCAAATAACCGAACCCAAGAAGGTGTGGTGCAGCCAAGGGACGATACCAGCGTGATTTGGCAGTTTGCCCATACCCATGTGAGATGCTACTTTGTGTTATTTCATATATGGTAATTAACACGTTAATTGGTTGTTTCTTGATGTGGGGGAATGTGCAGTTTGTACCCTTGTACTTGCAAGGGTAGAAAGAGGAGAAGAGAGTTAAGTCTGTTTTCACTGGTAAAAGTTGGAGAACAAGGGAAGGTAGGTAAGATGATATGTGTTTTATATTATTATGCTGCATACTTTCTATAGGAGAAAACAATGGTTGGAGGTTATGGCATCTAAAACATCTGGCATATCTATGAAAATAAGAGTCTACTCTGCTAAAATCTGAAAGCTTTCTTAACTTGCCTGTTTTGATATATGTGGAGAATAGTGGCACTTAGACTATGGGATTATGCATTTGAAAGAAGGAAAATCATAAAATATGATGGAATTAACCTATGAAATAGAAATCTTGCAAAAAATTGTGTGGTTCTATCTCTTAAGAAGTGGGGAGAAGGTTAGTATATCTCTGTCATGCCATTTACATGTGTCTTGTTCAGGCTAAATAGTCTGGTTTTACTTGTCCCATAATTATGCCACTATTCGTGACCCCAGCATGTGCTAAAACTGGTAATAGAGAATGTCATCCCCGTGGAAGAAACTTTTAAGACCAGTCAGTTCCTAACAGAGGCACTGTTCTGAAGAATGATACTCATTTCCCCAATATTCAGTTTTCTCTCTCTCTTAGATTGGACAATAAAAACATGCTTTTCTTTTTTGGCTTCTAGGAGTTCACTTCCTGTTGTCATTAGTTGGGAGAGTCATGAAAAAAATTTGGACTTTTAGTGTAATGGAAGAATGACATCAATTCCTGTCTTTGACAAGTTAAAAAGAAAAATTCCATTAGAGATTAAGATTCCTAAAATTGTTATTAATTTCTTGTATTTACATACAAATTACTTTAGGGTGGTTTGTTTTTCATTTTATTCCTGCAATTTACTTTTTTCTGTTTGATGCTGAATTGCAAAGATTTTTTTTTTTTTTTTTTAGTTTGGTAACAAAAACCCTTCCATGTTAAAATTTGAAAGACTTTTCCTAAAATATTACTACTGCTGTTTGCTAGCTCTTCCTCTTTTTGGTTATATTTGGAAAATTTAAAATCTCATTTGTGTGTGCACATGTACATGTAAACTTGATCTAGCGTAACTTCATTCTGACACCAAATTTCTGAGGGTTTTTAGTAAATAATAAAACACATCGTAACTTTGATACAACTGATGTAGATTTGTCTCAGACCTGAGCATATGAGTGCAGAGGTTGTGAAGCTGTCAACTGCTGGACGCCTGGGAGCTGCGGCTGGAAAGGTGCCTTTGGGCCAGCAGGAGTAGAATGCTGTGTCGTTAGTTGAATTAAACTGAAACGGAGAGGCGTTGCAGTTTTTCTTATTTGTTTTAAAGGTGTGGGATGGTCCAAATATGCTTACACTGTATTATGCTGGGGGGGAGGGGGGGGGAAGTTAAGAGCTACTTGACAAGTTAGTGATGAGTTGATTTTTAATCCTCATACCTGCATTTGCTAAGCTTTCAGAAACTCGTGGGTTGCGTGATGTTGTCAAAACTGGGCTCCAGAAACCTTTTAGTCTTTGAACTTGATTTCCATTCTGGTTTTGGAGGGGAATGCATAACTTTCTATTTTAGCTTTATTGTCATTTTTTTTTCTGTTTTGACGATTCTTTCAATATACTTACTAGATAAAAATGAGTAGTAGAAAGTTTATTTGGTTTTAGGGAGTTGGAACATGTTACTGCTCTTAAGAATCTGCCACATGGCTTGCATCTGCTAAGTTGATAAGTAAATCCTGTTTATCCACCTTACTAAGGTAATAACTAAATCCTGTTCATGTTCTCAGTGTCGTGGATTATATTAGATTCATTGTTCACCTTGCTAAAGGGGACACAGAAGAGAAACGTGGAGTTGCTTTTGTAAGCGTTGAGATAGCACGTTTTGTACAAAATGTCATACAAGTCCATACTGCAGCTCTTGGACAAACTATTTCAAGTACTCTGTTCCTCTGAAGCTACTTCGTTAACTCTTGCAAGTGAGATTGATGCCTGGGAAGAAGAGGGGAGAGGCCGATGCTCACTCAGCTTGTCCTTGCCTGTTTCACGACGATGTGTAGCTTGCCTGATCTTGGCCTACTGCGAGGAAAATAGATCGAGAAGTCTAATTTTAGTCCTTAATGTAGTAACATAGCTTGAAGACGAGCTTGGTAGTTAAATCTAAGTATCTGTTAACCTTTTAGCTTTTTGAGGAGAATGTTGTTGAACAAGACCAGAGCAATTTTAACCCCTGTTAAATAAAGCCTCTAGAAATCTGTCATCCCTGAAGCGTATTTGTTAGTGTCAATGAGATTTGCAGTTAGGGATGAGGAATGGCAATGTAATTCCAGTTCTTCTTAAAGAATCATCATGATACAGTAAAAGTGAAGCTTGATGTAGAAATCTGTATTTTGCTGTAGAAAAATGTTAACACTAATACAAAGGGCTGTTGTGAGCAGATAATTCTGCCATGCAAAAGAGATCTAGGATAGCCTTAGGAAGCAATATTGTCTTGCTTCGTGCAAGAGTTTTAGTTTAGGTGGCTAACACTGAAGTTAGCGCTGATCTTGGAGTAAAGGGAGCGATTGGAGTCTGGTGCTGTAAGTGAGGGCTGGCCACCGCCTAGCAACTAATGGTGTCGTGTTGGCTCGGCTCAACTCAGATAAGGAACAAAAATATTTTCCTCCAAATCCAAATGGAAAAATATAGAGGTATTTGTGTGGGGCACCAGCAGTGTGTCTGGCGCAGGATGAGCTGACGGGGACGCTTGTTACCGAAGCATTTCAGAGCAAAGTGGGGGAGCTGGCAGCTGCTCCCGTTTCTTCTGGTGTGTTTTTAAGTAGCTACATTCAAACATGAAAAAATACATTGGACTGATATGAACATTAACAAAGAGAGAAAATTAAAAGCCCTGGTGTCCTTATGTCCCTCCCTTCTCTCTTTGGAAATGTGTCTGTCTTTCTCTTCAGTCTTTTGGTCAAAACATTTAGCAGATGCTTTGTTTCTTTTAGTGCTTTAAGAAAGTGAGTCTTTGAAATGACTCTGCCTTATGGGTTCACCAGGATTACATTTTATTCAGGAAAGAGTGTTAGTGTTTGGTTGATATTTAAACGCTCTTTGATCTTGAATGCCCTGTTCCTGCCTTTAAAGGATAGCAGCAGCTTTCAACAAGCAACAACCCTATTATTGCTTCCTATGCCTTTCTATTTGGTGTTACTGTGTAGAATGTGGAGATTAAAGGGAATAAAATAGTTACTTTCTGGCCCCCTAAATTCTCACTGTGTTTTTTCAGTAGGCTACAGCATTATTTGGATAATCAGCGTAACTGGCTGTGCTGTTTGATACATACCGTACTCATATACTGTCTTATTCTAATGTATGTAGCTGGAATCCATATATGTTTATGGTCTGTTATACAGCTCATACTGGCCTTGCAAGCTCTAATGCTGATGTGGAACAATACTGGGATGTATCTGTCAGTGCCAGCCAAATAATTTTGCAGTAGTAAAGGTGGTCTGACACAGGACAGAAGAGAGCCAAGTTACATTTATGAAATTTCTAACTTAAGCAACAATGCTCAGCATTTAAATCGTAACACAATAGTAAGAGAGTATAGTACGTATGATGATACCAGCATCTAGTTTGTTTTTATAGAGTTTTATAAATGCTTGTAATTATGTGAAGATCTGTGTATGTACTGTAGGATATGCGGAATTTATCAGGGTAAAGGCTGGAGCAGTTTCATGCTGTTTGCCCCACAGGTTTGACTGCAGACGGTCTCAGGTGTCTCCCTCTGGCCATGGTTTGTCAGACAGCAAGAAATCCAACACAGGGCTATGTTATCTTTCTGAGTCTAACCACCATCCTTGTAATTTTTCCTGTGCTGTAGCAGAACAAGTTCAGTATTTTTGCTCTGACCTTTTGAGAAAATTTTCCTCCATCTCTACTTGATACGCAGTTTTGTTTCTTTTAGTTTAGCGAGAGGCAGACCAGAGGCTCTTCCATTCCTGTGAATAGCTGGGCACCAGTGGTTCTGCCCGGCAAGGTGCTAGTTTTATGTTAGACCAGTGCTATTTTGGCATAGGGAATGAAAACAGAATGTGACCTTTAAATGTAAATTTAGCCAAAATAAAACAAGACTGATGGGCGATATATAAACATTGGAGGATGAATTTTGTAGTTAACATCTGCTGACTAAGCAGGATTAGAAATCTCTTTATTTTGGCAACAGTTAGGACTCTGATCATTGCAGCAGTCTGTTGAACCAAATGACTGGAGTGTTCTTCCCCCAGTCAGGAGGTTTGTTTCTTCCCAGTTACATCTTGCACCATGTGATTGGTTTTTATTTCGCTCCAGTGACTTCTCACTTTTGTTGAAAGTGCCAAGTTCTTAAAACCTGTCAGAAAGTCTCTTCCTATTTCATTGTCTTTTCTTCTAGGTGTTGGTTCAATAGCCAGTTATCTGCAGCTTTTCTTGACCCATCAGGTCATTTTTCTGTGTCCCAAATCTCCAACCTCCCCCCACCCCTTGATGCTTTCCAAAATTTTCTGGAACAGTTCTTAAACATTTCAGAGATGATTTGTGGAAAGACATTGCAAAAATTTAATGCGTCTTCATGGCTTTAATACAGGAACTCTGCAAATCTAATTTTGGTATGTTTAAGAGGTTACTGTTTCCAACCACCTACTCAGCCCTTTGGTCAGTAATTTCCAATCCCTTAGCAGATTCAGTAAAGAGGAATGCGTGGATGTGGCTTTCTGATCCTGTGAAAAGCTCAGTGTTTCAATTCAGTCCCTTCTCAACTTGACTGAAGATGTTGGACTTTGCACTGAGTCAGGGCGTGGGCACAGGTTCCGTCTGCTGTCACTGTCACCAAAGAGGTGGCTTTTGGTGGAGAGGTGGGATTATGCAGCCATACAGGAGGTGGTTTTGCACCGCTCTAGAAAGGCTCATCAAAGCCCATAGCCCACTTCAATATTTTAGTACCCTTTCAGTCTGTCAAGGGGAAAGGGGGGTGATGCGTGCATGCGGTGCTGCATGCCTTCTCTTAACATGTACGTTGCTCAACATTATTTGAATACTTCACCTCTACAAGCGAGGGAAAAACGTAATAAACAATTCCTTCCTCTAGCATGCGGCTAGCTCTCATATGACAGGGCTTTGGTAGGGGATTATCGGATTCAAGAAAATTAAACTCTTTTCAGCCTTGTGTTGTGATCTTGCTTACAAATAAGCATAACATTAGATGTTTAAGAAACTTGTTATTTGCCACTTTTAAGCCTTTCACAGCCGGCAAAAATTGTTTCTTTTGCTGTCCGCTTTATGAACAGCCTTTCAGCCCACGAGACGTTTGAGTTGGAATACTCATGTTTCCTTTCGCATGGGAATTATGTTGCTTTTTCCTTCAACTTTCTTACCCTTCTTCATTTGACCCTGTGCAGCAACCTGCTGCTTCGTATGTTGAAGGGTACACATACAGTCTTTAGAAGCAGCAGCATAGCATCACAGGGAACGTCGCTGTTACACAATAGGTGAGGAAAGGACTAATGAGAAATGGATGAAAAGAAAGGAATGTGGAATGTCAAGGAACAGAAAGCATTTTTTTCATTTTAGGTTGTGTCTTGCTGTTTGTAGAGTATTTGTGACTTATCCTTTTAAGTGGTTGAACTGAACTTTCAGTGCAGCATTGTATGTCGAAGTTGTACTTGACTATGACACAGGATAAAACACATGATGTGTTGGATGCAGGACCTATCATAAAGTTGTTTTAACAAAAAAACCAAACAACCCTAAAACAAGAACAACAAAAAAAGCCCAAGTTTGTACTCTTTTAGCTCCAGTTAATATTAAAGAACAAAATGCTTAGCTGGTCAGTTAAAAGAGTTGTTCTTAGCCCTTCAGAACTGCATGTGACAAGAAAAAGATTATAGATTAACTAAATATTTCAAATTGTCCTTAACCTTGGCTGACAAGAAAAATGTGAGTAAAAACTTTACTACTGGGTAGGAGTGTGGCAGGACATGCATCCTTTTTTTCCATTGAGCAATTCCATCCTTCCAGAACTCACGACGTTCCCAACCTGCACATGTCACTACAACAGAAGAGTGTGTGTACACTGCTTATTTACAGATTTATAAATCTTAATAAGGGTTTATAATGATGATATTGTAGCTGAATATAGAGTCTGATTACTTCCTGAGGGATGTAAGAGTGCAGCCCTCTGACCCCAAATTGTCAAACACTAATAGGTAAAAATTGGGTTGAAGAAAATGTTTTATACAAAATTAATTAATTATACAAAATTAATTTTAATGTCGCGCATTTAACTTAACTAACTTTTGGTATAGTTTAACTCCATGGAATTTCTAGTTCCAGTGCAACAACTCTTTTAAATTTGGTTTATGTATAAATGATTCACTAGCAGAGCTATCTATGTAAAGTATATAGAAAATCCGAAGATGCATATTTGTGCTGACAAATATACCGGTGAATTTAGGTTAGCAGAGTAAGACAACTGGCACAACTTACTCTGAGTGTTGTGCCTTAAACTTCTGTAGTTACAGATCTGTTTGTATGGCCTGTGCCCTAAATTGTGGTATAGTGAAGCATAAGAATAGGTCTAATACTATACACATGATCACACTTGCTTTCTACCATACAGCCTTGTATAAAGAAATCCATGCGACAAATTCCCAGATGAGATCAGAAGAGGGTTAGACAATATCGGATGTCTTGTAATGTCCTTAGGCACACCTGTGTTAAGAGTTTCTTGTAAAAGTTGATTATTCTAGGGGTAGGAGGATCTTCCAGCCTTCTTAAAATGATTCCCTAACCTTCAATCTATGCTTTTTTTTCCTTGCAGACCTTTCAGCAGCCCAGAGAAAATTTGCCCATTCTCTGAGAGACTTTAAATTTGAATTCATTGGTGATGCAGAGACAGATGATGAAAGATACCTAGGTAGGTAAGAAGTGACTATAAGTGGCTATATTTTGCCATGCCATCCTGCAACATAACTAAACTTTTTTTCTGGTTTTGTATTACAGATGCATCGCTTCATGAGTTTTCAAACTTTTTAAAAAATCTGGAAGAACAAAGAGAAATTTTGGTGAGTTGCAATAAAAATTTTAAAAAGCGGTACATGTAGCAGAGAGTAAGATGAAAGTCAGTTCAAGTTGCTTACTGCTTTGTTAACCACCAAGATGTTCATATCAATAACAACAGTGAAAGCTCGTATTGTGCAGCCTCTGATTCTGTAGTCTAGAGTTACAGACAGCAGCTAGTTCTCATTAAAGGCGGCGGCTGTTACACTAAGGACAGGTAACTATGAGTTGGTTTAAAATGGTAATGCCCTGATAAATTATGGCTGGGGTGAATGGGAAAAACCATCGTAAGGTTGTTTACCATTTACAGTAAAAAGCAAGATGAAAGACTTAATGCTGCAGCAGGACACCCAAAGTTGGGAAGTTGGCCAGATTTGGATCCAGGATCTCTGGCTCCAGCTTCAACACTTAAGTGGATTTGGGATGCAATCTGTTGGCTGGATGCAGTAGCAGACTTACAAACCTTTTCCTTGTAGGTGAGCTTTCTGGTGGAGGGTTGCATCTGCAAACATTTAGTTGCTCTGCTGTGTAGAAGGGAGCGTTCTTCATTCACGTGCCTGTGATTGCTTAGGGTTCTAGTGTAATATGGATCAGGTTGGCTGCACATAGACTGTGGGCTGAGAGCTCTGCAATACACCTTGCTATATTGATTTCTTAAGTTGTCCAGAAGATGGGGTGTTTCTTTCTGGATGGTACCATGGTTCTCCTCTGCAGTTGCATGCCCAGCTTTCGTTTCAGAGCAGGGATTCATAGAGCAGATGATGTGTACCCAGTTTTCTTCTGAGTGTGGTCAGACTCCACATCTAGGAAATGCTCTTAGATCTGCCTAGATAGCAATTATGTTCCTCAGTATTTGCCATGTGATTATATCTTCATCTTCCTGGAAACCAGTGGCCACTTGGCATCGCTCAGAGGAAACTGAGACTAATCTGTGTTCTGTGCCAGAAGCGGTGCCTGCAGTGTAGTAGTATGTAGATAAGTGAGAAAAGAACTTGTGAACAATTTAAAAAATAGCAAAAACCAAACAACAAACTCTCTCTGGCAGTCCTGAGTCCAGTAATAGTCATGATTCCTCGAGTGTGCCGTGTTACGTCCTGGTATGTCGTTCTGATCTGGAACCACATTTGGGTCAGAATTAGGGTCTATGTAGTTCCTTGCACATTCTTGAAGAGTGTCCTTTACATGTCCTTTACACAGTAGAGACAATTTTTCAGTATCTTGGGTTGTTTTGCTACGTTGTAGGGATTTGCTCAAGTATGTTTGAATGCTGCTTTTGTTTTTCATAATTCTGAAGTATAGTCTTTACTCTGCCTTTTCTTGTCTGCCATCCATAGCTGTATTTTATTTTAGTGAAGTTGCATACATCTAGTAGTGAAAGTCTTTGGGAAGTTTTACAATGAAAAATACTTTATAGCCTGTCACATTATTTTCCACACTATTTTGATACCAGGTTTTTGAGAGATGTCAGCTTCAGGACTTCAGAATTGTGTGGCACGTTTCAGTGACTGTCTCAATAGATCTTCAGCAGTAATAGATTAACAGCGTAGGCTGTACAGAATCCAGTGCTGGCTGGCTGTATAGTAAAACACTCTGTTTTTCAGATTGAATGACACAAAACAGTATTAGTTATTTTTTTGATATGCTGCCCATGCTTACACAGAAGGCATTATCACACTAAAAGCTAATTAATGTCAGTTTCTTGATAAGAAAAGTATGAAATTCAGTTTCTGTTAGAACAGTGACAGTTTGATGAAAAACTGGGGAGTATAAAATATTGTGGGGCAAATATTTAATTCCAAACAGAAACAGAACATATTCTCTGAGTTACCAGATGCGTGGCCATTTCATTGCATCTGTAGTCTAGCAGACGTTATGTGTCCTTTCTAGAATGAGTTAATATAACAGTGGCCCTAAGTCTCTGAGCAAATGATTGTGCGGTGACTGGTAAAGATAATTTTCAGCGTCTGCTGCTCTGACTTTTTTTTTTTTTTTTTTTTTTTCTGACTTTGCAATAGATGTTTTAACAATGGCACGAGGTCTAGGGATACTCCCACGGAGAATATTAGGGCATGTTGCACTCACAGATGTTTGGAATCAGGTCAGGGATCCAAAGACTTTCCATTAAGATGCAAAGTATATAGCAGGATTTTTTTCAACAGTGTTCAGTCGTCTTTGTTAAGAATACTCTTTATTGAGCATTTTCCCCCTTACCATTTTGAAGATGACCAGAAGGTTTCTGATTGCTCACTTCAGTTTCAGTGCAAAATTGCAGATAAATTTGGGTAACATAAAGTGAAATTAAAGAAATCAATGAACAGTTATAGAACTAAGAGCATTTCAGATGTTGCTGTGCATTTTAATTTTTAGATATTTGAGAAAAACGTTATTTTTTTCACAACCATATGGTAAATGAACCAAATGTGCGCTTAAAATACATTCTAAACTGAAATTAAATGCTCATCACCTACACTTTTCATGGTTTTCTGATAGTATTGTTTGTGGTGTATCCGGAGTCCATAAAACTTTCTATTAGTGTTTACCATAAATTTACTTGTTTGGTTATCATTTGTCTGGTGAATATTTATTTGGTGGATATTTAATAATTTAATTCAGATGTTGGAGTCTTGCACTTCATGTTTTTACCATTTTTCCTATCTCCTTCAAAGGCTGCCGAAATTATATCCCAACTGTCAAAGGATTTAGTTGCTTGTGAAAAGGGAAGTTGGCATTAATCCAAATTATTACGGAGTGGCCAATACAAAAACAAATTACGTTTTTTCCATAGCACCGTAGCTTGGTGACATTCTCCAGGGCAGATAGGAAATAGGTCACTTTGTCCCTGAGGATATTCTGAAAATGATTTTTATGTGTTAAGCACGAATGGAGTCATAGGACTTACATTCTGCTCCTTTGACATTACAAAAGTGTCATGGAAGTGCAGGGATGAAAGGGAACTTCACAAGGCTAGTAGGAGAAAGTTGGGGACAAATAAGCATCAACATGGTGATGCTGAGGTGCTCTGTCCCACTACCTAGCCATCCTTCTGCTTGCCAGGGAGAGCACCAGACCTCCCTCCCAGGCCCAGTTCTCCTGACAGCAGAAGCAGGTTTGATTCTTGTGGTGGGCTCAGAACAACAAGCTTCGCTGGCTGCCCTCGTTTAAGCTGTGGTGATGAGCAGTGCAGGGCTACCTGGTAGGTACTGATCGCCTGTGGTTGTTACCCCTTTTCCTCCTTCTTCACCGTCCTTTTTACCACCTTCATACCTCCCTTCCTCCATCCTAGTCTCCCAAATGAGCAGCCTGCCGTAATTAGTTTTCCCTCTTGATTCCAGTCTTGCTAAATCATAACCAAATTTGATAGCGCTTGTACTGTTCCCTCAGTAATCTCAGCAGTACTTGGCACTACCGGTGCAGTCACCCTGGTATGCTGGCTGCGCATGCTTCCACTCCCTGGAGGTCCTCTGTCCTGCCCTTCAGCTGCTTCTGGAATTCAGCTGTTTCTCACATAACTCTCCCTTAACCACACTGGAAATCCAGTCACCCCTCACGGCGCTGTCTGTAACTTTTGTCAGCTTCTCTCACAGTTACGGCCCGTGTCTGGCAATCCCTCGGGTCCTGTCTAGTAGTTTCTCATGCCCTATTCAGTTAGTTTACTCCCATCCCAGGGCTGAGGGAGTTGGCTGCACTTGCCTGCAGCCCTGCCAGAGGTGTGACTTGCGGCAGGGTCATGTATACCTAGATGATCCCTGATGAGTGCTGGTCTAACCTATTCTTTAAAAAAGTTCCAGGGACAGGGATTTCTCTAGTTTTATTCCAATGTTTATTCTTCTATTTTTTTCACCTGATATCCATCCTAAGTCTCCTTTACTGCAAATTAAGCTGGGAACTTTTTGGGAACTTTTCTACAGTAGTCATGGAGTAAAATTGATCACTTTTCCTTCATAGTAGTATTTTCACTGTTACCCTTTCAAAGTGGTGTTTTACATCTGTATTTTTCCTTATTCAATTTACCTACACTGAGTTTAGACCATCTCTGTTTTATGTCAAAATTATTTTTAATCCTGCTTTCTGAAAGCACTGACATTTTCTCTTGGGTTTATGTCACTCCACATGTATGTTAGTCTGGTGGAGTTATTGGTAGGTCACTCCATAAATTGCTACTGAAACTTGGATCATGCAGGAAACTTGGTTGTAGTTTTCTATATGATGTTTGAAATGTCCTCTTAGCTGAACAGGTATTTTTCAGGGTAGTTTTGCAACCAGGATGTTGTTTTCTCATTCTTCCTGTGGTTTATTTGTTAAGACCGAGTCGCCACCTTTGCTTTTGAGAATGTCGTGTGGGTCAGCATTGAAGACTTCATTGAGGAGATCGGCTACTGTGCTGATGTCAGAAAGGAAACTAGATGTTGTTCTTAACAAATTCAAAGTAGCTTTTAACTTTCTATAGTGTGTTCCAGGACTTTTGAGTATCAGAGTTGCTATGTCTGGTCTGTAACTTTCTCAGTTCCTGCTTTCTCCTCCTCTTCTCACTTTTAAGTTGCTGCTGTGTTTGCTCTTCTACCATCTTCTGGGACCTTGCTGCCTCTCCCTTTAGTCTGCTTTGCTGAGTTCCTCAACCACTCTAAGGCAAAACCCCTTCTGACTTGAATGCAATTAATTCTTCAGTTGCATAATGTAAGAATACATCTAATTGTTCTTAAGAAATTCTTACTCTCCTTAACATCCATTTTTTTCCCCACTTTGTTAGATGGCTTGCTGTAATTAGAGAACTGAGATTTTTCTTTTTTCCTTTGTGAAGGTTATTAAAATCTGCCATTGTCTTACAGTCAACTGTTGGTTTGTTTTAACTCTTTCCACCTAAATAACAGTTTTATAGCTTCCTTTCTCTCTGTTTTCTGAAATACATATTAAGAACCCCTTTTCTTTAGGGTTTTCTTTGCCCCTTGCTAAATAAAACGTGTTTTTGCCTTAGTCTTTCTAACTTTGTCCCTAAGTACTTGTGTATTTCCTTTTTACTCCATCACATTTCTCTTTGTATAGGATTTCTGATCCAATTATATTCACCTTACTATGTTTCCTGTCATTTCGCCAAGGCAATATAAACTCACTGTTTTACTTTGATACAGTCTCTTCTATTTCCTGCTGCAGTTTTGGCACACATCTATTCCTTCGGATATCTTCAGAGGAAAGATGCTACATAGTTATTTTTTGAACTTTTTTTCTTTTTTTTTTCTTTTTTCAAAAAAGAAAGACTCATTCTTATGCCACAGGTATCTTCACAGTCGTAGCTTCTCAAAAATCCTTTTGCATTCTTTGTCAGTTTTACCAGGTTGTCAGAATCAAATTCAAAATAGCATCTCTCCCAATGCATTTTTCTGAAGGTAGAATTATTCCCAGCAAATATCAGGAACATGAGAAACTGTTTCTCTATGGATTTTTAAAGAAATATTTCAGTGAAGTCACTATTTTATTCTTTCTTCCTCTTCTTCCTCTTTAAAAAAAAAAAACAGAAGGGGGGAGAGGTTTCCCAGTTGTGGTTTCCCAAGTTAAACGAAGTTGTTAAGGTTCAAAGGCATACACTCAAAAGGTTAAAGGTAGAATTTAAATAATCTGTGCAAATATGTACTTATACTTACCTCTTATAATGAAGTATTTAAATGCATGAGTATTTATTTCACAGGTTAAGTGCTCACTTAACACATAGTGTTCATGAATAGCTGACTATTACCTTTTGTTCAGTGACTCTTTGCATTTAGCTTACACTGTTCCTAATCTGCTGGAAGATGGTGGTATTAATTTTCCTGAGTTTTTCTTTGGTCCTCTGCACATGAGTGTTTAAGGGTTCAGAAAACTTAATCTATCTTCACAGTAATCTGAAGAAATCTGTGTGAAGGAGCGGTTTACTCACTGATTTAAGGTTAAAAAAAAAAATCCAATAATTTTGGATGTAAGATGCATTCAAGATCTGTTCAATAAGAGTTCATGGCATTATATACTACTCCACATATTCAGATCCTGTTAAGTCCACCGACGGCGCAGACTGCTAAATATACCTGCCCAGACAGTGGAAAAGACATAATTGGTGACCGCTTCTGAAAAATTAGGCTGCCGACAGCATATTGAACATCTCAGATGCAGAGATAGAGGCACAGATAAAACGGCGTTTCTCAGGAACAGCATTTGACTACCTTAATCGCAGGACCTAGAACCTTTTTTTCCTTCCTGCAAATTGTCCAATTTAATAAAACATTTTCCAGTTTTAGAAACAAGCAGAACAATTGCTGCCATATCTCATTGCCCAGCCTTCACTTTTTCTCTGTGGCACGAGGCCAGGTGGCAATCATGTAATTATCAGAATATGGAACATGAATGCGAAATTAAGACTACTTCAGGCACATGTCTTACGTTTTGGTGATTCCTGACATTGAATGTTTAATTTATATATTTGTTTATTTTTGAATGTTATATACAGTCTTCTGAAATTGTTTTATGAGTTACATATGAACTTGTGCACGTTAATCTATAAAATAAAGATGACTGTCTATACAATAGAAAAAAAGTACAAAGCCAGTTCTGGGTGCGTTCCTCCCACCTCTGAGTGAGTATGGTTGAAAAGTTCTGTTACCACTAGCTTCCTCTTCCAGATAACTTTGTGGTCTCACATGCATCAACATAACTCACTAGAGAATTTTCATTCTGTTGTTTCATCAATGGGAAATGCTTGGAATTTGCATTGTAAAACTGTCACCAGTTTGGATTTTGCTGGTTGTTAATAACACCACTGTTTCTTGTGGAGGACAGCGCTGACAATAATCGAGCGGTTCATTCTTGACTGAACACTGGAGCTGTTGTTTGCTGTTGGATTCCTTGCCTTTCAGTGGCATCTTTTTTCTCAGTGATGAGCTTTGCCATGAACAAAGAAAATGGGCATTATACTATTTCCTTTCCTGAGCAGCCTTTTCGCTTTGTCAAGATCTTTATACGACTGCTGATTTCAAAGCGTGGACTGGAAGTGATTCTCTGCTTGTATGAGAACCAGACCAATGTTCTGGTGCGTTTAGCTCTTGTGTAGTGGGTTTGCTAAGGGAAGCTCTGTCTTTGGAGGAGTTACCCACAGCTTTCCTCCACTTCAGATGGGGAAAAACTGATTTGTTGCTGTTTGTGAAACTCTGTCTCTCTCTATTGCTTTTCCTGTTTGTTATGTTTATGATTTTGTAGTATTTTTCTGTTTATAGTGGAATGTATTTCATAAGAATGAACTTATTCAAAAGGCAGGACTATTAAATAGTTTTTAGTAAGTAATGTTTACTAAAAACTCCTGTCTTAATTTAATTCTCTTTCTTAAAAAAATGAAAGAATTTATTGTTTGTATTGTCTGCTTATGATACCAATTAATTTTTGAGGCCAGCAGTTTCATGGCAAGTGAACCAATGCAAACAGTCTTTCGGAGCAGAGCACAGCACAGCATAGCAGATAGGTCATAGGAGGCATTTTTAGCTGTCTGTCATTTAGATCCTTCATAAACTTCCACTGAACAGGAAATAAGCTTTGGCTAGAAGGGGGGGACTCAGGAGTCCTGCTAGTATGTTCTCTGTAAGCCAAGGCTGCTGCTTTTAAAAGAGCTAGAAGGTGCAAAGCACAGGAGTCTGCCTGCATTGCGGCTTGTGGGGCGGTGGACCAGTGGTCTAGGAAATTCCCCCGGAACAATTTGAGAAAGTTGTTGTCGTCTTACCAAACCCCGGGGGTAGTTTTCTGAGATACCTGAGAGGAAGGTGATTTGTTTTGTTACAGGTGCCTCCTGGCATCTCAGAAATGTACAATTGTATCCAAGACAGATATATCTGTCTGCCTGACTCTTTTCTTACCAGATGGCTTCCTCCACAGCAAATGAACCCAGAGGAACGGACGTCACTTCTTTTTTATAGCTTCTGCACACATGCAAAGACACACAAGTATTATGAGACCCCCTTAAAAATCCGTTAGTCTATAGACTCCAGTCCTTCTAAAAACCAAAAAACTCAAACACCCATGTTTGTAGTCCCAATGTGTGGCTGAGGGTCTTTCATTATTTAAGATTGTAAAGCTACAGGGAAAGCTCTAGAGCAGTGAGAAAATCCAGACACTTTTACAAGAAGAAAACTTGCATTTGAAAACAAACAAACGAGTTTTGGGCGTGGGTTGCACTGGCTGCAATCATCAGTGCTCCAGTTAAACGCAAAACCAGTGCTGAGACGTGGTTAGAGGGATATGCCACTCTATCTGCAGGGCATACTGGCAGGAGAGTTGGCTGTGCAACTAACTGGGAGCACATTCCTGTAACTGGAAGAGTAAACCATGTTCTCATGGGAAAAGAAAGAATAGAGATTAAGGCTGCGCAAGTAACATCTGATGTCCTCAGTAGTGGAACTGTATCTGCAAAGTTACATAATACAGGGTTTCAGGCATAGATCTTAATGCTTTGAGAAATTTCAGTAACAAATCACTATGCGAAGCCGGGAAGCTTTTTGGAGGGAAAAAAAAAATATTCCTCTCTCCCCCAACATTGGAGGTATCGGAATCAGCTTTTTTATTAGGCTGAATGTTGCAGTTTCATAGGAAAAACACAGAAGAGCTATATCCTCTGTAAGCAGAAGAGCAGCTGTAGGTAGTAAATTTCTTTATTAGAAAGTAAATTTCTTTATTTAGCAGCAGTGTTAACTACTTTGTTCTTGAATCACTGCTAGGTATGTCTTCCTTTCCGTGTTCTCTGTTGCACTCAGTAGGGCAAAACTTCCTTCCCAGATCTGGTTTCGTTGACACTTGCTCAGTTTCATGAGCTCTGCCCTACTGACTGGCAGCTTCCCTCTTTGCTTTGTTGAGGGGAGAAACAATCCTGTCCCTGTCTACAAATAAATCTTTCCAGTCGGCGCACTGGAAAACTTAAAACCCTCTTTTCTGTTTGGCATCTAATCTGCATTCCAGTTCCTGGGATGACAGTTGGGAACTCGGCACTCCTGTGTTGCTGTGCGGTCTGCAGCAAGGTGTATGTTCATGGCTTTTTTTTTGTTTGTTTCTTGCGTTCTCGGTAAACCCGTCTTGTATGGGAGAATGCTTAGATTCAGAATGGAGCAGAGTCAGTGTACATATTTACCGTGCCACCAGAGTTATTGATGAGCAATGTGTAATTTCCAGTTCTTCCAGTAAAGGCTGAGGTCTAAGGACATTTTTAAGATGAAAACTGGGAGGCCATTGCTGCGTTTGTCTAATAAGCAAAACAAATTTTGATTAACTTAGGTTGGTCTAGCCTTTGTAGCCACAGGGGCTGGACTGAGCTTCTGGGACACCTCTTGTGGGTTGATACTCCTTTACAGCCCACGCAAGCAGCCTTCCTCCTCTGCAAGACAAGCCTGGTTGTGCCCTCAAGGGGAGTGAGAACTTAGACAGACCACTCCTGCCTACTGCAGGAGGGTGAGAAAGCATGAGGAGCATTGAATGCTGGTGGATGGTGCTGTCTGTCAGGTTACAGTGCATAGGAGGAGGTGTTTGGGGAAGCAGTTTCTCCCTAAACAGCTATACTCCCACCTTCTCTGAGAAGGGAAGAAGTGACAGGCTAAATGGGGTCATCTTGTGGACTGGCACTGACTGGTAAGTTACCTGTTGGATCTTGTTGACTTGACTGATGAAGTAGCAAGCAGCTGTAAATGCACTTGCTAATGGATTTAGTTTGTGCCTTTGTGGGCTGCTCTAGGAAATGTTGGTTTGGGCCCCTTAATCTGCAACCTGTTACTTAATTCTTTTGAAAAATGCCGAGCTGGAGAAGTTGGGATTATCATTCTGTACAACTTCTCTGCCTGAGCAGGTGGAGTTTTGTAAAAGCATCTGAAATTAGGAGGTATACACAAAGCTGAAAGCCTGCTTTAAGATGTTGTTGGAAATGTTGGGTACAGTGATCTTCTGAGATGATGATGGCAATGATGATTTTTTTTACTGCTATTGCCAGGTTTATGTTCCAGTTAAGTTAATTCTTTGACCTTTCCACAGGTGCAGCAAACAGAACAGGAGTGGCATAGGCAGTTTCAGACTGTCTGCCCGAGGCACGTGTGCCCATCGGGTTAAACATTTCTTAAAGCATTCTTGATCCTTTGACATTCATAAAGCTGGTTAAGACACTGTTACCTGAGACATGACCTCTTTATATCGATTAACTTATGACTTACACTTACCATAGTTTGCCTGCCAGATTTTAAAATTGAGTATATATTCCTTTCAAGTAGCTTTGGATAGAAGAGAGGTATAAAGAAAAAAAAGGAATTTTTTTGTGCCCTTTAAATAGCACATTCCTATCATCATAATCTGCCAGGATTAGAGGAGTAGAGGGATGAAAATTAATTTAAGAGTCAAGACAGAAGTTGAAAGAGGAAGGAACATGTAACTTCATATTAGTGAATATTTAACTTAAATGCCTAATATAACTTTTCTTGGAAATTTTACATTTTAACTTGGTCCTACTTCTTAAGGAAGGTGCAAGTGATAATGACAAATCTATTCAAGCCATCCTTAGCTTATTTCCTTATACTGGGAGAATTTTACTTTTTTTTCCTACTGATCTGTTATCCATGTTAAAAAAAAAAAAAAAAAAAAAAAAAAGGGTTT
>NW_008795365.1:3045892-3051509 GCF_000699145.1 Aptenodytes forsteri | reverse complement strand
TGTTAAAAAAAAAAAAAAAAAAAAGAAAAAAAGTGTTTTGAGTTCCCAAGTTATAAATAAACTAAGTTAACAATGAGTAGCAGTAAAAAAGTACACATCTTTTTGTAGCTTTTCATGACAAGCACTGAATTCTAAGTACTGGAAAACGGTGCGAATGCCTCCCTATTTAATCTAGTATTGTGCATATTTTAATTATGAACTTCGTTTTTATTTCTGCCAGTCAGAAGAACAGCTCTGTAATTCACTGTTAAATTTACCAGTCATGTCTTGGTTGACAGTTTCTGTTTATAAACATATAAACTCACATACATGCTTATTTCAGTGAGAAGGAAATATTCTTTTTATATTTTTATGTATGGGCCTGATATGAAGCTCCATGAGAATGACCAAAGACATACAAAGTCCCACTTCACCAAGAGATGCTCAAAAGCCCCGCTGTTTAACCCAGGCACAGAAAGCAAAGGGGGTGACAAATAAATAACACTATCACAGGCAAAATTCTGCTGAAGAGGCATCTGTTAACAAAAGTTTAAGTTTTGCAAAATGAGAAACGACTTTTTTGGAAGGAGGGGAGGCTTGTTTTTCTTTTAATGAAAGTGTTACTGGCATATCATACCGCCGGCGGCAGTGGAATCTCTGTTGGCAGTCGCTGAGGGAACATCCCATTTTGATTTAAAGATTATTTTCTGCTTCAAACAAATTCCTGTAGCGGTTCCCATGGCTAATGCTGCACAGGAGTGTAGCAGACCAAGTGATTTGCAGCCAGCCTTGCTGGTTTATAAACCGCAGCCTTTTCTGCGTGTGGGTTTTTTTTTCTTTTTTTTTTTTTCTTTCTGTTACATCAAGGTGCTATGGTTTTCTTTGACTCGGACTCCATGTTCAGCATATTCACTGTATGTTGATCTTATGTTTCACTTTTTTTGTGTAAAAGTTCAATCAACTAGTAAGTAACTTGTCATTAGATATTTATTTTTAAGCTGACCATTTAACTGCTCAGTTGCTACCTTTAAATGCTTTTAAGTGATTACACTAACCATAGTGCTCTTACATCCTGGCAGCTAGTGTCATCCTCTCTGAGTTTTGCTCTGAGGAGGCCTCATAGCTTTCTCCCTCACTTTGTCAGTATAGAGGAAACTGGCAGAAACAATTTAAACTTCTTAAAGTTTTCCAATATAGAAGGACTATTCTGTGATTTCCACGAGCAGTTCTCCACTCTGACTTTTGAGAATGCTTGCGATCAGCAAAGAGAGATCCTTCAGTCCTCAGGCGCTTCTGCTGTGTCCCAGGAAACTGCTTCTAGTGCTCGATCCAATTATAAATCCAAATTGCTGTTTACTTTCAGCCCCTAAGAATTTCCAGCAAAGTTTTGGGAGCCTGACAAAATTTGAAAAATCTGAGTATCCTAAAAACTGCCCTGGAGACTGGGTAACTGGTAACTGCTTGAGTAGTTAGGATGTATGTGCACAGGCTGCCCCGTGGGCTAAATCCTTCCTAGAACCACAGTTCAGCTCCTGTTTGGGGCATTTGACTGCCCTGGCTCTCTTTCAGTGGAAGCGGAAGCAGCTCAGGGAACGAATGGTTCGCCAGCTGCCAAGACCATTCCCAAAGCCTTGGGATGAACTCTTCAGGATCTGTCTTTGCTGGGCTGGAGACGTGGCAGAAGTTGCTCTGTTGTCCTTCCCCCACCCTCCAGCTCGACACAAGGGTCTCCTGTGTTGTGGTTAGCCTGCTGCTGCTATACACTTTTGGAAGACAAAATTGTCAGATTTCCTTTTTCTTTTGCTTCCACCAAGGGTGCACTGTGAAGGGTGCTTTAAGTGTTTTTGACAAAATCAGGAAATGGATGTAGAAAAAAAAAAAAAAACGTTTGGGCCACGAGAACAAGTGCTCTGAAGTTAGGAATTATCTGTTGTATGGATGACTGTGCAACATGCAGTTTGGCCCAGACTTGCCAGATATTTGGGTTTCCAGTTAGCTACATAAGTTAGCATGCTGCCGTGGCTGTTAAAAAATCTGGGTTGCTCTGGTTACAGTGAATTGGCAGGGTGACTCCCACAGTAATCCCTGCGTGGCTCTGGGGGTGGGTGGGAGCAGACAGTGCTATTCAGATTTGTGTTGTGCCAGATCTCTAATACATCCCTCTTGTGGTTTATGATAAGAGCTTTTCAGAAGTTCCAGAAGGCTGGTTTAAGCCTGCAATGTTTTATCTGAAACTTTTCACATTTGAAGGGCGGTCCGGGGTGTGGTGGGAGGAGGGGAGAGAGGAAGCCTTCTGTTGTATCTACGGTGGGCTTCCAGGGAGCTCTGCCTGGACTTCTGGCAGCTCAGCCCTGAGGCTGTGATAAGCCCAGTGCTGAGCACAATTTACTCTGTGGGTCTGCCTTAGAGCTGAGACTGAAAGGATCCCACCTGCTCCTCCACACCTCCGATGCTCTTGTCATCTTTTCCGTGCTGCTGCTGTGTTCAAGAATTCCAACCTTTGCTGAAATTTCAAATATTTTTAAAATTTTGTCTTGTTTGCACCAAAACCAAACCCAACCTCGCTCCATCTCTGGTGAAATTTCATGTGAACTAGAAACTGTTTGCTGTCCAGATCTAATAAGCTACAGTTTTCTGTCTTAAAACGGCATATTGTGTCCTTTTTGTTTCTCTTTAGTATGGCTATCAGGCTGTTTATCATAAGCGCACTGGTGGCTGCTCACCCAGCCAACTAAACCTCTTGTTTCTTAACTTTACACCTCTTGATTTTACAACTTAGGTTAACTTAAGGTTTTCTTAGTGTAATTAAATGTAAATATTTGGAAATCTCTCTCTCTCTCTCTCTCTCTCAATGCCTAATGGCTTTAGCTGTGTGTTAAAAGCTTATTATTTGCTATTCAGTAGTCCATTCTGCAGCTGTTTGTAGTGTTTCTTGTTGCAGAAATTTGTGTGTCCCCAAATGAAAGTCATTTGTCCTGTGTCTCATTCAGGTGTTCAGTCACTGAGTCCGTTAACCTGATCTGCAAGACTGGCACAAGTAAAGCGGTTGCAGTTTGGCTGCAGCCTGTAAATCTCTGCAATTTCTGCATTTGTTTCAGATTTAATATTCCTGACAGTGGATTGAAATAAGGGATAGAAAGTTTGAAAGCTTGAATGAACTCAGAGATGTGATTTTTTTGAGTTAGGACTTAAGACTCGTAACTTGCATGCTTCTCCTTTATTTTACTGCAGAACTTGCTTGCTTTTTTCTTTTTATTGCTGATGCTGAAGTGACTTGTCAGTCCGGCTACAGAAACCTAACCCATGCTTTTTTTTCTTTAGGCACTCAGTGTTACTGAAACTCTGATCAAACCTTTGGAAAGATTTAGAAAAGAGCAGCTAGGAGCTGTAAAGGTTTGTCCCTCATTGCCTTTAATAAAGTTTGTTTAATTTCTCTGCTTGGATTGCATTGCAGTAATGACATGTATTTGGCAGAGAGATACTGTTGTTTATATTTCATGTATTCACACTTTTTTTTCCTCTCCTTTGAAACCTTGCTTCAGAAACAAATGGAAACTATGCTTCAAGAAGAGAAGAATGTGTCTTTTCCCTTCCTTCTCTCCTCCCCCTCCCTTATCTCTGGTGTCTGGAATAGGAGCAGTCCTGCTAACAGCCTGCCCTCCTTCCTAATGGGTAACCCTGTTCTGCTTTGTATTTGCTTCCAGTTGCACAATCAAAGGCTGAAAAATACTAACTACCCAAAGGAGGTCTTCCATATGCTTTCAACCGTATTTTTAGAACCCGCAAAGTGAAAATTGGCTTTGTTTTACTTTTTGTTTCAAATAAGTATCACATTGCCTCTGTATGAGTGGAAGAAAATAGAGATGGAGAGGCTAAAAGGATCTCATCATTTGAAGTTTTTTTTTTTTGTTTTGGTGAAAGCGTTCAGTAATTTTTTTTAAAGATTGTTACTATGTTGTGTATATTAAAAAAAAGGCAAAGTAAACTTCGTATATTAAATACAGACTAGCTTTGGATAAAAGTAGCAAGGAGAAGAACCTCTTTGCACCTGTCTACCTTCCTTCTTCCAGTGAGAAATTTAAATGCTTATTAAAAAAAAAAAAAGGAAAGAAAACCAGCTATTTGACAGTTTTCTGTTGAAAAACTTAATTCATACATTTTTAAACCACCACTCTGCAGATGTTGTATTTTATAATATCATGACTTCATCAGCAGTAATATTTAATAGCTAAGGTAATGTTTCAATTACGAGAGTGTTATACATTTTGACTTTATCAAGAATGATTAACGTTCTGAATATGATTTCAGTGTTCATGAATGGAAAATGCTCTGTTGATCATAAATCATTACAGTTCAATAGTACAATGAGCTTTGTGTAATTTTATGGACTTCTGAGAAGTACATCAGACATCCCAACCAACATACAATAAAAACTTGGTCTCTAATATAGGGAGTCTTCTGAGGAAAAAGAGAATTAATCCTAAATGTAACCTATTGTCATAGAAGCAGCTGTTACGAATGGATTATTTCAACAGTATTTTTGGTGTTAAAGAACATGGCCATTTTTGGGGTGAGAACTCCTAATCCTTTAAATTATCTCATAATCTTCACTCATTTACTAGTCAGAATTCTGTCCCCGATGTTTCTAACATGACAAGTCACATTCACACAGCCTACATCTCGCGTTTTATTTGGATGGATGTTTCTTCCCTCGTGTCTCCCTGCATACTGTTTCTGTGAAGTTGAAGCTCTTATTTGTGATTTAGCCATTTTTTTTTTTTTGGACAGAATTCTCAGTGACCTTAAATAGAACAGTCTTGCATAACTGTGTAACACTTAAATATTTTTAGAGGATTTTTATTTAACTCTTTGAATATTCGTAACTGAATATTTATTCAATATAATCAAAAGTACTGACACTGGAAATATAATACCGCTTAGCTCTGAAAACCAAGTTATGGCATCTAGTAGTGAAATATATCTGGAACATTGTGTAGTATTTGCTTTAGGAAAAATTTACTCTCTACCATTACAAAATAAATGTTGAATCTGCTGCCTCAGATTTTCCTGTATCTTACATGCCCTGCTGATGAAATGGTCTGAGTTAGGCTTAAGAAGAAAAAGAAAATAAAAAAAAGTTTAGCTCCATAGTGCTGGCAGCTGAAACCCTTATTGAATTACCCCTTAGTAAGAGATGTTGCTGCTCTAATCCCAAACTACACGTGTAAAGTTTCTGGCTTTGCCTATTTAGAAGTCAATAGCTCTTTCTTTTTCTGGCAGCCCTCAAGTGTTGACCAGATCAATGGAAATTTTGCTAATATAAACACAAAGATTTCCGCCCCCCCCATTTCCCATACACTAATATGTTACCTCTAATCACACTAATACCATATGCATATCTTAATGTTTCTCAGTTGGTAAGGAATATCGTGGCTGCTTTTTTAAAGGAAGTTTTTAGACTCAGAGAAAAAAACTGGCATTTTTGGTAAAATTCCTTGCTGAGAAGCAATCCTAAACAGCTTAGATCCCCTCTTTAATAGATGCCATCTTCAGAATACAGTCGTTCAGAGAACAAAAACGTGTATAACATATATAGTATTACTTATTAAAAATGAAAGGTTAAGAGAAAAAATGAGCC
>NW_008795365.1:3035713-3045863 GCF_000699145.1 Aptenodytes forsteri | reverse complement strand
ACTAGTATGTTGGTTATTATACATTTAAATCAAATTCCAAATTGACAGATGATGGAAAAATATTTTAATTGAACTGTTTTCTTTCTGATGAATAAATCTGCCAGTTCTTGAAGATGTAATTTAATATTTGATTTTACTTATTTTAGGTTATTTTCAACTGCAATTAGTTATACTAAAAATAGCTTCAAGACTGGTTGGTTAATTTAATCAATACTGATTTCTGTCATAACACACAGAGTTAAGAAACTAGAACTGAGGAAATGAAAGGGTTGTTTTACAGTGTCTTCTGCTAAATTAGATCCAAGAACTCAGATTTCCTAGAAACAGTTAATAGCTGTCCCTTTTACAATATATTGCTTTTGATAGTCAGAGAAATGGTTTCGCACATGCAAATCATATTCATGTGTCTGTGAGAGATTCTCTTTTGTTAGCATGATTTTATGTTTTATGGAAATTCTTCTTTCCTTTAAAAAGTCCTTTGTTTTTTTTCCCCCCCACGGGCACAACAACAGTCTGGTAGAAGCAGGAATTCAGCACAGAGGTCTTTGTATGGCTTTAAAATAAAGAAATCCTAAGGAATACAGAGCTGTATTTGCTTTTGGGTTTTGAACTGTGAAACTGTTGGAACTTACTCAAATGATGTTTTTACGCTTTTCCCATGTCAATTATTAAAGAACTTTCTGTGAAACTGATATTTCCCTTGAAGTCCTCTATTCAAGACCGAGATGATGTGGATGATCCCTGAAAATAATGAAAAATGCAATAAATCAAGAAGAGGTGTTTTTTTTGGCTTTTTTAACTTAGAAGATGTAAGCATTCATGTGATAAACTTCACCATAACGATGCAATGGGATTTCAAGTTAGCCTTTAAATTAATTTAAAAAATGAGTTGGAAACATACTTTTCCTTAGTTATTAGAGCTATGATAGTTTGTTTCTCTTTGTTTCTGATTAAGTAGGATTTTAAAGAAGAAAGGAGGCGGCTTTTCTTACATTTTTATATAAAAATTAATGTTACTTTGTTTCTGTGTCTAGGAGGAAAAGAAGAAGTTTGATAAAGAGACAGAGAAGAACTACAGTTTGTTAGAAAAGCATTTGAATTTATCAGCTAAGAAGAAAGAGCTACAATTACAAGAGGTATTGTTGCCTCTCTTTTTTTTATGCAAGCTACAGGCTTTTCAATAGGTAAATATATTTTATGCAAATGCAAAACCAGCATTCATAGTGTTAAAAGGAAAATTTCTGTCAACTGGAAAGTTTGGTGAGAAAATCAATATTTGCTGAACTTAGTGGTGTACCCCTACCATTTTCTGAATGAGGGCTTTACCTGACGTGTGTGAGGTACTGAACATCACACTAAATTTTTATATAGTTAAGGGAATAGAAAAGTGCAAGTATATTGTGAAAAACTCTGCATTTCTTGTGAGACTTTACTATATATGTAATTTGCATTGCATTGTATATATTAACGAAATGTCCTGTGTTAATGCTTAATGCAAAGTACAGCAAGACTTACATTCCTGAAAGAAGTGTTTTTGTGCTTTTTTTTTCCCCCTTCTCATGTTTTGAAGATCTATTTTTTTCAAGTAATGCTACAAAAAAGTTTGTTGACAATTTATAACTTAGAAACAGATCTGTTTTGCCTGGCATTCCTTCTGTCCCTGTGGGTTTATTATCATCATCCTTATTTGTAATAGCTTTTATTTCTGGAGCCACAGCAAATAGTACGTGAGAAGATAGCAGAGACATCTTGCAGAGACTTGCTGTAGGCAGAAGAATTTTTTTTTTCAGAGAACTGTAATTGTGTCAGAATTATTAATGCTTAGTCTATGAATGCCTTGTATCATTAAACACTTCATGTTTTCCTCAGAGATAACTCTTCTCCCTGCTCTTTACTCCACCCCAAATAGTCTATGCTGTCTTTCATAAAAAATGGTTAATGTAACTGGCAAGTTAGCTGTGAACTTGAGAACTCGGATTGTTCTCAAATTTCACTAGGATGTTACTTCTCCATACTGTATTTGCAACATAGGCCCTCATATGCATAAACAAGCGTCTTTTGGGGAGTTGAGTTGTCCCAGTGAAGGTAATAGGCATTGCTTGTGTGTCAGGACCTGTACTTCTATCAAAGTGATCAGCTGCTGAAGAACTTGATGCAGAAAAAATGAAAAAGTATTAATTATGATCTCTTACGTGATGATACTGAGAACCATATTTCAAAGGCTGAAATGAGACCTAACCTCAATGGAAAAATACAAAATGCCTGCAAGAGGCATTTTGAAGCTGTATCAAATATAGCCTGAAGTTTTAAAGCATGTGTGAAGACTAGAATAAGCAAATAGATTTGCTTTAAATGTCCTTCAAAGTTTCATGAACAAAAATTCTGAAATTCTTCAGTCAAGCTCTTTCATTTGTGCATTTAATTTTGGAGTATAAATGATAAGCAATTAAAAAAAAACACAAAAGGACTTGTAGCATGTTGTCAGAGTGCTAAACAGGAAAAACTTTCTTGCACAAGCTTAAAAAATAGATGTATATAATTGCACGGGAGCTTCCTAATTTAGCATTATACATGGCTAGTTGTGTCAGTTCCTGGCTGGAGTAAATAAAGGATGCAGGTATAAATTTGACAAAAATTTGATGAAAGACATGCCATGTTGTAGAGTGTGTCTTACATTAATATAGCCTTTGATTCTCTTAGTGGAGGGATATTCCTGAAATTTCACTGAGGCATGGTGTGTGTCTTATTTCTGTATTTCTTCAGCAGTACACAAAGTACAAAGCAACAGTGAGCGAACTTGCTGGGTACACGGGGAGACTCATGTCTCAAAAAACTGAGGAGAGATGTAATTTATTTACAGGGGAATTGAGAGGAATTAATAAAATGGCTGTGTTGGGTATTGTATTCTTGGGGGAGGGAGCAGGAAACAACCAAAACAATAAAAAACTGAAAAACAAAGAAGAGAGAGAGAAACAGGCTTACGTGGGGCTTTGGTGTATATAGGGCAGTCTTACTATCGATTAGCCAGATGTCCTAGTAGACCCACTTCATAGTCTTTTTCTATGGCTACCCTTCAGTACACGTATATATCATTAGAAGCTTTGCTGACAACTCAAACAATTCCTATGTTGCATGGTTTATAGGATGCATTGAAATGGCTTGGCTTTTTGAAACGTGTTTTCTTACTGATGTGCGTATCAGTGCTTTATTTTTTTAATGGCATTTTTTGTTATACCCCTTTAGCTGCTGACAGATTTCTAGCACAGAGCAGCAAAGCAAAGCACATCTTAAGGCAAAGCTGTCTTAAAGCTAATTTGACTTACCCTCTTAAAGCATAGCAGTTACTGTTCTGCCTGAAGGATATAGTCTCTGTATTTAAGAGGGAGTGTATGATAGTAAGTCTGGTCCTTTCACCTAACCCTTTCTCCATTCCCTTTTGTAATTTAGTGTAGAAGCGTTTGGTATTATCACATGAGCAAAGACTAAGTGTTAATCACTTAGAGTATCCCTTTGTAGCCTTTCTTTAATGTATTTTAATAAAGGTTTCCGTTACCCAGTTCTTGAAGTTTTATAGTTTAATGAGGGCACATGTACCTTAAATAGTAACTTAATGAAATAATACATATATGCTAGAAAGTTGAATATTTATGTACAAATGAATGGCATCTAAAATATAACTGTTCACCATCAATATGGTGTTGGCATTCCAGTAAAGCTAAGCTAAAAATCAGCTGCGGCTAATAAGGCTGCATTTTTAAATATTTGATGGTCTGTGGAAACTTGTGAAGTGTCTTACCAGTAAGTGAACTTTTTAAAATGGCTTTTCTTGCCAGTCAGAGTGGGCACAGGCGTGGGATGGGTACAATAGCATTCTGGCTATTTACATCAGCTATTTGGGTTATAGAGTAAAGCTTGCAGTACCAGCAATGTGGTTTTCAAAAATAGCGGGTTTTTTCCTTAGTTTATCTGGAGAGATGATTTCCCCCTTTTCTAATGGAAGACACTGCTCGCCTCCTCTCTGTGTTTGGGCAGGCACCTTTTCAATACTATTAAAGCAGTGCACAAGTACTTGCTCTGATGTATTTGGCTTGGATTCCATAGAAAAGAAGCTTGAAGAGGTGTTACTGAAATGTTTCTAAAAATTTAGCCTCATGATTCAAAACAACATACGTTATCTAGTAAAAGGGAATTTCTGCTGCCATTTAAAAGTAAATGAATGAGCTGTGTTGTAAAGGAACAAATCCCAGTCTGGAGAAAATTATCTTATCGCTTGCCACTTGTATGCTATGTTTCAAATGTCTTTGAAACTTCATTAGCTGTATTCTGTGTGCAGGCAGATAACCAAGTGGAGCAGAACAGAAAACACTTCTATGAGCTGTCCCTCGAGTACGTATGCAAGTTGCAAGAGATACAGGAGCGGAAGAAATTTGAGTGTGTGGAGCCTGTAAGTACCAGTGAATTCAGCCTACCCTGTCATTCATAAGGGACACAGAAGGAATGCAATTGGGCAAAAGTCAAGGAGCTCTGTTTTCTCGGAAAATGTATGCAATTGTGTGACTTAACAATTTCAAGCACTCTTGTTACATCTCTGCAAATTCCTAGTACAGATACACTTAACCAGGCATCTCAAAGCTTACCTTGGTAATTAAGTTGATTTGGATCCATTGATGTTGATTTTCAGAAAATGTGTGAAACCTTGTGCTGTATTGCAAAAGCCTCGATTTGTGGTGTGAGTTAGAATACAGGATTCAGGAAGACGATGTTGGGGTCAGACTTTTTGCATTTGTTTTTTTTAACCACTGAAATGTTATTCCTCACTAATGTAAGGAATTTCATTTTCAATATGAAGGTTGCACTTAGAGGCCTGTTAGTGAAGAAGTGCAGATATAAATTAATTAAGAGGGTGCTGCTGGCTAAAAAGCTCCTTATCAGGTACTCTGATATGTTTGATTTCAATTGCAGTTGAATCTGTGCAGAAATCAAGGGGTTCCACTGAATTTCAGTGAAAATCATACATGTACTGACCAGACTTACTTAAATCTCTGAGAAGAGCTTATTCTAAAATTTTCTGAAATGTGCATTAGCTTCGTAGTATAAATGCAACTTTATGAAACAACAAGAGAACAGTAAGTGTAATACTGAGATAAAGGGAGGATGGATTGTAGAAGTGACTTCCATTCACTCACGCTCTGAAGTCTGTGTTTTTGGGCCAAGTCTGTCCTTTTATTCTGATACAATTATTTTAATGTAATAATGAAAAAAAGTCCCAAATGACCTTAATCAAAGTAGTTGTTCATTATGGAGTTAATGAGAGCTGTATATTTTAATGTAGCTTATTCCTGTATGAAAAAATTGCTAAAATCCTTATGTGGGAATAAATTGCTTTAAATATATTAGTATTGTTCAAGGAATGGGAAAATGTTGTGAAAAATAGTTTTGTGGGATTTTTTTTGTTGTTGATGTGTTTCCTGTTTGGTTTTTTAAAAAACTTTTCTAGTTTTTAATTTTTTTTTTATTAAATCCTAGTTTTGGATTCAGTTCTTGTGTTTCAAACCATTTGAAGTTTCCTCAGAGCCAGACTAGAGTAGTGAATCTTCAAATTATGTTTTTGAAACATGTCCCTTTCTCTTTTCTGAAAGCTCCCTCTGGATGGCGCTGAACTTTATGATGCTCAATTTGTATTTAAAGGTTTCACTAGGGTAGTAAACTGAAATTATAACTTTATGATGCTCAATTTGTATTTAAAGTTTTCACTAGGGTAGTAAACTGAAATTAGTACCAAATTCTTACCCCCTTTCACCTTCATAATTCTTCAAATTTATGTGGTTTTTGCATTTTTGAAAATGGTTTATTTGCATATGACTTCAGACTTTATTTAGTATGTTCTTTGGTTTGTTCTCTTTAATAAGGAGAGTTGTTCTTTCCTGTGTCACTCACTTCTTTCCAACAACCTGAACCAAGCAGGAGAGGTAGGCAGTGCTGCACCTCACCCTGTTTCCAATATAGTATAACTCGTTCATTCTTTTAAATTGAAATACTGAAGTCAGAAACTGCAATGGATCATTTGCTGGTTCTGATAGGGGATCAGATCTGCATAGAAAAAGCAGTGATGGGTAAAGTTACTGGAGGGAGAGCTTCCTTCTTTGAACAAACCAGTTGACTCTGTTGTGAGTCATCTCAACGTGGTCATTAGCAGGGAGGGGAATGACCAGGGAAATTGTGACTAAAAGACAGAATGATCATTACCTTCTTGTGGGCAGATACTTATTCCAGACATCAGTGGTATCGGAGCAGCTGTAGGAAAACATTACATAGGAAAGTTTGGGAGATAGGCAATATATGTTGCCTATGGTCAAATTTAAAGTAGAGATCAGCTGTGAAATTCCAGAGACAGGGACCACCCAAAAATGTCTATATACATAGCCCATCATTTGGATCTAAACAGTTATTCATAAATTGCAGGCGTTAGTGAAAATTTGTTTAAAAATAATGATTTTATCATCTCTGATCTTTCCAAAAAAGGCTACGTGCAGCAATCATATTCTGGTAAATGGAGTTTTTCATTCTAACAAGTCTTTTGTTTGTATTTCAGGTACTATCATTTTTTCAGGGTTTGTTCACTTTCTATCATCAGGGATATGAACTTGCTAAAGACTTCAATCATTACAAAATGGCCCTGCAGATAAATATACAAAATGTAAGTTGAGATTGATATCTATGCCTTTTCTAATTTTTAAAATAAAATGGCACACTTAAGTTACTGTATATACAGTATCTGTATTGCCAATACTTTCCTCGGTGTTAGTGCATTGCCTGTGAACTTTGGGGATATAGTGCCATCTCCTGGCTAACCAACCACATCGCTGAACAAATCATCGCTAATTCCAGTGAGTTCTTATTTCGTCATTTCTAATACTCCTCTAAAAACAAACACCAGGTAAAAGGCCCCCACTCCTTTTTCCAGTTTTTTATAGAGACATAACACAAGGATTATCATGAAAGAGTTTAAAAATGAATGAAGTCTGTTAAAATACATACAACACTGAAGAATTCAGAGGAGGAATAATGAAATGCCAAGGTTCTCAGTGTTTTAGGTGTGTTTGAAATCAAGTATGTGGTGGTCATGTCTGAGGGTCATTGCTTGATGGGACTACATTATCTGTAACTAAGAAAAAGAAAGAAAAACAGCTGGGCTTATCAGCATTGTTTTTGGCATCTCTGCCAGCA
Source organism: Aptenodytes forsteri (assembly GCF_000699145.1). Classification (NCBI taxonomy): domain Eukaryota; kingdom Metazoa; phylum Chordata; class Aves; order Sphenisciformes; family Spheniscidae; genus Aptenodytes; species Aptenodytes forsteri. The sequence continues at coordinate 3,038,636 of NW_008795365.1, read as the reverse complement.
GTGTGACTTGAAGTTTCTGTTTGTCTTGAAGCAGCCCTTTCAGGCAAGACCATCCCCGTTGGTTTGGGGTGCAGAACTGTGTAAGGAGACTTGGTGTTAGCACCCATGGCGTATTTGACAAAACAGTGTGTTCCTTCAAGGGCAGGCTAACCGGGGCCCGGCCCACCACTAGTTAGTGTACCCTCACACCAACACCTCACGCTCAGCATGATCTGCTCAGGACTGGGAGAGTAGCAAGCAAGGTGACAGGCTGAAGCAATGGGACTGACGGAGTCACTCGTCAGATGGTCTGTTTGCTTCCTTGAGATTTGTTGAAGAATAAAACTCGCTCAGAGGAACTTGGATGTGCCAGAGGCCTGTTGGTAGGGAACAAACCAGGTACCTTACTGCAAACAAGCAATTAATGATGGTGCATCTGTTTGTTGACCTCTAAGGGCATCTGGAATTAAGACAGAGAAACTACTTCTTAGAGGTTGCAACCTGTTTTTAGAAATGGCTTAACTAGCAGGCAATAGCAGGGAGACGGAAAGGCGGAAGAGAGGATTACGGTTGCTGTAATACATTGTGACATGATTCATGTGTCATGATACCATTCCTTTAACTTTCTTCCCATACGTTTAAGTCTCAAGTTTCCTTTTGAGCTGTTGCTTGGTTTGGGTAGGGGAACTATGTAGTGGTAACTTCATAAGCAGACTTCCATGGCAGAAATTAGTGCTTCTAGAGCAAATTTCAGGACAGACTTGCTTCTTCTGTGTGCTTAGCTTAACAGAATGAGGAGCAGCACGAGCTGCAGTGGATAGAGCTAATGCAAGACGAGTAAGAAATGAAACGTGAGAGGGAAGCTATGATACAGTTTTGAAGAACTGGATTTCAGATCACAGATGGAAAAGAGCCAGTGAAGTGGTCTGAAGAAGTGATGAGCAATAAGAAAGCAAGCTAATCTCAACAGCTGCATTTTCAATTGACTGAATGGTATTATAGTGTGCCACAGGAAATCCAAAAAAGATTGAGCATTACAGCTCAAGTTTTATGAATAGATAGAAAGAACGATCTGGATTTCAAAAAGCTGTAGAGAGAAAGGAGGCAATGCTTAACAACTGTCTGAGGTAAGAGGAGAATAGAAGGAAGCATCTGAAAAGATCATGAAGAGGACATGACACATTCTCCGCTATATTGAAGATGAATAAAACATCTCAAAGGAAAAATGAACCTGGGCTTGGCTGTGGTACAGCTGAGCTGCTGGCAGAACACTGGATTGACATATTAGAAATTGAAGGGTACAAGATTCAGTACAGAGATCCTAGCTGGATATGGATAGTGATTTGAGAGTTGCCAGCATAGCTGCAGTAATTGCCTTCCTTTTCATTCAGGTTGTCTTTACTTTGAGAATTATGCTGTGGATTTCCTCTCCACACCTTGCCCCAGACCCTGCCTTCCCCTCACTCCCCCCAAAATGAAAGAAAGAAAAAAAAATGAAAACCACAAACCCCCAGCCTTGTAGCCCAAGCTCCAGTAAGCTGATTCTTCCAACAGTCTTATTCTCTTGTAAAAATCCTGCGTCTCCAACTAGATTCCCCCGTGCTCCCAGGACTTTTCTCTTGTTATCTCAGTTCTGTGCCCAAGCCCATACAAGGATCCTTGCAGCCTTGACCACGCTCTTCTTCCCTGCAAGCAAACCTGGCCTTCCCTGGGAAGAGGAGGCATAGCCACGCTGGTGCAGTGGCTGTGGTCGACCCCTGGTTAAGCTCAGCTTTGTCACAGCACAAAGGGAGATAGAAATTTTCTTGAGGTTTTTGGAGCCCATAGTGCTCCATACCACCGTTCCCAGGGTGCATTTCACACACTCGGATTTGTGATCACTGCACAGCTAAGACAAAGATCCTGGTAGGATCATTTAAAGCATCTAACCTCGGAGTGATCAGTGCTCAGACAGGAAGGTTTAGGTATGAGCAGTCTGTCACTATCAATTTTTTTGCCTTTATCCTGAGTACAGAGTATATTTTTTAATGCAGCTCTTCTAGGAAATTATGAAAAGGAGCTTAGAAAATTGTTTGGAGCCTTGGGAATGAGTTTATGTGCAGGGTCTAACTCCAAAATTTGCAAGCAGATGTGACCTGAAATTGAGGTGATGGATATGGGGAGGGTTCAGAGCAGTTGTTCTTAGTCATCACCTAAAGAATATCTTCAGCTTTCCTCTATAAAACATATGGGTACGGGTGGCTGCTCTGACCAGCTTGCATGGACTGTGTGTGTGCCCATGAATAAGCTCCTTCCAAGCATAAAACTGGAATTTGCATGTACAGATGGCCAGTCAGGAGCATAGTGTTAACTGTCTGTCCAAGAATGGATACTTGTGTATATTCGTGATGTATTTGTCAGTGTATGCAACTGTATGCTTGTCCTGGGGAAAAAAATAAAATGGGTGAGGCAGCATTTTCAGCAGCTCATCCATTTTCAGAAAAATAAAGGTGCTCTCAAAAAGCAACAAGACACATAAGCATGCATCTGGAAGTATGTGCTCTCCTCAGAACACATGTACCAACTGGGGAAAATACCAGCTTGGAATTTAAATGTGTATTTTCAGTTTGTGCAATTTGGGCAAGTGGGTATGTGGAGAAAACTAGGTATTACCATGATTGTTTTGGGTTTTGTTATTTGCTCATCGGCCAATTGTCAGTGTTTTTCAGACCAAACTGAAGAGTTTCTTTTGTCAGGTGTGAGCTGCTCTGTTATTTTGTGTAGTCCTATTGTATAATTTGTGAATGGTGTGGCTACTTCCTGATTGTTTTTACTAATATTCTAATAAATATTTCTCTTGCGGCTGCTTGCAAACTTTGGAATGAGTGACATTCAGGAATAATAATCAACCAGACTTGGTGTTTGGGTTCCCCCCCCCCCCCCCCCCCCACCCCCCCTCCCACCT
>NW_008795365.1:3033654-3035363 GCF_000699145.1 Aptenodytes forsteri | reverse complement strand
ATGTGTATACATTGTTGGTGACCTTCCTGTCACTTTTTTCTCAATAACCACAGAAAATCCTCTCGTTCCTGACAACTAGTAAGAATCTCATGAATTAAGCCAACATCTGTAGTAATATTTTTCTAAGGAAACTTGAATTTTCAAATCCAAAGTAATTTTGCACTCAGTATTTTACTTCTTTCTGAACAGGTCAGCGCATAGTTTTAGAAATCTACTCTGGCAATCTTTGTGTGCTTTCCACAGTTACAACAACTAATATCTAAACCACACTTGAATTTTGAAGAATATCAGAAGACTTGAAGAGTAAACATATATGGAAATTGTGCACTGACCATCCTAAAATGGCCTGAAGCATTCTCTCATTTTATAAGTTATTATTATAACCCCTGTCTGCCAGGAAGAGTAAATCTTTCTTCCGCTCTCTCTACTAATGGGTTTTTGCTGTCTTGTTTTAGACACGAAATCGTTTTGAAGGAACAAGGTCAGAGGTAGAGGAGCTCATGAACAAGATCAGAAGAAATCCTCAGGAGCATAAAAGAGCAAATCACTTCACGATGGAAGGCTATCTCTATGTACAGGAAAAAAGTAAGGTGTATTTTTGTATTCCTATAGTGCCCATATTGTGCATACAGGCAAGTCTTATTTCTACAGGTAACATGAAGATGTAAAGAATTTACAGTTTATCAAACAGTCATCTGAGTAAATGTTCAGTCTCTAACGGCAGTGTTACCGTGGCTCATAAAAAAAGCATAGTGCTGAAAGTGTGACAGTTCTTAGCAAAGGTGACTGAATTCAGGGAAGTTTTGTTTGACCAAAGGATGTATTTCATGTTATTTTTAACCCCTTACTAATGACCTCCCCTAGAACTGTCAAACATTTGTTGTCAGACAACAAACATGAGTTGTCAAATTAGCCTCTGAAAATTGGGCTAGTTTAGTATGATGGAATTGACTGTCATTTCCTTGGTTCAGTGATACGCTTTCATTACCTAATTGTGATCATAGGGTCAAATAAAGCAGGCTATACGCTGGGTAGCTAGTGTTGAAAATCTTGCTGTGAAGGTGCATGTCACACAAACTGTATCCTGTCGGTACTTAGAACAATTATAAATCTTTCTCACTCTAGTAAAAAAGCAGAATAAGATGCAGAGCTCTTACTGCTCAAGGAATGACCGCAAAGTAATTTATTTTTGGGTTTTTTTAAAATTTTTTGCATAAATCGTATTATTTAGATGTGTGCCCTTATAGAAAGCTTGTTTGCTTATTCTGATGAGAGATTTTACTTTTATGATATTTAATTGATTACTGTTTAAGTAAAGACTTCTGTAAAATGTTTTACAAATTGAAGTCTCTACCACATTCTTGATGGAAACATTGTGTCGTGGTTTAACCTCAGTTGGCAACTGAGCCCCACACAGCTGCTCGCTCACTCCCCACCCTGGTGGGATGGGGGAGAGAATCGGAAGAGTAGAAGTGAGAAACCTTGTGGGTTGCGATAAGAACAGTTTAATAATTGAAATAAAATAAAATACTACTACTACTAGTAATCATAGAATCATAGAATCATTGAGGTTGGAAAAGACCTCTAAGATCATCAAGTCCAACCGTCGACCCAACACCACCATGTCCACTAAACCATGTCCCTAAGCGCCTCATCTACTCGTCTTTTAAATACCTCCAGGGATGGGGACTCCACCACTTCCCTGGGCA
>NW_008795365.1:2984760-3033186 GCF_000699145.1 Aptenodytes forsteri | reverse complement strand
ACAAAGCAAGTGATGCACAGTACAATTGCTCACCACCTGCCGACCGATGCCCAGCCAGTCCCCGAGCAGCGGTCCCCCAGCCAGCTTTCCCCCAGTTTCTATACTGAGCATGATGTCACATGGTATGGAATGTCCCTTTGGCCAGTTTGGGTCAGCTGTCCTGGCTGTGCCCCCTCCCAGCTTCTTGTGCACCTCCAGCCTTCTCAGTCGGTAGAGCATGGGAAGCTGGAAAGTCCTTGACTAGTGTAAGCACTGCTTAGCAACAACTGAAACATCAGTGTGTTATCAACATTGTTCTCATCCTAAATCCAAAACACAGCACTGTACCAGCTACTAGGAAGAAAATTAACTCTATCCCAGCCGAAACCAGGACACATTGGTATTACAGTGTTCAGAAATAAGTTTTAAGAGAACTAGCAGTAAAAAATAAGAAAAATCATTATTCTGTGAGATCCGTTCACTGGTCTTGGTCATCATGAGCTTTATAATCAGCTGAAAGGATTCAGAAGAAGCGGGTACGCCTGAAGCTGAGTTGGGGAGGAGCAGGGCAGTGAGACCTTCCAGGTTAGGAGCAATGAAATCCTCTGTCAGCTTGAGCCACTCGTGAAGGGCTTCCCTGATACTCTGGGGCAGAGTCCTTCAAAAGAGATGATTCCTTTGCAGACCTTTTTTTAAAAAAGTAAATTAATAGAAGTGAGAAGATAGAGAGGGTCAGAATCCAAGTTTTAACAGTTAACGTTATGGTGCAAATCTCAATAATACTGTATGCAGTAGGCTTGGCTCTTAAGTAAATGTATTCTATGTAGGGTGTGCACTGATGAATAGTTAGGAGTGAGTTTTGGTGTCAGAAAATGTGATCAGACCTTAATCAGTAGATAATGTAGAGCTTGCAACACAGGTGCGTTAATCTGCAGTTATTTAGCTTCAAGTTACCAAGTGTAAAACTAGGTTTCCATGTTCTGCTGAAGTAAAGTTTCCAAGGGATGTTTATTTTATAGGGAAAAATTATTTTGTCTGTAGTAGTGAGACAAAGATACGTTAAGAATTCTTTCCATTTGTCATTAAGCATAAATGTGAATTACTACATATATCAGTTTTTAGAATAGTAAGCACTGGTTAACATTTGTATTACTTTGTATAATGTTCTTAATTCATACCTTTGTTTTAAATACTGCATTATTAGGAATTAAGTAGGACTCAAGTATCATTTTGGAAAGCAGGAGAAGAAAACACACAAACTGGAAAAAGTACATACTATTTAATGCTTCCATTTTATGTAGGGCCTGCTCCCTTTGGTTCCAGTTGGGTGAAGCACTATTGCATGTATAGGAAAGAGACAAAGAAGTTCACCATGATCCCATTTGAACACAGATCAGGAGGGAAAGTTGTAAGTATATTTTTATATTCTACTCTTATACTTACCCTGTATCAAGATCAGAGGATGCGTCAGATAAGATGTGTCAAGTACTTTTCCTCTTTACCTCCTTGCCCCTTTTTTCTTCTTTCTTCATGCAATTCAGTCTGCCATTTAATGATATTAGCCTAAAGTAACGGGTGGATTAATAGATAAGAATTCTGCAGACTATTCAGTTGCTTCCTTTTAGAAGACCGGAGAACATGGTACAGATAACGTGCAGTGTTTCACCATTTAGAATCTGGTTTATCCATGAGGCATTTAACTTGTTAAAGTATAAATCAGGAAAATACAGTAGACTTAGAAATTTCTTTCTTACATGCTCCAGTCAGATTTTTCTTTCAGAGATGTAAGTACTGGAAGAGGGACTAGAAAAGAGGATTTTAATGGGAATATAATTTGTACTGACAACTGAATGTAATTTCAGATATCTTTGATGGCATCTGAAATATTCAGGACCCAAGACTCTGTTGATCTTTAAATGGCTTTAATTCCTATTGAAATAGTTGGGAATTGAGGGCACTCAGCACCTTCAGAGATGACGCATTAAATGAATGCATTAATATGGATGAAATGCATTTTGTTGCAAGGAAAAAGGATAGCTGAAGCTGGAAAATAATGCTTGAGTCAATATTCCTGTAAATGCAGCACCCTGCTCTATCTTCAAATTTGGTTAGAAAATCACGTTGTTGGAATTCTATCAGGGTATTATATCCTATTAGTTTGAGCAGGGGGGAGATGGCTTTCATCATTTTGAGGGCTGTCTATATTTGCAAATACATTGAATTTGGAAGAATCTTTCAAAAGCTCTGGAAAACCTGCCATACAGAAAATTAGTGGCATTTGGCTTCCTTAATCATTTCAGTACTTCTATGAATTTTTTATCCTGATTTACTCTAATTGTAATAAGCCATTTTAGTTAATATAGTATGTGTGTAAGCATTCGGCATTCTAAAACACTTATGAAGCCATTTTTTCTGTATTAAAAGATCTCCCATTTTGAAACCCACAATGCAGTTACTCCTTCAGTGACAACCTCCTGTGTCTCGAGATGTTGAATGAGACAAGAAATAATTAAAATGTACAGTTAATCCTGACTAAATCCGGTACAACTCATGCAGCATTCACAGATGAGTTTATTTGATTTCTGAATACTTAAGGGTAAAATATGATCCTAGTGTTGGTTGGTCTTGAAGAAAGGACTGGTTCTGTAAGACAGATTACAGATAGTAAAGAACACTTACTTTGTTGTAGTTACTGTAGCAATAGCCTTTACTACAGAAATTGCTATGTCTGACATAAAATGGGAGAAGTCTCTTAAACTCATTGTGTGCTTGTATTGCAACATGTACAAAATCTTTACAGCAAAATATTTTTGTTAGTTTAAATTACTGTGGTACTGTAAAGTACCAGCTAAAATGGACTCAGTATTTTTGCATTTATGTCCCGTAAATGACCATGGAATTTATGTGCTATTGTGCAGAGGCCTGAATGGCAACCATGAGTGAACTCTTTTGCAAGTGTCTGTTTTCAGTGTAGCTTTTGCCATTATTTTAATGTAAATTTACCTTACTTGGTTTGTATAGCTGGCTTACTGAAGCTTTCAGTTACTGGGTCAAGCACATAAAACCTTTCTTTTCACAGGGTGATGAGGAACTTTTCGTCCTTACGTATTGTACCAAAAGAAATATAGATACTATAGACAGGCGATTCTGTTTTGACTTGGAAGCTTCAGACAGGTAAGCTCGTGAAACACACTAGAAAGGACTCTTTCTAAGTAGTAATTAAGATTACTGTAATATTACTGTTGTGTTGTCTTCTTATTTTTTCAGTTCTCGTTTAGACTGCCAATAGGAAATAGTCACTGGAGGAGCAGGCAAGCACTGCCGTGGCTCACTGGATTTTACCTCAGTTGTGTGTAGCAGAAGCAGGGAGGATCTAAACTGAAATGTAGATGTTGTCTGAGCTCACGTAAAAGAAAAGCATAGAAAAAGTTAGAGAAACTGTTATGAATTGTGGTTATCGTAGTGAAGAAACGTGGCTTAAATTGAAGTACATACAGCTATAGTGAAAGACTACGATCACAGTAATAATTCATACAGTCATGATCATATTGTATCACAAGCCTGCTTTCCAAAATGACATGTTGCTGTGGGTTTATGCTGGATTCTCAGATTGAAAATAAGATCATTGGGATTTTGAGGCTTTTTGTGGCTGGTGTAATCATCCAGTGCATCTTGAACATTGTTGCCACCGCCTTTTTGAAACACCACCATTTTGCTGCTTTATTTCAAAGGAGAAGAATTGCTTATTTATTTCACTAAAAGGGTCTTAAAATATCTTAAATATTGCTTTTCGTCAGCATTATAGTCTTCCTTCATTTATGAAGGTGAGAGAATCCAACTTAATAGGGTACTGCAAATAAATACGGCTGTGGTAATGCCATGTTCTTTTGGTGCAGATTGTATCTGTGCAGAACGGGATCGTATCTAGCATTAAATGCTAGATGTAAGTTAGTGGACTGTTGCTGAGTTTTTGCATCCACCCCTTCTGAGCTGTTCTTAACCAATACGTTTGCTCCTTACTTATACCAATTAATTACATTCTAATTTATCATGTAGTAGGTCTTCAAGTTTTATAGGTTTTTGGGTTTTTTTCCGATCAAATTCATAGTGCCCTTCACTTTAAATGCAGTGTGGCCAATGCTGTCAGGCCCCTCTGTCCTATGATTGCTAGTGGTCTGCAAATATGTCTGTGATAAGGAGCATATGCACGCGCACAGTCGTAGGTCAGAGGCTATGCCTAGCTTGCGTGGCCAGTCAGACTGGCCTGCCTGAGGCATGCCGGTTTCTGTAACAAGCAATGGGTAAAGGAATGCGAAACTACCACTGCACCTGAAAACTTCCAGCTCGCATGCAGATGACAAGATACACATTTACAGCTCAGATGGCATTTGTCACAAGTCTACAGCATGGTTTGAACTTGCATTTTTGATTTGAGGAGGATGTGGCTTAACTATTCTAACGCTGTGTCCCAACAGTAGGAAGGGGACTAAAGATTTAAACTCTTGACATCAGCTCCTCTTGGGTCAGTGTATTGGTCAGTACGAATAACAGATTTCAAACTGAGTCTGATAAAGTTGGTCAAAAAAGTACAATGAGAAATGTCAGTCTACCCCCCTCTGTGTGACACCTCTGCTCAATAGGGTATCTGGAGTTTGAACAGAGATGGATGGAGAGCAGTGTTTCCTTGATCCTGCAAAACATTTTTTCATTGTCTTCTCTGGTAAAAGTGGGAAAAATGTAATCCATCTTTCTGTCCAGATATAATAGAGACAACTGGTCCACTGCGACCTTGATATCAGACATTTTTCTTTTAATAATATATGTGTGTAGTACTGAGATGTTCCCATGGAGATTAGTTCTGTGCTGCAGGCCATTAGCTTGTTTCCTTGGTTATCAGTTCAGGGCACGCTTATCCCTCAGCTTGTCCAAGTTAAAAAATAACATACAGGTTGATGGCTGGCCATGGGGTTTTCTTTGTTCCTGTGGTGTGGAAGGAGGCAAGATTGTAAAATTTTAGGAAGGACTTTTCAGCAGCAAACGTTCAGCCTTGTGCGTGACTGGAGCATAGTTTGGAGCTAGCTGAATATTTACAGATTTTTCTTTTAAAAAGAAAGCAGAGATGATTTTTTTTTTCTTTAAATTCTGATACTTATGACTATAAGCTCTGAGGGTGCTAGGATCCTGGCTAAATCTCTGGAAAGTGATGTTTTTCTGTTTCTAGTACTCCATCATATTTAGTTGGAGGTGACTACTGGTAAATGTAGAGAAATTTAAATCTTAAGGAGACAGCAGAGGTCTTTCGGGGTAGGAAAAAGACTTTCTATTGATAAAGAGCATTATCCTTCTGAAATACTACTTAGATTTTAATTTTACCAATACAGGACAAGGAGGAGGGAAGGCTTGAGGCTCTTGACTTTAATTTGAAGACAAATAAATAATGTTTCATGCAGCTTATACTGAGTTTGATGTATTGCCTCAAGGTGATACTCTTTGATACCTTGACAGTTATAATTTTAGTGAAAAGAAGGAAAGTTTGCCCTGCATAGAAGTAACTCATTTAGTTTTAGTTTTCACTAGTAAAAGAAAGTAGACAAGAAAAAAACAAATCAGCATGTGTTTTTTTTAGTTAATTTAGCTAATTACTTAGGATATTTTTTTCTACTGAGTGATTAAGTTTGCATGTTTATGACGGTTACAGCTCTGCGCTACTAGCAGACCAATTTGCACTGAAAAAAGCTGGTATGGCTTGAGAAGCTGCTTTGCTTACTGTTATTACTAATACCAATATCAGCTTGTTTTAATCATAAAGGTTATTAGTTGCAGAAATTAAGGCAAGGCTTCCCTCACCCACTCTTAAGAGCTCAATGTCTATTACTGAGAATAGTAAGAGGTTCCATTTTTATGGCTTAATAGTCTCCTCGCTTTAACTAATCAAAAGAGAATGACTTGCTTGATTTCTGCCGTCTTCCAAAGTTATAGTTGGGTCTCCTGAGTTTAGACTGGTTTGCTAGAGGGCATGTACTTGCCTTGTCCTCACATGTTGTCTGAAAAGAGATTTTGAGCAGGAGGTATTTGTACCTATAGAGTTTTAAGCTGCAATTAAATTGTGTGGTTTGATAAAATTTATGGCTCTAGTTGTAAAAATATGAACATGGTGTGTAGACTGTTACAGTTTTAAGTAAAAGTGGGATTTGTGCTGGTTTTCTCTGTGCTGTTGTTTTTAGATAACATTTTCCCCTACAGCTATTTTGCTACTTGAAGATAGATTTAATACAAAAGAGAGAGAGAGAGAGAATGTTATGAATTAGTTCTCTATTTTTATCCATCTCTGTATAATGAGATTTACAAATTTGCCAAAATTATTGGCAGGCTGAATATAATGATTTTTTTTAATTGGCAGAAAAATAATTACCCAAATAACCTGTTCTGCTTTTAACTCTCCTTGCTTTGTACACTATCCTGAACCACACAATTACTCTTTTTAGTTTCCTATTATATAAACACAAAAGTAGATTTATGTTAATCTCTGTTCGCTAATCCCTACGTCCCACAGTTGTTAATCCTTGCTTTTTAGGAAAGTTATAATAGTGGAGTTTTGTAATGAGATACTGCATTAAGACTTGATTATTTTTTGTGAGATATTTACGGAAAAATATAATCACTGTCGCTGCTCTAAAGCTGAAGACTACATATCGAATAAGTTGACAAAAGCCATTTTTATGTAACAGCAGAGCAACGCAAGAGCAAGTTTATTTAGAATTCAGAAAACTCAGTAACTCCCAGCAAGTGTTGGAATCAACAAGTTATCAACAATGAGCTATTTCAAATAAATAGTTTGCAGATCACATTCACTTTCCTTTTCTCCCTATCCTCCCTATTTCCTACTGTGTGTATCAGTTCTATACCTTTTATTTTAAAGCTGAGCAGTGTTCAGCAATTAAGCAAAAAACCCAACCCTGACTTCTAGGACAATGGGCTTTTGCTTGTAGTTGGAAGTAGAATTTGGCAAGACATTTTAGTTGCTGGTGAATGCAGTTACTCTGTGTCGTTGGTACATTTGCAGGCCTGGAGTTCCTGTGACCATGCAGGCATTTTCTGAGGAAGACAGGAAGCTGTGGATGGAAGCCTTGGATGGAAAAGAAGCTGTAAGCGTCAATTTTTTTTATATTCATTTATAGTGTAATGGAGAAATTCTCTCACCTCCTGCTTCCTGATCCCATTTATGCTTTAATAAACTGGGATCATGTAGTTTGCAAAATGATAGTTTCAATGAAGAAAGAATAAAAGTGAAATAAAACTCAGGAGAGATGAGTAACTCGGTAAAGCTCAACATAGATAACTGCTAATGCTGATATGAGATATTTTTCATTGTAATGACAGCATCGATTTTTTAAAAATGGTTTCCCATCACAATGATGATATTGGTATTCTAGAAAATGTCTAGTATAAGCATGTCCACTTAGCCTTATGCTGACATACTGCATTCCAATGGAAAGACTTGCGTGAGTTAGTTATAGGGTATTATTATTATTATTATTATATATTTTTTTTAACACTAGATCAAAAAATTCCTTGTCAATGGGAATGAGGTTGTAGCTGAATTTGCTTAATTTCTGGTTCACATCAGGAAACGGGTCTGAACTGCAAAATTGAAACACAATGCAGATTATTCTTACAATCATAAGTATTATATTGGTCTTGTGGGCCAAAAATAATGGGGTTTCTAGTCAATGACACAATCATGTGTCTGTCCCCAGTAGTTGGCTACTGGGGATTTTAGCAGTAGGTTTTATTGACATCATTGTTGTAAAAACCACGTTGTCTGAGCTGGACTCCCCAGTAAGCTTACAACTTCTGGGAATGCCAAGCTGGGACATAACTCCCAGGATTCATCAAAGCAGTTCACAATGATTTGAGTGAACTTGAACTGTGGGAAATTAACCTCCAGAGAAACATAGGAACATGGAGCACGTAAATCACAGTTAATTTTAGTGGCTATAACTAACATTGTTCTGCTCCCCAAGGAACTGTATTTGTTGAGAATTTTTTTTAAAATTTCACTCCTTAAAAAGTGCAAGTATCTACTTTCTGAGGGGGCGCGGACCGCTGGTCCTACTGTTAGAGCTGTTGTAGTTAGAGCTGATATGTTGTAGCTGTAAACAGCTGTATTTGTGCCTACTGGGCATTAAGATTGGGGGGTGTCTTGTTTCTGGTTTCATAAAATTCTTTAAAATAATTTATGTCTTTTTACTCTTTTTGCGTTAGCTGTTCATCAATTTGAATAGAGCAAATGCAAAACGAGAGGGAAGTAAGTATTTGAATTACTATTAAAGCTGATTTTTGTTAACATTTTACAATTGAGAAAGGCAAAGGTAATTTTTTTTCTGTGGATCCAGTGTAATTAAATATGTTATTTTTAGTCTGAAGTTCTGAATAAACTTTGTGGATTTTGTAATTAATGGGTTTTCACAGTAACACAGTTTAGTACATACTTAAGAATTGTAGGACTGGACATAAACTAGAGAAACAGTCTGATTGTTTTTGCCAATTTACTTCATGCTTGAAATTGACTCAAAAAAGGGTTAATTTGTATGTGAAATGCATCACAATTTCTTAATCCAGATTGTGCGTACACGTCTGTTAGAATGCATAAGTATGGTTTTAAAAACAATCACAGCTGAACATAAAGGTAAGCAAAAAACCTGAATGTATGTATTTAAAATGTATTCCATATTCTACAATATGGAAATAGAAGAGATGGCTTTCTTTAAACGACGTTAGCTTTCTTCTGTTAGCAAAGTATATGAGTGAAAGCAGTTATCCTTCTTGCATTATCAGGCAATTTATGCTTGCTTTTATTTATTTTTTTTTTATTAAATTGTTGGTTAAAGCTGGATCCTGGTGTTATTAATTGAAGTTTTTCCACAGATTTTTATTTTCGTGGTGCAATACCAGGTCCCCAGGAGCAAGAAGGCCAGATGTTTGGGGGAAGGGCAGTTTTGCAATATAAGCTTTTAAATGAAGTTTTGATGTGAAGAAAAAGAATAAGATAGGAACAACAAAGGAATGCTGGATCTCAGCTGTTGTCCTGTTAATGCATCTGCTTTTATGTAGTCAGATCATTAACTGCTGTGAAATGATATACATGTGTCCTGTATCTTTAGTGTGGGAATTTCTTTGGCTTAGGGTAGGACTCAGTAAAGGCCCTGCTGTTGATGATTATGTTCTTTCATCATAAGTACTTCCTTGTCCCATTTGGTTAACTCTCTGATGTTGTCGATGTTGCACTAAGTACTGTTAAATTCCATTTTGCATCTGCCAACATATGTACCTAATCAGAGATACCATTCTTCAAAGGCTGCTGCTGTGAACAGATTCAGTGAAGCCACTACCACCTGACTGAGCCTTTACTTGGGCTAGGCAGGGTTGTGAAGGAGAAAGGGAGAATTTCTCTAGAAAAAGTGATGAAATATTCCTGTTCCAGAATATTTACAGTTTTGCCTGAGAAGTACTAGCTACGTGATTAAGTCCAGCCTTATTTTTCAGTGAAAGACGTAATTGTAATGGTGCTTTAAAACTTTTCAAACTTTTTTTTCCCCTTGTAGGTGCACAATTGGATAAGATAGGATTTACCGTCATCAAAAAGTGCATCAGTGCTGTTGAAACGCGAGGTAATGATCAACCCAACCTGTTTGTGGAGGGGGTGGAGCAGCTGGTCTGCTCTTCAACGAAGGCCTGTGTGATCTAGTCTCCTGTGGATCTCTGGGAAAGACTTAACATGGTAGATATTACTTACGCTGATTACACTGACCAAGGCAGCAGCTTCCTTCTGTCCAGTCCCAGCCTTTTTATGTATGGCTTTCCCTCAAGAAACATGTTTTCAAGAAGTGCTCAGAAGGGGATAATAGCACCTCTCTTGACAAAGGAAGCCAATGTTTGTGTGCAACAGCTGAGAAAAAAACCTGTGTCTTGTAGGCAATTCCTGTACCTTTGCTTTGCTGTTGGAACAGACTAATTTTAGTATTCCATTTGTGGACTTTGAATGGAGGTTTTCTGTTTAGTCACTTAAGACAGAAGAACAGGAGCTGAGCAGGCAAGTGAATAACAAAAAGTATTGAAGTACTTCCAGTGGAGTTAGCTTTACACCAGAGACAAGGATGCTGTCAGGCTTACTGTTGCATATACTCATTGTTGTACCTCCAAAACTGGAGACAGTAGAGAGAGAGAAAGGTCAGTATGCAGACGGTATTCAAGAGGCAGTTGCGGTTATGATTGTGGAGAGGCTCTGTGTCACAGAGCCTGTGTAACTTGGGCACTGGATACTATCAGCTTTTGATACTGCTGCCATGTGAGGAGACAACAATCCCTGTACGGATATGCTGAAATGTGAGGTGACCAGCCACTCTGAGGCTCACTGCGTTGTATATGGTATTGTGTGAAGAATCTGTTTAGTTGGTTGTGATTGTTAGGTTTTGTTTTTTTTTTTTAAAAGAGGTGAAGAGATGAAAATAGGTAATTGGTTACAGTGTATTTCTTAGTTTGTTAAAAGAGATGTTGAAATTTCTCTGTGTGAATTTTGTTTTTCTCCTAAATTGTTGACCTTTCTTCCTGCTCCCAAAGGGGAGATTTATGATTTTTGAGGAATTGTATCTTTTTTTCTAGAGATTTAGCATTGCACAGGGCAGAACATTTATCTCTTTCCTTGTATCACAGTCCAGCTTAAATAAGATAGCTGAACAGAAGAATGGGTTGGTCAAACTTCCTGTCAATGCAGGGTCCTACTTAAAAGCAGTCTTCCATGTATGCACTTACTATACGATATTATTAGTAAGACCGAGCAGCCTTTGTGTTATTGAGAATTTAGCATTTAAACAGCAAGAAGTATCTGAAATCCTTTTTCTCGTGGACTGTTTTGTATCAGTCCTGTCTGATGCATTAAAGATGTTATTCCAGATTAGACCATATTCTATCTGGTGTTATTTTTGTTCATTCTGTTCTTTTGAATATTTTTTTAAATGAGGTTTGCCTGTCTCATCACTTTAAAAATTTCAGTTACTGGCATTTACAATCTGAATATTTCAGCTGGGAAACACTGCAGATAAAGCTGGCATCCTACAGATAAGTTGCCTTCGCTGCAAAACCCTGCTTTGATATAGCATGGATCTTCTCTTTGCACTGGATGAGGCAGATTTTATGAAAAGGGTAACATGTCATGTAATGAAAGGCTGGTTGTGGTCCACAGCACAGTGACTGGTTACCTTACAATACCTTATGAATCATGCTTACTGTAAGCAGTGTGGAGTACACTATATTCTGGTTTATTATCTATAGGTGCATTCAAATATTTTTCTTCAAGTAGTCTTTTTTTTTTTTTTTCTTTCTTTGATACCCTGCAAGGAAAGTGAAACAAGAACATAACTGTGGAAAAAGTGTGAACGCTTTCTTCACGAAGTGGCTGTTTGGAAAAATGGGTTAGATATGGGGTTTCTTCTCATGGCTGTGGGTGGATAGGTTAAACTGAGTGGTGGTTCAAGTCCACCCTGTTCTTTATGCCTTGATTTAGGGGCATGTAAGAAGGCGCAAAATATATGTGTAACCCCACCTAATATTGTTGTTCAAGACAGATGATAAGCTTGCATAGATTAGAAGCATGTGTCCCTCTAGTGGGATCTGCCCTGAAGCATACTTGGAAGAGAATTAAAGTTACCAAATTTAGCTGCAGTATTTCCTGTCTTTGGAGACCTTGCAGCTTCACTATCCCTTGTACACAGCCTTTGTAAGACCTGCCGTCAACAGAGTGCTTTGTGGTAATTACTACCAATGAAAATGACGTTTATTTATTAATTTTGTTTTTGGGGAGTACTTAAGAAAAAAAAAATCAGTATTCAATAAATATTTCTTTTCCCAGGGTTTTAAGAATGGGTTTAGGTGAGGTACTACCTTCCAGGAACTCAGCAATCCACCTAGCTCTGTTTCAATGAACTTGATTCGTCCATTGCATTTCAAGCAGTTGTTGATGATTTTCTGTTTATCAATACTGAACTTAACATCAACTGCATTTAAAAAAAAAAAAAAAAAGCCTAACAAACAAAATCCTGACTTCGTCCATGAGACTAATTGCAGCATTCCTAAAGGATCAGTTTGTTTTCTGCAGAACCTGCAGGACCTTCTGCTAATGTCTGCTGAGCTAAACAAACGGAGGGCCGGGAGAACATTCAGTTGCTTGCCTCAGAAGGGTTTGGCCGAATAGTTGTATGATGAAGAAAATCCATCTTTCAGGCTGCAGATTTTATACCTATACTTGTTCGTAAAACAATTTCTACTTGATTATTTTACTTTAATGATAACACATCAAAGGCAAGTTATGTTCGGCAGAAGAAAACAGGACAGATGCCTCTTCAGAGACTGTGCTTGTGTGCCATGTTTTTATCTCTTTTAATCATAATGGGTGTGAGGTTGGCGTGGGTGGAAAGAGAGGACAGTCTAGTGTGGGTGGAAACTGAGAATAGTCTTGTCATGTCATAGCAGAAAAAGTCTGGTATTGAGAGAGAGAAGAGCGTAAAAGAGATATTGAACATAAACTTGTCAATGGCCGGATAATTTTTTCTCAGTTACGTTCCCTTTTATAAAGCAAAGAAGGAAATTATTTGCTTTGAATGAATAGAAGAATCAAAGGCAGTGTCATGGTTAAAATGCATGTAAGCTTCTGATTCAGCGTTGCCTTATGAGACATTGGCTGTGCTTTATCTGGTAGGAGAGGCTGAGGCACCAAGATATGCAGCCTGTCTCTCACGTACTGAGCATGATGCTGGTTGGATGTGCACCCATGTTTTGTCTCTGAGAGAACATTTTGGGATTCTGTTTGGAGACAGAATTTTTTATTTATCCCAAATAAATGATTCTGTACTAAGAATAATACAGCAGGGTGAAATTTACAGAAACATCAAAGAGCTGTTTGCTCTGGTAGTAAAGACTCTGTGCATGTTTTTGTGTGCAAGTAGTTGGTTGTACCTTCTGTGAGGATGTGGTAGGTAAGTGTTTGCCAGAGCGGTGTTTGTCTTCATTTTAGAACTACTGGAGCTGCTAATCTGAGCTGCAGAGATAGATGGCAGCATTGAGCTGTCTGTCCAGTCTGTCTGCTTACGAGAAAGAAAGAAGATGGTGAGGAGGAAGTAGAAAACCTTTTCACGTAACAAAAAAAATCTGGCATTACCTTGACTTTAGAGTGTCACTTGGATGGCTGTTTTGGTACTGTGGAGTTTGATACAAGAAGTTGTATTTGCAGCTATATTACTAGTCTGTGTCAGCCACATGTACAATGCCAGCCACAAAGGAAACTTGCCTACATACCTTGCTTACAGTAGTATAAATTACTATTTTACTAGTAATTAGAAAATATACCTTATTTTTCTAAGCATGTTTCACTAATTGTGTACCTGTGCCAAATTCCGGTATCAGACAGCCAAACATCTTGAGATAATGTAAATATGAAGGAAATTATGCTGTGGGGCTTTACCGCTCAAAGTTGCCAATAGTGACTGGTTGAGCCGGCAGACGCAGCATCTGAACCCTTCAACATTTTAGTCAGTGGTAAGCTATTCCTTGCAATGAGTCATCTTGTCAATTGTGTTCTGTAAATGCCAAGCATTATCAGTCTTGGATGTGCTGAAGATCTGAAATGTGCAGATTAAATCAGAAATAGTACTGTTTCAAACCAGGTTTGTATCTTTTAAATAAAACGTCATTTAAAGGTATGTTTAAAGATATCATTTAAAACTATGTTGAAATATTAATTCCTCTTTGTACTTCTTGATGTCTGCTAGCAATTAGCCGTGCTTTTTTCAGGTTGATGAATTAGAAACTGATCAATTATCTGATAATTACTATCACAGACTCATGATTATTGCTGGAGGATTGTCTTAGTTTCAATACTGCCATAATTTCAGACTTTTGCATATCACGTCTGTTTTAATATTGAGCAGTAGTTTCTGTGGTTTGACCTTAATTATTTTTAAGCCCATAAATGTGTGTTTGGGGTCAGCACGGTTTGGTTCCCCCTAGTTTTAATGTCAGAGGCACAGGAGGTCATGAAACAACTTCTGAGATAAGCAAGAGCTGAGCTGTATTTGACTGTGACAGTATTTCTTCAGCTTTTTAGCTTCTTGCATACGATGCAGAAGGCTTGTTCTGTGGTACTGAAAGTAGTGGAGGACATTGTATAAAAAAAGTGTGATGCATTTTGGCAGAGCATTAAAAAGCTTGGTGTTACTTTTGTACCAGAATTTTCCTGGACACCTCTGAGAAATTTGAAGTAAAAAATAACTGCTGCTCTCAGGACAGATTCCTAGTGCATCCATGTTTGGAGTGAATCAAGGACTATGTTTAATTTTGTTTAGTGTTGGCAGTCTTTAAGTGGCATATAGCATGCTATCACGCTGTTGTTCTGGGGATGACTGGAAAACTTGGTTGGGTTGATAACTTCATATTTTGAGAGGAATTTGTGGCCACATAGCTGGTTTTTGCGGTTCTTTCTTTTGCGCGCAGCTAAACTGCGAGCATACTCTACAGTCGTGTTTTTTGATGACCGCAAATGAAATACTGGAGATCTGGCTTATTCTGTCAATTTGAGCCAGCTCTGAACATGACATCTAGCTTAAGAGTCAGCATCATTACAGTGGTGCCTGCATCCCGGGGAAAGAAAAGGGCCACTTTTGCCCAGGTGGAGCAACTGAGGGAGGTAGCAGCTTCTGCCATAGCCTGTCAGCTCCCCGCTGGGACAGAGGGTGGAGCAGTGCTAACAGGGAGGAGTTCAGCAGGCTCTCAAAGATGTGGGATGGCTGAGGAGGCTGCAGACTGTGTGAGGAAGAGGAGGGGGTGAGAGGAGAAGGAAAAGATGTGGCAAGGCTAGGCAGGAGGAGGAGGTAGAAAATGCGAAGTTCTCGCCACCGTATTGAGAATTATTGCTGTGTGTTATGGTTGTGTCTGACAGTAATTCATTAAAAGGCTAATGATTTTTACATACTTCAGCTAATATTTATTTGGGAAGAAACTTTTTCTCATACGACTGGTTTTAATTTTCCTACTCTGGGTTGGAACGGTTTGATATTGAAACTGGGAATTCTCCACAAGTCTTCCTTTGTTGAAGGATATTTTGAATAAGAATGCCACATAATCTGTTATTTGAAAAGATTTCCTTGGAGTAGAAACACGGGTATTTTGTGGCGTTTCTACTCTTCCAGGCCAGTGTGAATATAGAGGTAGAGTATGGTGGTGTTTGTAGATGGCTGCTTATTATGTGGCCTCTCAAACATCTGTGTCAGCTTCAGGACTGTAATATTTTACCTCCCACTATATGGGCTCTGAAACAATGCAGCAGACAAAGACATACCTTATTTTGCCCTTTTTCTTCCCTGCCCCTTCTCTCCCTCCCGTTTTCCTTCAATCTGTATTCATAGTTTTACTTCCCTGGGGATAAGACTGGGTGTGCTAAAGGAAGACAAACGCAGGGGAAGAAAAGGGGTAGAGAAGTGAATGTGTGTGAGAGGACGGAAGGGCGCAGAGGAATGACGGGAGAGTGGTCCAGTGTCCACATGAAATGAGAGTAGGGGACTGAAAATATTATGCTGGTTATGGCTACTCTATTCATCCCAAGGAAAACCAGAAGTACCGATTTCAGTAACCTGTGGTGCTGCCCCTGGACGTAACTAGTATGTGGACCACAGTGGGTTGGAATGAGGCCTCATATCTTAAATGAAAAGCATTTACAAATGTGAAAAAAGATTGTTTTTTGAGGACTGGGAATAGGCTCAATTTTTTCTTTATTTTATCCAAACTCTTTTTGTCAGCCACATATTTGGGAAAAAAACAAAATTACATTTATTAAAGAAATCTTAATTTAGCATTTGTTGGTTCAGTTCTTGCGTTATTAGAATGTGGATGCTGATGTATCCAAAATGTCATTTAAAAAATCTGAAAACAGGCAGTGATTTTTTTTCAAGCAAAGGTTTGGCCCTGTTTGCTTCTACTCCCAGTTTCTGAAGTGGATTGAGGTACATCAAACCTTTACCAAAACATAACGTGAACTTATCTTAAAAACACAGAAGAACAAAAGGATTCTTGCAATACTTTATTTATAATGTTGTTCTCACAACTGTGTTAATGCTATGTAGTCTGTCTGTCTTTGAGGAGAATTTGTTGCCTGGGGAAAAGTTTTAATGCTAAATTTGACTGTGGTTGATCTGATGTTTTTTTTTTTTTCTCCTTTTGCATTGTAGGTATAAATGACCAAGGATTGTACAGAGTTGTGGGGGTGAGTTCAAAGGTCCAGAGACTTCTGAGTTTGTTGATGGGTATGCCTCTATTTTACAATCATTTTTTCAATATTTTATCTCATGTTGTTTTACTGTAAATTTTAAAAGCATCTGCCTGTAGTTGTTCTTTATATGGGCCAAATCTAGTTTGCTTTAGTCCATGTAAATAATCCCTGTATCATTGTAAGTTTCTCTGGTTTAGCAAGACCAAGATTAGTTGGTAGGAGTAAACTAAAGAGAACTGCTGTGGGACATGTAGGAGCAAATCATGGGCTTTGTGCAAGGTTGATGTAAGTGGGATTAAAGCAGCCTAAGTTGAAGGGTCTGATCAGAAAATTCAAAATACCAAATTCACGAAAGTTTGAAGCTTATTGCTTCATTGTTTGAAGTTTCCACCTTTCTTCTCCCTTCTCTAAGATGCACAGGTGTACACGCCCATGTGTGTCTTTAGTTAATCACTGTGCAAATTAAGACATTTAGTTTAAGCCTACTGGCAAAGAGCTCTTTGGTTTAAGAGGAGGAATATGATATATGTATTAATAATAACTATGTGCCAAGGCGGGAGACAGATGGAGAAAGGATTTGTTTTTATAAACTTAGTAGTATAGCTCTTATATGTGGGTAACATCTTTGACTCTCTTATACCTAGTTAGCCATGTGTACTTTTAAGATTTTTTTGATTCATAAAATTATTCTCAGAAACTTTTTTTCTCCTTTTCTTTCTGGAAATTTTGATGCATCTTTAATCCCAGTGTGACTGTAGTTCTCTTGCTACTCTACTGTCCCTGGGGGGGGGGAAGTAGCATTGGCACCTGGATGAAATCCCTCATCTGCCTGATATCTCTCACCAAAGTAGTAGCCATGACTGCAAGATGTGCCGAGTTTCCCAATTGCTTGTCCTGAGGCACTGACAGTACATGCAGTCAGACAAGACCACTGGGATTAGTTCATTTTTATAGAGCTTCCAAACCTGTCACTTGACAGCAAAGGTCTGATTCTCAGGGATTCATTGGTATGCAAAGAAGCTTGTTTGCAGTTTGCACCAGGCTCTTCTCCAGAACCATGCATGCTCCATCTGTGCTGATAACACAGTGTTCTTTGGCACTGCAAACTGGAGGAAGCCAGAAAGTGAATTCATTTCATTACCCCAGACATTATGTGAATGACAAAGCGCTTTTATATTATATGCTGCTGTCAGTTCAGTGCCACCTGTAAGACTTTCTCTTTTCCTTCCTTTATTTTTTTAAACAGGCTGTCTCTTCAGAAACGATAAGACATCAGGCTTGAGGACCTGCATGTCATATCAATCTGTCATAATGACCTTGCTAAATATTAATTTATGATATCTTACTTTAATCAATATTAACAGCACCCTGAAGTTCTCCATTAGTGCACATAAACCTGCCTGTATCTTTAAAGTATTGTAGCAAAAGACTCTTTCTGGAAATACGAACTGGGATTAATAAAAATGACTGATCTGTAACAGATTCTTATGGTTGTTTGTCTGTATTGGAGTTAGCCTCAATAAACAATAACCATCTTTAGCCATTGCCCATAGGAAGAATGATGTGTTATCACTCAGAGAGTCTTGATTAGATGCATTTGATATCGTAAGATGTTTTTCAGTTTTGTACTTACTAGCTTAGCTTGGGCGTGCAGGTCTGGCAGGCAAATTTTCCTCTTTGCCATTAGTGGTATCCAAATTAAATAGACTCAGGTTGCCAGTGGTTCAGTAGCAGCTGGAAGAGTTTACTGGGGATTCCAGCATCTGCTTTTAGTTATTTTTTAAAATTAGAAACATTTTTTGTCATTCCCAAGATTTATATATTTATTTGAAGTAGGAAGAATACAGTGGTATGAAGATGAGGCAAAATACTGAACAGAAAGAAGTTAGGGTGCGAGCAGGTGCTCTTTTTCTGATGATTTGTTGAAAGCGATCCTATCTGTGCTCTTTATCTGTCTGTCCTCAGAGAAGAATAAAGACGGTTTCTTTTTGATACACAGTGGTATAGAGAATTTAAAATGACTGATTAATCTTTAATCCTTTGTCTCTGGGTATACTCTTAGATACCCTTCTATATGAAAGATCTTTTCAGAATCATAAAAACCTCATATTAACTTTCTGTATTTTAAAATGTTTGATAAGATTTCAAAGTATTTTAAGCTACCTATCATGGACCATGAGGTTCACGGTCTGAAAGGCCCAAAGTGGAAAAAAAAGTCTTCCAAATGGTAACCAGGGACATAATAGCATGTAGTTTTGTCTCTTTTTCAGAATATTTTTTATAAAATTTGGGAAAGTACATTGAGAGTCAAGAGAGTATGAGAAGACCAATATATGCTTTTCTAATACTATGAATGCACAGATTTTCATCTTTAATGTAAAAATCTAGTGAAAGTAAGTCTTCTGTAAAATGAGGCTCAGCAATTAAATATACAATTGTGCATTTAAAAAAAAGTTAATTTTGCAATTAACTGAGTCCTTGAAGTTACTTGTAACTAGTATTGTGCTATGGTGATCTATTTTGCAGCAATAATCTTGTCTAAATTTAAGTGAGGCATTTGGTAAGGAAAACAGTCATTACATTTCAAGGGAAAATGTTAAATTAATCTGCTATCTCATTGTAAACAGGGATACAGAGTTAGGACTTCCAATGTTACAGGAATCTGTTATAAGCAATTCAGAGTGCATTGTCAACCGTCAGGAGGCTCAGTTCAGGGACCAATTCCTGTTTCATCTATGATCTACGTTATAGATCTGGTGTGGCTCATTTCATACAAGCTGCCTACATAGATTTCATACAAAATACATAGGTCAGCTTTCATACAGACCCTTGCTCGTGGTGAAGTGACTGCTAAGGACTTGGAGTTTCTACTGTAGAGTTCAGTTTTGATTTCTCATACTGCCTGGTGTGAAAAATGCCTGACATTATATGTTGTAGAAGAAAACTTTTAGGTACCTCTGCCTTTTCAAAACCAGCAGCTTTCAAAACAATTACACTGAGTTCCTTATTATTTTATATACAGTAAATGACAGTATGCATACACTCCTTACAGTGGGCATATTGCATATGAAAGCAGAGAGTCTCCTCCTAACCTAGTTTAGTGAACTGGACTGTTTTTATAAACTCTAGCTCCCTTATTGTCAGAAAGATTTGCATAAAATTTAGAGCTGATCTGTCAAAAGCTGTTCCATAAATGTGCGCGATTACTTTTATATGTGTGAAGTTGCCATTCAGTGCCCAGTGGCTGCTATGTGAACAAGTAGCATGAAAACTGGTAGAGTCATTGTTGAAATCCCAGTTGAAGTTCCAGTTCATATAATGGCCTGGGATGTTTGAAGTAGAGGGAAAAATGGAGTGGATACAGTCAAATATACAGGGTGGTGGGGCACAGAGCTATGTAGGGCAAATTCAAACCAAAAGTGAAAAAAAAGTCTTTAAGTCTTGATGGCTTCTACAGTCAAACTAGGGATTGTGTGGGGTTGGTAGCAAGGCCAAATTTTGTTGGGTTTTAATTTTTTTTCCCAAGAGATAATGAAATATTTCAGCAATACCTTCCATTTTTTTATTTTAAGAGGCTTGCCTTGCAATTGAGACACTTGTTATTTTCCTCCCCAAATTCATCAACAAATTTCACATAACTGAGTGCACCCTTTGACTGTAAAGGAGGTTGGTGATTATGAAGCAGTTATTTAAAAACTGGATATTACATAGTGGTTTAGTAACAAAATCCCCATAGATTTCACTAGTTTCTGATGTGATGGCAGTTTTTATTTAATTATATTCAGTAGAAATGTTTTCTTCTCAAAACAGAGAACTTGAACACAGAAACAGCTAGCATGCTAAAAAGAGGAAAAACAAAACTTTTTCCTGAGACAATCTTGAGTATTTTGAGTGGTGGTTGGCTAGTAACAATTTGGTAGAAAATGTTATCTGACTTGTATTTTAAAATGAGATTTAAATAATTGATACAATGAGGGAGAATATTCAGTTACAGAAATAATTGCTTGGCACAGCCTTTAGAACAGAATTATTTAGTCCCAGTAAAAGGACTGCACCTTTAATCAAGGATCCTAATTTGATTTTTTTAATGTGCCTGTCGTTTGTCTGACAAGCAAAGTAACAAATGAATTCTGAATTGTATGAACTGGTCAACACGTAATCTGTGTCAGCTACTGCTGTAGTTTACTATAGTGACTGACGGAAACATGTAGCACTAATAATAATAACAGAAGCTCAAGCGCTTGAAGTTACCAAAAACATTTGGCTATTTTGGCCATATACATGTGATCTTCTTGTGTCAACTAGCTATTGCTTCCTGTTTTGAGGCCAAAAGGGTTTTTTTTGATTGTAGAACATTCCGGTGTGCTGTGTTGTTTTCTATGTTCTGTCAAAAAGTCTTTCACCTGATGGGTCATTCAAACATACGACCGTTCAGTTTGATCTGTCTTGTTATGAGACTCTACCAACTAACCTGGTAAAAGATGGGAGGAGTTCTGTGAACCTGACAAATGGTCAAGAAAGCAAGAACATACTCATGTTCTCCCTTTGGCTAAAACTGATCAAGTAAGGGAAACGTTCAGGCCATCTTCTAGAGGAAACTTACTGCTAGAGAAGAGTCCTTTTTCTACTTTTGAAGCACCTCTTAAAGGTTTTCACACAGTAAGGAGGGTCATACTGCACTTTGGCTATTTTCATCAGCAGTCCAAAAATAACAGTTTACAAGCAAAACTATGGGAAGAATTCAAAAAGATTTCTCAGTGTACTTGCATTTTAAATAATGAAAGAAAAGAGGAAAAGGTAAGTTATGCTTAGTGTGTCTTTTTTCTAAATTGTTTTTGTACATCTTTGTGTTTGTGTACAT
The DNA here is from genome assembly GCF_000699145.1 of Aptenodytes forsteri. Taxonomy (NCBI): domain Eukaryota; kingdom Metazoa; phylum Chordata; class Aves; order Sphenisciformes; family Spheniscidae; genus Aptenodytes; species Aptenodytes forsteri. The sequence continues at coordinate 3,012,031 of NW_008795365.1, read as the reverse complement.
ATTTCTGTTTAAAGGTGTGATACAAAATACCAATTGCTTTAGAGATCTCTTTACATGAAAGTGATTTTTAATCCTTCATTAAAGAAAAAGTCAGCAGTAAATACTTTTTAAAACAAAATATGGAAATAGAATTTATAAAGAGGTTTGGATATTAAGTCTTCTTAGTATGAACTTAAGAAGGACTATGTTCATGTGGGCAAATACATAATGATCAAATTAAATGTGTTGGTGTTTACGTAGGGCACACTGATTTAAATTCCCTTTTTTCATGTCCCTCTTCTCTTTCTGATTATTTTCTAGATGCAAAAACCTGCAATGAAGTTGACCTGGAAAACTCTGTAGATTGGGAAGTGAAGACAATTACTAGTGCTATGAAGCAATATCTGCGGTAAGCCTGTCTCTCTCTGTCTCATCTATTTATTTTTTTTTTTTTAAAGACTATGAATTCTGTATTCTAATTCTCCTATGCAGTGTGTTAAGCTACATTACTTACTTTTCCTATATTTTGGAAGAGAGGTTCGTTTTGTGCAAATACCATGTTTGTTACTTGTCTTGGGGGAAGCAAAATAATTTAGCAACGCTAATACTCATGTTCATATAAGACAAACCCCAAAACATTTTTGTGTTAGAAAGTAAGCATTTTTCACTGACGGTTCAGAAATCTGAATTGTTAGTAAACTTGCTGAGAGTTGTTACTGAAAGTCAGCTAAGATTGTTAAGAGTTTTTTGCCTTTTTGTGTTTTAATGTGGTAGAATGGAAAGGGAAAAGGTTATGAAACTTTTAATATTTTCCTCTTTTCCTTCTGGCCCTTGTTTTGATGTTCTAGGTGCAATAGTAATAATATTTTGAGTGTTAAAAGTAAGAATTTTAGATGTGTTCTCTGTTCAAATGGCTTCACCAATTCCTGATCAAGATATTTTACTAAATTGCCTAAGAACACAGAACTTTTGTGTATCTCCTGTAGCGTAACACAATTACAGTATTTTTAATCTGCTGGTTTTATTAAATAAAGTATTACTGGAACCACTATCAAAGAATGCTGAAAAACTATTATCAAGATAAAAGTCTCTCTTATGGAGTGTAGGAAAGAATTTAAAAAAAAAAAAAGTAGGAAAGAAAAAAAAAGTGCACATGATGAAGTATTTCCTGCCTACAGTATTTCCCATCTGAGTGTTTACTCTAATATTTCATAAGCATCAGTAAAATCAATTTAATAAATGAAGGTTTTAACTGATGTTTTAACTCTGATTTCCATTATTCAGTACATTTTTCATTGATGACTAAGGTTTTCAATTTCAATTTTTCTATTTGAAATTTAGAATTTTTTTGATTTGTGGATGGCTACTTTTCAGCAAACTTAACTGTTTTAGGACCTTTATTTCTTTCCAGTAAGGCACTGACTTGCGATTCTTTGTATTTTAAAAACACTAATGAAGAATTAATTACATAGTGTATGTGTACAGTCTTTATCTGAGAAACAGTCTTGGTGGTGTAATTTGGAAAGGTGCCTTATGATAGACTGGAGACATCACTTCAGCTCATGGAAGGTGAATGGATGTATTTAGTCTTATTTTCCTGATAATACCAAGTTTTCCATTCGCGCTGGAAATCATTGAATTCAAGGGCCACCATAACAATGGTTGCCTCCAGTGCAAAGATTATACTACTGAATGTTAAAAAGGTTTCCTGCTTAGACTAAATACAGATAGGAAAGAATATAGCTAAATTTATTATGTCATCCTTGTTTTGCAGAAGCCTTCCAGAGCCACTGATGACGTACGAGTTGCATGGAGAATTCATCGTTCCTGCCAATAAATATATGACTGTACTTCAAATAGAAATCTTTTCTTACAGTACTGTTGTGGCCTTAGGAGCGCGCTGCAAGTGCAATTTCAGAAAAATTCTTCAACCCAGTAAAAATATAGGAATAAGAAATAATAAATGTTTTAAAAAAACCGTAGGTTTTAACCAGTGTTCAGTTCTAGCATGTGTCACAATACGACGTTGTCTATTGACAGACAAGCTTGTGACAGACTTAGCATAGCACAATTTTTACTTTTATGGAAAACCTTTTGGATAGACATTGTAAACATTCATTCTTATTATCTTAATTATATAATGATAAACATCTACTTAGATTGTGATTTTTTTTTTTTTTTCCCCTTCCATTTATAAAGTGTATGAAGCTTAGTAAAAGAAAACACACTAATTCGGGCTCATTTGAATCCTTAAAGCACAGCTGCCTGACCCTTGTTTTCAGTGCCTTGTTAGCTCTGTATCCAGGCAGGCTTGAACGTTCCTCGTATATTAGTAGAAGAAAGGAAAGAGCAGCCCAGATTACACTATGGCAGTTCAAATACAGGCTTGGAGAAGACACAACAGCTTTTGTAGTTCAGCTGTATGGTATCTAATGTACATGGAATTTTTTGGAAGAGGATGGAGGGAAACTGTGTAAGAAAATTTTTGGCAAAGTATCAAACAGATATTTAGCTGATTTTCTTTCCAGCCTGTAGCACTTCTGGCAAACTGTGGAAAGCAAAATTAAAATAAACTTTGAGACAATTGCTTTATCTTCTTCGGATTGCTGTAATGACTTTCCAGGACTGCAGAATGTGTTCACTTGTGGTCCTTAATTCAAAATGAGAATTAGCCCATGAAATTCGTTGCCAAAGCACATCTTAGAGGCCAAGTGCTTAAACAAAATTCAACATACTTACCTAGATGGTGAGTCTGCCCGTTTGTATTGGAAAGTGTTAAAATAATTTCTTGACCTATGAAGTTTTGCCAGCAGTTTCTTGCTTTATTTTCCTTTCTCTATTTTATAGTCTCTTTCAATAAAGGCATTCAATTGAAGTTACATGTTTAAAATAGTACAGTGTTCATAAGTAGTAAACAATTTTGTAGAGGGGGTTGATTCTATGTAGTGGGGAGGGAAATTTAATCAACACTGCAGATCTGAGTTACGGTATACTTAAAAATAGATAGTCAGTGTTGTTTCCTATGTTGGCTATAAAAACTCAACAACGCCGGGAATAGTAAGAAATATCCTTTTCTCTGAAACTATTGCGGGGGGGGGGGGGAAGGCCAAAATTAAAAGGTTCTCCTTTCAATTTTCTTTTCTCTATACGTATCAGTGTAGATTGAAACTATATAAGCCTTGACTGTATCTTGTGATTAAGTTGCTTAGCCATTCTTTAATTAGAGTTTGTGATTTCACATATATGTAAAATAGTCTTGCTTTAAAGAAGGCTTATGTTTTTCTGGCTGTCTGAATTTTGATTAGCTGACTAGAAGCTAAACGTTTTGCATTTTGGTAGCCTTTTTTCTTGCAATCTGTGCAGGGGTGTTGACTGCAAAAGAATAAAAAAACAACCCTAAAATCTGTAGCAATATGCAAAGAAAAAAAATAATCTGTAGCAATAGGCACTGAAGAACTATGGTGGTATTTTATATGAAATACACTTAACAATCAAAGTTGCCTTAGAGTAAAATGGGACCTGATGAGTGGTCCTGGTGTCAAAACTTTGTGCATTCAGAGTAGGTTCTAAATTTTCTCTTTATGTATCTTGTACTAAGTATTATTATATACAAGAGAAATACTTCCACTCCTCTCATTGTAACCACTACTGAGATGTAATTTTGTGATTTAATACAACTTTGAGAAATAGGAAGAGAGATTATTTTCATCTTTTACAGATTCTTGTTTTCATCTGTGTACTAGTGAAACCTGTAGAGGCCAAAATTATTCAATTCAACACCCAACACACAAAAATAAAAAGCTTCTTGCTTATTTTTACTATATTTCTGTACTGTACTAGAGAGGGATGCCGTTGTTATTCAGGGCCCTTTATCGTAGTAATCTCACTCAGTAGGTTTTTTGCATGATTATTCTTCTGTGTCTTCAGAGGTCATTAGATTTTCTCTTTCTGAGCATATGAATCTTCTGCACGTGTTGTCTTACACAGTTTCCAATGCAAGGTGGCATAAATGCAGTATCATTAGCTGCATAGTACCAGCAAAACTGAATTCTAATGATGAGGACAATCAGTAAATGATGCTGAAATGTAAAGTAGTACAGTTCCACTCTGTGGCACCCAGTAACATTGCTCCTCACCTTGCAGTGTATTCATAAGCAGATGAGTCCAATGCAGCAAAACAATAACTACATCTGTCGGTTTTTAAAAATAGATGAACAAAGGCATCCTTTTGCAGGTGGATTGAAAGATGAGTTCACAAAATAAGCAAATAAGTTGATAATTGTAGAACAAAATTACTTGTGAAAACAAAACGCATATGTTCAATATTGCTATGTTTGGAGGTACATAAGTGGTGAAGCAAAGTGTGTGCAGTATGTTTCCCTGCAGGGGTGGGAGAAGCTTTGTGTTTCTGTGGATTTTATTTTATTTTTATTTTTTGAGATAGTTATTTATTTCTATGTCCCATAGAAAGTGGGAGTCCTGAATCTCGAGTTAATGCTGTGCACTTCTTGGTCCATAAACTCCCAGAAAAGAACAAAGAGATGCTGGAAATTTTGGTGAAACATTTAGCGAAGTAAGTATTATGACCTGCTTTCCTACCTTGTCAGAATTCTTGTCCTTACCTTTGTTTGACTACAAAGGGCCTTAGTTAAGTGTGGCTGGAGCTGAAGCCCATCTCGATGCTGTCATACACAATACCAAGAACCAAACGTGCAAAAGCAGACAAGACGTTTGACTCATGCTGTGTATATTTTGGCGGGAAGGGCAGAAATCTAATCCGTTAATGAAGCCATATAAGTATTTACTTTAGCAGTCCTGCCAGCAGTTGAGGTTTTGATTGAAGTGAGAAAGGGAACATTATACTTTCTTTTCGCAAATTCTGGCAAAGTGAATAGTGGAGATCTGTTAGCAAATTTAAGTTGGTTTCACACTTGCCCTGGTCCAAGGCTAAGTGCATTTTATATATTTAAGTTCAGTAAGAGACTGCTTTTGCTTTTAAATTGCTAGTGGAAGAATGGCTTTTCTGTTTTCCAGAATTCAATAAGACTTTATTTGAAGAAACTTTGCACAAAACAAACTTCTAAAACATAGATTAAGGAAATGTAATGTTTTCATTTGTAGACTGCAGTTTCCAACAGTAATGGAAATTTTTCATAACCTATTTCCTGTTTTTTCCTTCAATTCTTTTCAAAAAGTGTTTCAAAGCATGCCAAGAGGAATCTAATGACTGTGGCAAATCTAGGGGTAGTATTTGGACCAACCTTAATGAGGCCACAGGAAGAAACTGTAGCAGCCATCATGGACCTGAAGTTTCAGAATATCGTCGTTGAAATCCTGATAGAAAATCACGAGAAGGTAAGCTTTGATACATCTCCGCGTTTCTGAGTGTTGTCCAAAACAGTCTGCTAGGCTTAACGGGTAGTGTGGAGTTAAGTATGATGTTACGAACAGCTTAATTCTAAAGAATATCGTCCGATACTGTATGCTTTTGGCTATTTATACTCGATAAGTATTCCTGTTCATAGGTAAACTGACATTTCGGAATGCATATTTCCTGGCAATAGCAGTGCTTCTGTGTGTATAGTACACAAATAGATTTTCATTATGATATTTGCATATGTCTTTTTCTGAGCAAAAGTGATACAAGACTGGAAAAGAGAAAGCCCAGGCTCAGTTTTTAGCTCTTCCATTAAGTACTTTGACCAGGGTCTGAATTAATTGTTCTATGTCTTCATTTTTCTCAGAGTTCACAGAGTAAAAAGAAGACTTTACTATACTCTGAATTTTATGGGTAAAAAGCATTATGGGAGCGCCAGGTATTAACATTTCCTTTGTTTTTAGCTGAATGTGTGTTATTTTAAGCCTTTGCATTTGAGGTAATACTGAAAATAGAAGTTGTTGCTGCTGCTCTGACAGCTGCCAGTTATTAAGGTGCCTTACATGTACAAGGTACTGTCCAGAATATCACTGCATGTAATCTGGGATCTGAAAGTTAAAAAAAAAAAAAGAAAAAAAAAGAAAAGGAAAAAAAAAGTCATTTACTGGTCTCTTTGTTTGGGTACTCCTTTGGGAGTCCCTTGTGTCTAAGGTGACTTCTGGAACTGCTGGATGTTTGAGGTACTTTGCTTGTACTGGGAGGATGGGCAGCATCTCCCTCGCTCTTATTGTCAAAAAAAGTGCTTTGGAAAAATTCCAGGATGTGCTTTTTCCTCTCTTCTTTCTTAAGCATGCCAAGCATTGAAATAGTTATTTCTTTTAAAGGTTAACAGTGTTGAAATTGGCTATCTAAGGCAAGTCTTATCTACTCAAAATAATATCTGTCTCAAGTTTTTCTGACAATGTAATTATGCTACCTCCCTGAATGATACAGGCTGGGCAAAGCTTCTGTTGGCATAGCTGTATCCACATGGTGGGTTTTGTTGGCTTAGTTGACTTAGGATGTAATGCTGCCCTCACACACACATTGAGCAGATACGCTATTGTTCTGTTGGAAAAATACTGTGCTGCAGATGTGGCTCAAGTTCTAAGCGATAAATATTCCAAGAGTTGTAAGCCATGCTATTCACTTTGGACCTTATAAATGAAGGTAAACCTTGCAGTAAGCTCAAGCTATTGCAGTGACAAATTTAAGAAAGTGGAGAGAGTGAGCAGAGCCAGGGTGTTTTAATAACATACGGAGGTTGAGGTTGAGTTATGCTTATTCAAATCACTATATCACCACAGATTAGCACCATCTTATTCTTCTGCCAGCTCAGTCGTGTCTTTAAAAACTGGACATCAATTTCATGTTTGAAACATTAGTTGTAGTGGCCTTTCTTGCTCCTCTGAAAATGTAGAGAAGCAGGGAATGGAAAGTACATCGAAATGATACTGCATCATTTTCCATAATTCCTTGTTTTATGCCTACTTTAGAACGAGAAGGCTATAATTTTTTTTTAAGGGATTTCTGTCATTTCACTGTCATTTCTAACAGTGAACTTGCCATCAGTGGTCTGCCTGCAGCAACCTCTCCCACGCTAGAGCTGCTTCCAAGATGGAAGGAAGCACCAAGTGTGACCTCTGTGTATTTATAGCAAAGGCAATGGAGAGGTGTGTGCTAAGGCATTACAAAGATTTTATAGTTGAATTGAATATGTTGCTTTTACTAGTGAGCATTCTTCATTTAGGGCAGACCAAGGATCTACTTTTAATGGCAAGCACGCTTATTGTCAGTCTAATGTTCATTTTATACTGTTGTTTTGAATTTCTATGCATTTCAGACTTTCTAAGTGTCTTGTGTTAGGTATTTTTATTTATAGCCCTGGTGAAGTCCTAGGAGAAGTCACCAGCTGTGGGTTAAAATACTTTCAAATATTTCATTCAGCCACTACTCCGCCTCTGCTAATTTTTAGCAGCTTCTGCTTAATAGAAGCGAAGTTCGGAATTGTAGAAGAGTGCTGGAGTCAAGATGGAGGTACACTGACACAAATGAACTTGAAGCAACACTTCATGCATATGTAATTTATGGCTCTGGCAGACTGCCAGACAGATTGCCCTGTAGCAAATGAAATGACTAACAAACTTCCAAACTAGAAGCAATAGCCATCAATATTTCCGGTTTAAATGCAGTAACTTGGTAGGCAAAATGGTAAAAAATTGTTATGATTCCTCAAATATTTTTAAATTCCATCAACGTTCATTATGTCTTGCGTGGATAGCTTTATTGAAGGAGATCCACAATTCATTTTTAGGAGGAGACATAATTAATTGGGTTACTAGCTTTTGAAATCCTGGTGCAGTCATTCCATTATCATCACTCTGCTGAGTCCTAATTAGAGAATTTCTATGCAATTTATGTGTGGAAACCTGGATATGGGGACTTGCCCTGAGATAAGAATATCATGCTTAGTGCATAAGCTGGTGGGGTTTTTTTTGTTTTTTTTTTTTTTAAAGCTTTGTTGATATGTACATTTATTTCCTGCTAGCTAGAAACCAGTCACTTTCACCTTGTTTACCTGCATACATACTTCCAAACTATGGCTGTGAACCAATTATAGTAGGTTAAGGAGGGGATGTTTTGCAAAATCAGACCAATGCTGAGTCTTGAATGCTGGAACTAGACTGTGCAGCCTGATGGGTCACTTAACTGGCATGAGAATTGCATAATGATTAAGACTAGAAGGGGGATAGAAGAGCATTAGGACAATAATTGTCCAGCTTTTGTTCTTGTCAGTTATGGATAAGTCTCTTCCAGGCAGAGTATTTCCCAGTGTCCAGTCAGAAGATGAGCTGTAGAAGCAGATCTCTACTTTGAAAGAAAAAGCAAAAACTAGACCCAAGCTGCGACAATATTTTACCCGGGACTCTCAGAACCACCTACTGTGGAAGGTAGACCAGTCCAGAGAAAAATGAGACCTGTGAATTGTCTTGCTCTTCTGTGTCATATGGCTGTAGGGGAAGGCCAGCCAGATAAGCTGGGCAAAGTAGGAGCATGTTCAGGTTTGATATTAAATGACCTCTCTATAGTTTTGCCTGGAATTGCCATGTTTTTTGCTGACTGGGCTGTGTGCACCAGCACTCCTGTTTCCCTTTGCTTTGCAGGACTTTAAGGTCGGTGTCATTTCATACTTGGGTGTGTTGTCCCCTTCTCCCTTGCCATATCTGTCTGGTCTCCCTTGATTTCTGTGTCCCATATCTTTCCCTTCGCTAAAAAAGCATCAAGAAATTCATGTTTGTGTCTCATCGTGTTCATTTTGCTTTGAAGCTATACCTTTCCTTGGTGTTCCTTTTCTTGAGGTAACAAACTCGGGGCTGACTGCAGCTGTGCTTGTACAGTACCTGGAACAATCTTTGCTTGGCCTTTAGGTAACCCTCTGATGAAAAGTGGTAGTCAACTTTGACCCAAAAAAAAGGTTTTGATTTCTCTTCTCCTCCTCCCCCAAATGAGTTTCAAGGGTATAAACTAATTTTTCTTCCCAAGGGTTTCACAGACTGGAAATCTTGGACATAAGCTCTTCTGGTCTTTCTTTCTGACTTGCGGTGAGGAAGAAGGGCAGTCTACTCCATGGCAGCATGAAGAGCATGCACGTGTGCATCTTGCTGTTTGTTATAATGTTTTGGCATCTTGTTGGAATGAATGTCACTATTCAAAGGGCTTATTTATTTGCCATTTAGAGATGCCTCAGTGGTAATGTGAGCCATTTTGGTTTCTCAATTCCCTGAACATTATTTTAAGAGGGGGAAAAAAAAACAGGATAAAAAAAGAAATCTAAGAAGTGAAAGAAGATGAGGGAGGAGGTTGGAATAAAAATCTCAGTGGGACGGGAATATCTAAACCAGCATATGGGGGAGGAAAGAATAGTGAGTACAAATAGCAAGATTGCAAAAACAGAAAGATGATGAAAATTACAGTGAAAGAAAACTAGAAGAAAAAAGGAGATGGGCTAGACAGAAGTCCCTTATGGAGACTGGGAAGCCAGAGTCTGCTGAAAGGGAATAGGCATGGTAAAATACGTTTTTCTAGAATTCAGACAACCTATGGGAAAATTATCTCGAAGACATTCATTCTGAAAAACTCGAGTTCATATGTATAAGGCAGATAGTGTTTTCACTTGTTTTCTGTATTAATCTCTTTGTAAAGGGCACAGATTTTACATACTTTAGACAAAATATGTCTTTGTTTTAGCTTTGTTCGGTTTTATGGAGAAATCTTTTTTTATGAAATAGAAATGTTTGAATTTTTCTTACTTTAGGTACTTTATGATTTTTTTAAACTAAAGGGAAGAGAAGAATTTAATACTACTGAGCTCTTAAGCCAACATCAACTTCATGTAGTAATACTTGGAAAATCTTTAGTCTTAAAACATATTACAGTGCATAATACATGCAATAGTTGTGAGACAGAAGAAATGGAAGCAGGTGAAGTCAGTTGTTGGTTTGAGAGTAGGAAGTGGCACAGTCAGGTGTGGCACGTGTCTCCACTTAGCAATCACTGCATGTTTAAAGCAGTTCTGTTGCAGGTAAATGCTTTAGGGTACAGCGGCACTGCCATCATCTAAACTAAGACTATTTTTTGACAACACAGCAGATCTTTTGAAGTCGTGGTAAAGGGACATATGAGAAATACTAAAGAGGGCTTGTTTCAGCTTTCGTGTTGCTTTGCCTTTGGCTGCAACGGAGGACCAAGAAGCAATGCATTGTAATTGTGGTGGTTTGCTGTGGTGTAGCAATTTGAAACTTCCCCAAGCTGAACGTTTCTCAAGTCAACAAGCGTTTGACTTGGAGGGAGAAAAAATTACAGTTTGCGAAGAAACACATGAGCTTCAGTTCAGGAAGGTATTCAGCATGTGCTTAACTTTAAGCACGTAACTAATCAGAAGTGTCATTGAAACTATTCCTGAACTTAATTCCAATTACATGCCTTAATGATTGGCTGAGTCTAAAGCAGAAAGGGCAGCAGGCAAAACAAAGAAATTCATCATGGTTTCTGGTAGAAGTCACAGCAGCTCTTTCATTCCACTATAGTGTGTGCAAACTCTTTAAACCCTTTCTCTGCCCTGTGGATAGCAGAAAGCCCTTCCATGTGAGACGCACACATGGTGTGGTAAATTGACTGCAAATCTTTTTTTTTGTTTGTTTAAAAGACTACAGTTTTCTAAATCTTAATGTGGTTTATGCATAGTAAGAAGACTGTATATCAAATCTCCACTCACGTTTGTGACTGCAGTTGATGACATTAAAAGGAACTGAGTCTGGATCAATACCTGGATTGGTATGCTGTTAGACTGCTCCAAAAGAAACAAAACATGTACTGTGAGTAACCATATTAGATTACAAAAAAAAAAAAAATCAAAACAAAAGTCATGTTCTCAGGGATAGAAGCAGTCTGCTGAGATGCTGCACTACAAATACGTGGCACGTACAAATAATATGGACACAGACTTCTGCCTTCTTGATTTGCCTACGTTATTTCCAGTTAATTTTGGGAAACTTGCCTCAACTTTATATGAAATTTCAAAGTGATACAGATCTCATCTTCCACTGCCCACAGGCAATGTTCCTAAGTAAGTAAACCGAAATGATGATAAGGGAGTGGAATTCAGTTGACTAACATTTGCTTCAGTCTTGATGGTCAGGGTGCTGTGCTTGCATGTGTGGAGGAGGAGGCAAGGGAGAAGTCCTTATGGAGAATGCTAAAATGGATGTTCTGAAATAAAATTTTGTTAGTCAAAGAAACTATTCTGTGAAATGCTGCAGGGGGCATGGAGAGGGGAAAAGTTGTTGCACTCCCGAAGAGTTTAAAAAGTAAATTCTTATGCAGAAGCTGTGTGACATAAGAATTATACTATATTGCAGCTTTCAATGGTAAGTGAAGTATTGAATTTACAAACTTTTTTTTTCTTTATATTGGCTAAACTGACCTGAATGCCATCCTGTCTGGTCATTGCTAATGGATAATAGCATAATATGTGCTTGTGTTTTTGTACGTACTCTTCAGAATTCTAGTAAGTTTTTGCCTTACCAGAGAGGTTAGTGTATTTCAAACCATTTAACAGATTTTTGAATAAACAAGATGTGGCAGTCAGCTGATAATACTTTATTTCCAATATTTTCAATGTTTTTTATTTACACTAATGAAGCATCAGTACTTCATTGCGGAGGGTGCTGGACATACAAATGAAAAATACGTTCTTTGCCTCCAAAGACCCTACAGTCATAATGTAAGATTAAAAAAATGTATTTTAACAAAAACAAAGAGCAGAAAATATTGTACAAAGCAATGATGATATAAATCCTTGTAATGGCGGCAGGGAACTCTGGAGAAGAAAGTACTGGTGAGGCTATGTGGTTGGCTACAGTTGGAACAGTGTCATTTGCAAAGATCTTGACATTTCATTCTGATGCTTTGTACAATGGCAATGTGGTAGGGGGTCCAATGTAGGTTTTTATTCTCAATATATAATTATTTATATTTCTGTTCATAAATTTTGTAGAAAACTTGGTGTGACAGATATATATTTATTTGTATTTGTGTGTGTGTATAAATGTTTATAAGTGTATATTTGCAAATGAAGGGGAGATCATGTTTACCTGTGGTGTGTTTGGCCACGGTTGTTGCTTTTGCTGGCTCCTGACTTAGGTTTCTAAGTGCTGCCTTTTATCTTCTCAGGACTTCTCACATTCCTTGCAAGAGAAAATACGTGCAAACATTCTCTTTCTGCATTATTTTCCATTTAGTAACTAGGAGTATGTTATGTTTCAGAAAGCTAGGTAATTAGATTGACTATTTAATCTTTTAATTTGAAGGCACTTTTTTTTTGTTATTTTAGGTATTTCCTATAACTAAACAAGATACACAAAGCTATTTTGTGTAGCTGTAATAGGGAAGGACAACCTTTTTAAAATACTCTCCTCCTCGGTGTGAGTTACAGTAGGTGAGCATGAAGAGGAGGTGAATCTGCTGTTTCTGCTGGTGCGGTGGAAAAATGTGTAGGTATTTCAAGCCTGGTGTATGGTTAACTCTCTCATTTCCTTCAATGAATAAAATGCATTGGTTGATAGCCATGAATGGGCTGGTATCAGGAACGTTCTTCCCATGAATTGTTAAAAGGTGGAGCGAGATGCAATACAGTGGAAGCTGCAGTCTTTGTATCAGGAGTGCTACTTTTAGAAAGGCTGAGTCAACAAACTCATAATTCGCAAGTGATCAAAGGACACACATTTTTAACCTTGGTATGTGTTGTGGTGGTGTTTTTTTTTTCATCCTTTCACAGCTGTCCTCCAGACTGTAATGTCATGTTTTACAGGCTATGTTTAGTTTCTTCTAAAGATGTGAACTACATGGTTCAAGGTAGTCAGGCCAAATGAGTGGCTATTAGGGTCTACAGATACATCAGGTTTGTCGGAAAATTCCCTCAGTTCTTTTGTCACTCTCATAGTTTGCAGTTTGCCCAGAGCTCTAATTCCTTTTGTATTAAGAGGAGCAGATAGCAGATATTCCAATTTTAGTATGAGATTGAGACTCACAGTGTCCACAAATCCCTAAAAGCCGTGTTTCATTTGGGTATGCGTAGTCAGGCTGCTAGGCAGATAGTCTCAGCAAATGGTATCTTTGCAATGAAGAAAAGGCTGTCTTGGATGGATTTATTTATTTATTTATTTATAGAGCTTTGTGGTTTGGCTCACAGCCAAGGATGTTTCCTGTTTCTAGTTTTGACTTATGCCCAGTTACTTTTCAGTCTGCATCCTCTGTTGCACTGTAACTAGATAGAGTGTGCCAGTCAACATCAAGAGCATGCTTTCTGGTTGGTGGCCCTCTAGAGGCTTAGCTTCAGGTATCTTTCGACTCTTGATCTGAATCTTTTTTTTTTTTTTTCAAATATAATGATTGTGAATATGTATAAAGGTGTTTTGTGGTTTGTAGTGGAATTCAAGCCTCAAAATCCAAAGCCTCAGAAAATCTGCATCCTGTGCAATCTCGTAGAAGCCAGTGCACAGCAAATCATATTTTACAGTGTATAGACGCTGAAGCGCAAAAGTCAGGATAACTACTTCGAGGCAGGCACACCTGTATTGGAGTGGATACAATGGTAACCTCGGGGAGGTAAGTTACTTAAGGATTCTAATTAAGTTGTTGATAATTTTTATTGAAGATTTTGTAAACCTTTTTCAAAAATATTTAATATGATTTTTAGAAATCAACTTTATCACATTTTGTACACTGAACACAGATTCTGTTTAGATGTCAAGAATTTCTAGTGCATGTATTTTATATTTATTGAATCACGTGCTTGAGAACCAGAAGAAATGGATCATGTTGCCTAAAACCAGAAATGAAACAGGTTGATCTAACATTGTCCATAGTAAAGCAAAATGCAAAAAAGTAAGAAACTACAGTAGCAAAGGATCATTTTTTTTTAAAGATTTCAATACACTAGAAATTTTATAAAATTGTTAGAATTGGTGCAGAAATCAGTTTTGAAATAAAACTTTTGTCCTAGCTCTCCAGAAGTTGATCTTTTGTAATTTCTATTATGATTAAACTTTTAATAGCTCCAATTAGCTTCTGCAATCCCTTCAAACAGGGGAAAAAAAATCTAGAACTGTTCATCTTATTGAATGTGTGTTTTACTATTAAAAAATGGATTACAATTTCTTCAAACAGGGGAAAAAAAATCTAGAACTGATCATCTTATTGAATGTGTGTTTTACTATTAAATGGATTACAACAATTAGTGGCTAGTGGTTACAATTAGTGGCTGAGCTACCGCAATGTATTTTAAGTTGCTTATTTTCACCTTGCACTTTCTGAAATGCTTATATCTACAGTAAAATTATAACTTGACATAAAAGACGTTGTTGCTTTATGTTTGCAGAAAATGGCAAAAAGAATGGCACAACCACTATCTGAATTATCTCAAGAGGAAAAAAAGCTTAGAAAGTCTATTGGGGTAAGAGCACACTATGAACCACTAGGGACAGTTGGCCTCTTTTTTTGAGCATTTTTGTCTCTAATATAAATATATGGTTTTTGGTTTTGTACAGGTTGCTGGATCTAACCTGAATTGGGCTTGCATTACACTGAAAAGAAGCTAAGTCAAGAAAAGACCATGGTGATGATCAGTTTCTCTTGCATTATCCCATTAGCTGCTAATTTATAAAATATTATTTGATCAGCATATATTATAGCCAATTGTCATGGAAATGCAAGGAATACCATAGCTGTAAAATGTATAAGGGCAGAGCAGATATGTGGCCTAGGTGGATGGCATTTTATATTGTTCAATAAACATTAGTCAAAGTGTCTGTGTGCATTTATTTACCAACTGCAAATCAAGTATGTATTGAAGGGAAATTGCCCAAATAAAAACTTGTACTGATGATGTTCTTGTCTTGAGAAATACTGTCCTCTAAAAAATATGATTGTAGTAGTGAAGGCTATACCACTAGCCGAATTTCAAAGAATTTGGAATGACCTTGCAGGTTCTAGCCTCCTTTGCATTAGACAGCGACTTCTGGTACTCTGATTCTTGTTCGTGGGTTCAAAGGAAATAGATGCATGTTCTGTGTAGTAGGTGTTATAAGAGTGAATGGGGTTTTGTCTTGCAACAAAATCAAGGCACAGCTTTAAGCTGTTAATGATTTTTTATAAGTTTATCCTCATTAGCTCTATTACTAAGCCTCCAGTTTTTTCTCCCCTCTTTTTCATCCCACTCTGTCCTTGCTGTTTGCCTCCCACTGATTTTTAGAGGAAATTTTAATTACCCCAGTGATACAAAGCAGACAGAGATGACCTGATGTCTGGGTCTTTTCCTAAAGTGATTCCTGGCAAGCATACTGAAATTCATTAATTAGTTCTGCTTGAGACCAGAAAGAACAGATCAGTATTCTCTTGTAGCAGCAGAATCTAATGTACATTTCCATGTACAGCTATACATCTAGTCATAAACTCATGGAATAGGCCAAGTTAAATCCTCCCAGCCATGGGTTTTTTGAATTTCTAAAATCGGCTCTAGTAAGAGCTCAGGATCTAGAGTCCAACGCTGTTGTTGCAGATTAAGGGGAATCTGGCAGCATTCCTTGGGCTGCTGCCATGTGGATCTGCTGGTAGAATACAGTATGATATGTTGAATTTGGCTCATTACTCTCAAGAAATACTTCCATAGACGTTGTGGGACACAGGTTTAGGAATTGGAATGGTTTTATGTAGGGATGGTCTTGGGCTCACTGCTCTAGACAGAGCTGTTATTAGCGGTGTATATCCAAGATGGTTTGTGGTTTGTTTAGCCTTGTAAAGTATCCATTTTGTACTATTGCATAGAGAGAAATAGGTCAAACATACTAGTGTTTGAAATTGCTCGACAAGAGTCTCATCTTTTTTGTTGTAACTTTTACACTGCAGGTTTGAAGACTGATCCACCACTTAAGTCAGTGTGCACTCTGAAATTCTGCTTTCATGTAAGATCAGACCCAAACAGCCATTTAAAATACCGGACTAACTGGGATAGGACTAACGGTTGGATTTGTTGCTTGATAAAATTTTGAGTGCTACATGTGTTAGTTTTCTCCCATATGTAAATTGTTTCACTTAGCTTCTGAGTTTGCCCCCAAGTAGGTCAATAGCAGGATGCCAGTGCTTTTGAGAACTAAATTGTAGAGAACTGATATTCTAGAAATCTAATGCAGTTTGGCCACAGTCTCAAAAACTGTGTAACACTGGATGTGACTGTGAAGTCCTTAAACTTTGAGGTTGGTTTAGTACATTTTTATTGCTTCTTGAATGAGATAATTCAACGAGTAGACTTCATTCTTGTCTTTATACAGGCATTAGTCTAAGCTGTGGTAACTTCTGCAATCCAGATGAGTGATGGTGGTAGATCTGACTTTTACTTGAAGGGAGGCTTTTTTTGGAGTAGCAAAGAGACCTTCTATTAAATAGCATGTTTCAATCCTGTTCTTCCATGGGAGGGTTTCCATCTGATTGGATATGCGTGGTTGCCTCGCCATGCATCTGATAGCAACAGCTTGCAGTGCAAGAAGATATTCTGAAACTTAGTCAGGTGTGGTCCCATGCTTGTTGTGCAAGTCAGTCAAAACACAACAATGTTAGTACCATTTCAGGTGCTCACATTGTGTGTGTATGATTTTGAATTCCGTCTTCTGTGCATACGCAGTGTGCTTCTGACAACAGGTCAACTCACAGCAGGCATCTTTTATTAGCTGTGAAACATTTATACTTCAATGGCATTTAAATAATTAATAAGGCTAGAAGCAAATTTGAATAAAACCAAAACCAAAAAACTTTTCTCCCCACAACTGAAATAAAGCGTGCCTCCATCCCCCCATTCTCAGGCAGACGTTACAATGCTGCTGTCAGTGCAGCAGACAAATATCCATTAAGGCACGATGAAAAGCACTTGTCTATTTAAGTGAAAATAAAGTAAGAAAGAGAAGCTGAATGCTGTATGTGCACACCTTAGGGCAGAGGTTGACCCTCTGCTTGCTTTTCAGATGCTCGCCTTTGCAAAACTGTGGTATGAGCTGTAGCTTTGGCCTCAACAGAAAGAGATTGCTGCTGCTGAAAAAGCAGGTCTAGTTATGGATGAGCTGTACTGGATTTTATTTTCCTACTGAAAAGATAAAAGAAAATACCAAAGTAGGGATGAACACAAATATAAGCTGCTTGAAAGGGCAAAAATGACCCCAGATATGCTTTTTCATGCAACACATGAGGGCAGGATGTTTCCTGTTTCTTTTATATAAAAAAACCCCTAGTGATCTTTCTAGTGGTGGTTGTGTGTGTCATTTCTGGGGGGTGTTTTGTTTGTTTGTTTGTTTTTGTGTGTCTCAGAATCCTCCAAGACAACTCATGATACTTGGTGATTTCATTGCTGAGTTATGACAATTAGTCTCAATTTGCTCTGCATGGGTAAATTTGCTCTGCAGATAGTCAAGAGGTTGCATTCTCTAGTTCATATCTAAATACGTCTTTCAGGAATCCCTTTCTTCTCTGTGGAGACAGATATTGAATATGAGCACAAGGAAGAAAGCGTTACAGCTTGTAACATTGCATCAGAGAAACGTAGGAGTGAGAGGATGGAGTTCGTGTGGACCCTTGCCCTGGTCCCAGGGAGGTGATCTCTGCTCTCTAGAAAGCAATATACTACTTACTGACCTAATCCCAGAAATGAAACTTCCCAACCCCAATCTGTTATAACACGAAGTCGAGAGCAGAGTGAGGTAAAATAGGGGATGGGCCTGATGCCCGCCTGAGTGTCTTGTCTGCAGAAGGGAACTTAGACTGCCTGCCATCAGCCCAGCGCTGTGGCTGGGTAGCACTGGGTTGCACTGAGCAGCGCTGTTGGGAAACATTCGTGCACAGCTCTGCCATTAAAAAAATTAAAAGTAGAGGTGATATGCTTATCCTGACAGTGACAGAGAGGACTCAGTACCCCTAACTTATGTTTTATTAGGGGAGAGAGAACTATTCTGGGCAGCTCATGATTACCTGCCACCGGTATCACTATGAAGTTAACTAGCATGTACTGGACTGCCACTGTTTGAAGTGTGACTTCACTGCTCTCTTGTTATTTCTCCTGTTTATTGTATAGGGGTTTTTCCCCCGTGAAACAGAACAAACCACCAACTGTTTTTTTCAGATCACATAGCTACTTGCAATTAGAAATCTACTTGGATTCATACCGGTCTCCAATTCATTATCCTGTTGCCTGTCTGGCACTGAGTATCATTGAGTAAGGATTGCCTTTATGGTTTTCTTGATTGTATTTTGCTTTTGTGACTTTTAGTTTCTCATGCTAATGGTTTTGGAAGAGTATATTGAAATATTTGTGAGATGAGGAAAAAACACTTAAGAACTTCACTGCAACCTGTGCAAGTCACCTAAATGCATACAAGAAAACTCATCTCTTATGAAGTACTCCTGGGGAATACTTGTTCTTCTCTTATTAATGATCATTTCAGTGGAGATGCATGGATAAGGCTGTACAAATAAACACAGCTGCGGAATGTGACATAGTAAAAAACATGGTGAAACCTCTTGGCAGAGTGTTATTTACCAGAGAGCCCAAATGCAACACTTAGTTCATGGAAAAGATGGCATTTAAAGTTTTGGTACTTTTGAATTTTTCAGAAGCAAATATTTATCTCTAAAACTGCTCAGTCTAGCTTTGTATTTACACATAAGGGGGCAGTGTGGTACTGTTAGCCAAGTGCCATGTAGGTGCATGTTAGATTTCATTTTTATATATTGCATCGTGTTTTAAGAAATGGCTTTAGCACTCTGAGCACAATTAGAGCTTTGTCACTGTCTGAGAGTCCTGCCGTGTCTGTACTGTGGAGAACCAGGTTGGACTGTTTCCTTTCTTCTTTATAAACATTTTGTTTTTAGAGAGTTCTTTGCACTACTTTGGCGCTCTCTCGTAATCCCTTGTTCATAGGCATGTGAAGGAGTGGGAGCCGTTTTTCTTAACACTGGTATGGGGAAGTTCAAATTACATCATTTTACCTCCCCCACAGCAACATTCACTTATTGGGAAGGAAGGTAGTATTTCCACTGGAGCTTTCCTTTGCACACCATATATAGGCTTCCGGCCCACTGCTGCTCCGTTTTGGCAATATGATCATTCTTCCACAGTTTTCATGGAAAATGGTGTTTCTGATTATTTTATACCAGCACAGTCTTCTACCTGCCAGTACAAGAGTGATGATTAAGCAGCTATAAGCCCGTGTATACATGGGTTCTTGGGTCATCTTATTCCTACACATGTTAATATTCAGGGTTAACAAGCCAGGATATGATGGCATGTAGAGTTTCTTACATTTTTAACACGATGTCTTGCGTGCCTTACTGCAGGATGCTTAGGGCATTTTTCTCACCTGTAGAGAAGCCTGGCTGGCTTTTAGCTTCATGCTGCACCTGACATATGCTGTAATAATCCAAAAGTGTGTATCTGTGGCATCTCTTTATACTTTCTGCATGAATTTCTACTGCATAAAAAGCTTCTCCTTCAAAGATTTGTTATGAGTCTCCTCTTTATAGTATTTCCTATACAGATATGTGGCAATGTAAAGTTGCAGAGTAAAAGAACACCATATACTGTTTCATTATATCTTGTTATATTACCGTGTTGTGTTGCTGTAAGGTGTCGTACAGACACAGGGCTTTTCTTGTACAGCTGCTGTTTGTGTTTTTCTTTATCTGCTGGTTTGTCTTTGATGAAATACGTATTAAGCTAATTTGTTCATGTGTGAATCTGCCATGATCAATTGTAAAAGGCTGCTGTTAAATTGTACATCAGCATACTGATAATTTTCTGGAAGTAAATCAGCATCATTAGACTGTATCCTATATGTGACAGTTAAAGTCACATACAGAAATGCTATCAGGTTGAGCAAATCTGCGTTGCTGGTTAATCCAGAGAGAAATGACATGGTATTTTGTATGGAGTGGTGATATGCTAATGGTCATGACTCAAAACATAAAATGATGACAAGAAATGCAGTCCTTTTTATATGCATCTTTGTGAATATCATAATTTAATATAAATGTGACTCAATATGCAATAGTTAACTGAAAAAATTCTCACATGGTATGTTACTATGGTATCCCTCACTAAAAACCCCTTCCCTCAAAATCTTCCCCTTGCTCTCTTCAAGAGCATGTTTGGTTTTTTTAAATTAAAAAGGCTGATATTATAATGGTATCACAAGTTTTGAAAATTAAAATGGAAATTCTGGCAAAACTATAGGTCCGAGCTAAAGCTATAAAGCTTTTTGGTTACTGGTTCATAAAGTTAGTATCCCCCTTTTTCCCCTTCCCCTCCATCCTAGCTGGCAAGCATGGCTGCAAATATTTTGTCTTTGGATTAACTGATTTGCAGCTTGGTTAATGTGTAGACAGTGCGCTTGCTTATTTTCATATTATATTATATTTATTTATTTATTTTAAAAGCACTCATTAAAGACCCACGGCATACTCCCAAACTTGAAGGAATGGATTTTTGGCTCCTGCCTGCTTTGAATGAAATCCAAAACAAATGTTGTTTGATAATGGTTTACAGTTGCATTACACAGGTTGCTCTTCGTGATAAATAATTAACACCCTTTGTGTTCTTGATTGCAGATTTTCAAAACCCTGCCTGATGCCACTTTCCCTGAGCCAATCTCTATGTCAGTATCTCCTCCAAATGCCCCACCAAGGCAATCAAGAAGGCAAGGACAGCGTATTAAGAGGCCTCTGGCTGTTTACAATCTCTGTCTTGAGCTGGATGATGGTAAGATGTTAGTAATAATTTCAGTCTTTGCAGCAGATGGGCTGTGTATCCTATCTTCAGTAGGTGCTTTCATTTCATGTTTCATTTGTATATGTGTGTGCATGCACATGCATGCTTGTTTAATTGCTTTGGAACATGTAAAGAAACAAGGAGAGTACAGAGAAAGGAGAGCATAGAGAGTACTGTCCTGTGACATATGTTTAAAAGTAGGATGAACTGTCTTAAATATGCTTTTCCCCTCTAAAAAAGAAGCAGCTCCTGTTTCTTTGGGGAAATCTTTGACCTCTACTGAAGATTACACAGCCATAAGATAAATGGAGAGAGAACTAAAATTAAAGCAAATCTTTTATGAGAAGAGCTAATGCAGTCTACAGTTAAATTCATCTGGATTAAAGGCTCAGGTCACCACTGCACTAGAGAATACTACTACTTCACTTGAATTTTCAATACCTTGATGTAACTAGCAGTAAATACTTGTAAACTTGCCTTACTGTTGCGAAGCAAAGAAAAAAAAAATCTTGCTTTTGCATGGAGTCTGCAGTAGCAACATATAGTGAGGCAAAGGGTGTATAACATCTTATATATTCTGACTGTTGGCCAGAAACATAATCATTTTCTTGAAATTTCATTGCTTGGGGGTACATACAGTACTGAGAAGGCAAGTCAGGGCTCATTTTGTGTTGCACATTTTCTCCACCCTATTCCCTTTTTCCTTCCTAATGTTGTTAGTCAATTGTCTTTTCACATGAAGAATCATGGGATCAGGGCACAAAGTCCAGTTATCAGCAAGTGAAAATAAACAGGAAGATTTTGAACTCATGCAGTAATATGAGATTCACTGATGAACTGTCATTAAATCAGTGGTCAATAGCGGTTGATTTCTTAAGGAAAGAGCACAAATACCTGCAACAGCTGTTACGTGCAGGTTTTAGAAATAAACTCAGGACTGTTTATTGTCTCAAAGCCAGTTTTACAATGAGTCTGCAAGAAATTCAACATGCCTACTGTCAGATTAGTTCACCAGAGAAATAAGTAATCTCTGTGCCTTTCTTTTCTTGCATCAAAAATGAAACTAAATGCCTTGACTAGAAGGTGTTTAAGGTGCATCTACTTAAAAAGCTTAAGCTGTGTTAATTTGAATAACATGCTACCAAAAGCTAAGAAAGCTCTCGAGCTATACCTGCAATAATAAATTTATCTTCATTTGAAAAACAAAACAAAATTGAAGCCACTCACAGAGTTGTTTACATCTAATTTTGAATGTGAATCCTGGCAGGTCGCAAGACGTAGCACAACTCCAATTCCATGCTGCAAGGTGTGCACTGAGGACTTGACTTTGACCCTAACTCAGTAGACAGAAAGTATTTGATGGATTATTTTTATTGTAAGATCCAAAAATACAGTGTTACTGTTGAAAACTGTTATAAACGTTCAAGTTCTCCTAAATACAGTCCATATTTTTGTCTAATTTGGGCATCTCAACAAAGAGAAGAACTGAGATGGTTAAAGGCTGTAATTGTTATATATCAAAAAGAAATCTGGTATTTGTCTGGGACTTCTAGTGTGGTGAATTGCAGAACAACCTAATACGTCATTATGCATGGTAGAACTGTGATGAAGGCTGAATTGCTGCAGGTGAAGTCATAGTTCCAGCGTGGATGGCACTGAGTTTCAGTGGGATCTGAAAACAATATTTCCCCTTGTAACTTCTAAAAAATATCCACTGTAGTGTCTTCAGCCACTGCTGAAGGTAGTGGTATCCTCAATCTGTTGTTGCTAGAAACTGGCTGTTGGTAGGTCCCAACTACATGTTAATGCTTATTTTATTTGTGTTTAGCCAGACAGTTGTGTCAGTAAGGTAGTCAGTAGTTGGTACAATGGTTGTTTGGCACCTGTGCAAGTATACATGGCAATACAGTACCTTGAGTTCAACTGCATCATTGCATTATCTGAGGAACTACCCCGGTGGATACAGGGTGCATAAATCAGCCAGGCTGATTAATTGTCTAGTCACTGAGTAGAGCTCAGTGCCTCCAAATATGCGCCGTGGCCTTCAGTTACTTTGTTCTTTGGAGGGGGGGGGGAAGGAATAAAAGTGAGCCTGGGCTTCATTCCATATTTACCTAGTTTCTTGGCTAACAAATGCATGTTTTATAACTGCTCTTTGGAAGATTTTATCCTGTGTGTGTTTTTAACAGGAAATTAAACATTAAACCCCTTCCCTCCCCCCTCTTTATTCACAATGGCATGAGTTAAGCACCAGGCATAAGCCAGTGTTTTGTATTTCCTGGATATGGCAAAATTATCATAATCTTGTTTTAAACCAAGTAGCTGATACATATTTATATGTAAATGTATTTGTAGACAAATATATCTCTAAAGTTATTGTAATTATATATAAATATTTTCTATGCCTTGAAACTAGAAGTATGTTGGAGACAAAATCTCTCTGTGCTGGAAAACTTCTTGAGTGTGTTTCTTTTAGGATTGTTATGCAAACCAGGAAATTGTTAGAAAAGCGGAAACAAGTCTTTTAACTATCAGCTGCTCCAGGGAGTTAACAGGCTTCAGAATCCACTGCTTGAATTGGAAATGCAGGGTTCGGGCTAGCTTTTCTTTTTAAAAGCACGTTTGCAGTCGGGAAGCTTCTTGACTGCACACAAAATGTATGCAGCAACCACCCAGAAAGGGCTGTAAGTGACATAAATATTGATAGATATAATAGCTGAAGAACACACGCTGTGTTTAACAAAAATCTTTATTTTGCCTTCTAGTAATTAGCTGTGCTGAGTTCTGATAGTGCATAGATTTTCCTTGTGCATGGCAATTAGAGGTTTAAACCTATTTGCAAACAATTCAAGTATTATATTTACTACCGTAAGGATCTTCATTTCCTGAAAGACAAACTTAAGTCACAGATGATAACTGTCTGTTTTTCTTTCAACTTCTTTCCTCTGTGGTAAGCCAGTTACTAAATTTTCACTCTGAAGTTTTTTGACATCTCAGTGTCTCAAGTAGAACTAGACTTAATGGGGAACTCTTAGCTACTTTCATACATGGCCTAAACCTGAAGTTCTTGTTTAAGCAAAATGCAGATTTGTCTGAGATTTACATTAGGATCATTTCCAGAGTTTTCTTGCCTTCTAAAATGAAGACATGGGATTTTTTTTTTTCTTTTTCTGGAAAGAGGTTTTTCCCCCTCCCGCCCGCCGCGCCCCCCCCCCCAACTATCTGAATGAATTTTAGAGTGAATTAAGTAGCAATGCCGAAACTCCAGTGGCTTACAGTCTCAGCTATGTACAAACGACTTTGCATTCTCTTTCTGTCTCTCTATGCAGAGAGAGACTGACTGTTAGCTAGAACAGGGAGTTGTTTATCCTGTTCTTCTAAAAATGTCATTGGGTCTTTCCCATTTGGACAGTCAGTATATATCAGAAGAGAGCTCTGTTTATATTTCTTCTCAAAGGCAATGCAGAGTTACAGTTTTGTTCCCTCCCAATTTTCTTTTAATTTTTATATATTTTTCTTGTCTTGTAGCAAACTAGACATTTTTTTTGTTTTGTTTTGTTTTGTTTAATCCTTTTCTGTGCCAGAGACTAAGAGATTATTAAACTATTTTGCAGGGCTACTAGAGCAACATGGCAAGAAAAGTCCTGTGTACGGTAGGCAGTATAATGCAGTCCATCCAAGATGAACAGAGTCAGCATGAGTTGCATAAATCACACCTGGAGTCAAGAAATGGGTCTTGCGTGGCAATTTGTCCAACTACAGAACAACTCATTTTCTAAACAAACCAAAATATACTACTTCAGCCACAGTGCTTGCTGATGCCTTATTCTATTTTAATACCCTCTAGGTGTCAAAATTTCTCATTGGCACATACATGGACATAGCACACTAGTATCATATGGGGGGCTGCTTTGTTTTGTTTTTAAGGCATTTGTCTCCTATCCCCCCACTCTGGAACTCGCGAGGCATATGGGGTGTTTGCGATAGCTTGCTGCTGCTGCTGTAAACTAAATGTTATATTTATAGTGCTTTAGAAAACAGATTCTTGTGTAGAATTCTAAAAGAAATAAAAATTAGAACTGCTACTTAACCCTTTAAAACTTTGTGCTAACTTGTATTACCCTCTGAAGTATTTAGGGAAGCCAAAGTATGAATGGTATGTTAGTGTTGAATAGGAGTAGCTCTCTTTGACTTTTTTTTTTGTGGGAATTGGAGTGAGACAGTGTCTTAAATAGGGT
Source organism: Aptenodytes forsteri (assembly GCF_000699145.1). NCBI lineage: Eukaryota > Metazoa > Chordata > Aves > Sphenisciformes > Spheniscidae > Aptenodytes > Aptenodytes forsteri. The sequence goes on along the minus strand of NW_008795365.1, from coordinate 2,987,034 downwards.
GATAAATTAATTTGCATGAACTACTGTGGCATTCAATTAAATTACTTCGTCAAAGTAAAATGTGATATATGTAATGGTTACATAGCTTCCATGCAGTATTCCCTCTTCCTCCTTCTCCCATCCCTTCCTGCCCCAAACAAATAAGTAAAAAAACATAAACTTAATTTGGAATTACTGAACATAAAACCTGGATGTTAGAGGAAGCCTTGGATTTATAATGAGGAGACTGGTCTTCGGAGCTAGAACTGCCCAGAACTGCAAGGTTGCAGGTGTGAAACCTGGCCTTGAACTCTTTCTATTTCTGAATCTGCTGCTTGGAAGTGTTTCTGTAACCTGGCACATAGTAGGGGAAATGGAAAGAAAAGCAGCAACATAGGCATATCAAAAAGCCATAAGGGCTTGCAACACTTGCTTACAAAGCTATTGTTAACAGCTGAGCAGAACACACAGCTATGCTGTTACAAAATAGGTACACCAATATTAGTTGTGAGGGGAAGATCAGGATGATTGCTGTTTGCCACGTAGAATTTAAGATAGTTTGTATTTCACCTTGCTGCAAGAATAGTTCCCGCAATTCTATGCGATCTATCACAGCTTTTTCCACTTGATGGCTCTGAGTAGGATGAGTGCTATACAAAGTAAAAGTCTTTTTGAGCTACTGCCAGTAAAGGTGAAGCTTTTTCTTAGGTAATAATGGGTATGCATAGGGTCCCAGTTTCCTATCAGATAATCAACTTCTGCTTGGAAAACTTTGGGTCCATAGAAGGTACTTATTTTCTTGGAGGTATGGAATAATTTTGGTCCATGCTTTGTATACACAATATACATTGTCTGGCCATTGTTATACCTGTGAGTAATCTACTTGCTACAGCCTACTTGCTGCACAGTTATCTGAAATCGAATTTAACTGTCATAATGTAGTAAACATCTCTTAACTTTTATTTCTTTTCAAATGATGTGTGTCAAATCTTCATGGTTGGTGTGAGAATTGCCTTAGTATCGCTGCCAGTGCTTGTCCACTTTCAGTATATGAAATCCAGAGGCTGAAAAAGTGTTCAAAGTAAACACATCCACATGTGCACACAGACGCACACAACGGGAATCAGAGGTGTAGGGAAAGGGAATTTGAATAGACTTAAAACTCAAATCTGAATTTAAAGAAGGAATGGGGAGTTCAGGAGAAAGGGTCAGTCTTTCCTTGAGGCCAGGCATTATTAAAAATCTCTGATCTCCTGTAATAATTCTTCATCTCTCTAATTCTCTACCTTCTGCACACAGACATGCAAGGGCACATAATACTGTAAGAAGGCCAATTTGGCATGCTAAAAGCCATTAATCCCCAGGCATGGAAGTCACTGACGTATCTTTGCTACATGCCAGCTGTGCCCTGGCCAACCTCTGTTGGTTGAAAGTAAATGCTCTCACCCAGCACACGAGTATAAGTAGAATGAAGACTTGAAGCTGTTCAGCTCTTCACTCAGTTTCCTATGGATGAGAGTGTGTGTTTCACTGAATAAGGTGTTTCCTCACACAGGGTGCTCTTGCTTCCCTTCACTGGTGACAAGGATAGGAGAGAAGATCTTGGAGGGGGGAGGTGGTGAACTTTCTGAAAGGCTGATATGCAAGTTAGAAAATATGATTCCTCTTCCTGTTTTGCTCCCACTCTGTCAGTGTTTTTCATTTGGTCAGAAAAAAATGTATTCTTGTTCTTCTGTTGGCTTCTGGAATTCTTTGTCCTATTTGGTTGTCTTTTTCCCATTTATTTTCTGTTTTCTTCTTTTGACAGTCGCACTTAGTGCAAGGTGAATTACCTTACTACCACTTCTTTCCTTCCCAACTGTACTTTTGCAACTTGCTGAACCAACAGGGAGATTGAAGGAGTACTTAGGGGATATCATGGAGAAGTAATAGTGGTGGGACTAGCTTGGCTAGGATTGCAGTCACATCTAAGACTACTTGACTGGGGCCAAGTGAATTAGCCTCGGAGACCGTGTTAGTGGGAATCTGCAAGCAAGAAGATGCATGATACCTTGTAAGTTTGGTATCCCACTGAGCAAGTGGGTTTCTGTTGTTCTGTAATGGGGATGCAAATTCAGTGGTGATGAGTGTGCTCACTTCTTCTGTCTCCCTGGCCGTTAACACTGCTTGGTGCTGCCTGTGTGCTGCCTAGCCTCCTTCATCCATTTCCACAGCCTCCCTTCCACAGTGCAGCTGAGTCCTACCCTGAGCCCTTGCCAGATGTGCAAAACAATGCGCCGCCCCCACCCCCCCCCC
>NW_008795365.1:2960974-2984664 GCF_000699145.1 Aptenodytes forsteri | reverse complement strand
AAAAAAAAAAAAAAAAAAAAAAAAAAATTGCTCATGCAGACATCTAACCCCAGAGTGTCAGAAGAATGGATAGTGGTAGAAGAATCCAGGCATGGAAGAAAATGTTGACCTAACTACATTGAGGTAGCAAAATCTGTCTTCCTAATTGCTGCCTTTTAAATCATCAGCTGGGAGATTAGGAGGTTCCTCAACAAATGTGTCACCTGGATGTTCAGTTAAAACAGCTGATAAAACTTCCTTAAGGGCTGCTTAGCTTGTTTTCAGTTGTCTTTTTAATAAGCCATAGGCATGCTGCTTCATCCATCCCTACATTGAAGTCACTGTTATGGCAAAAGGAGAGAGGCGAACAAAATGAGGAAGGAGGCAGAGCCAAGTGTCAGCAGCATACTGAAAATGTTTCAGAGTGGCTTTCTTATGAGAGACCTGTCACATACACAACGTGAGAGAAGTTAGTCTTTGTCATTATCCAAGTACCACCATGGGTTGTGGAATTATTGGTAAGAAACTTCTCGTTTTAATAAGTCATGGGAAGTTATTGCAAGTGAAGTAAGCTAAATAGCAAGAGAAGAGGAGACAGCAGCATGATATTATCTCTGTTTGACAGCTCGGGAAAAGAATTTTTGAACACCTTACCTTTTGGGGGTGGAAGGACCCTTACAGAGACCTTTTCCAGCTGATCAGTGGCTGAATTGCCAACACAACAGAAAAGAAGAGGAAACACGGAAGAATATTTTTATGGACTTCGGAGTTTTTTATGCCATTTAAGAAGTGCTGCTGAATTAGGGAACTTTTAGCCCTGATTATAGCATTGTACCCCTTTTTGATCTGCTTTGCTTTTTCACAGTTCTCATTCATTAGACTAGAGCTGTTCTGTTGGTAGGTTTCAATAGAGGTCTGGACCATAGGTAACTGTTGCCTGGACTTACAGAAACCCAAACCACTCAGTGCTACCAAAAAAATTATGAAAGCTATGGGGCAATCCATTTATCTTACTATTTGTCAGAATTTTCAGGAAGTAGCTTCAGTTCATCACTGCATTTTTCAGCCATGAAATTAATGTGTGGCATCTGGCCAGCCTGGTAAGGCTGGAGGTTGTGTGTGGCTTCCTGCCAAGCAAGCTCTGGTAAAACATGAGTAATCTTTGAGTTTAGATACTGCTCTTGTTATCATAGTATACACAAATCAAAAGAGGAACCCCTCTGCATGCTTGTATCTGATTTCTGTTGTGTTTCAAAATTGAATTATGCGATATAAATTAACAAGCCAACCTTGTGTCCATGACTCTGTTTTGAACTGTTTTTCCACAGCTTGAGGAATAAATTGGAATTCTTTACCCATTTTAGTTTTAGCTTGCTCAGCGAAAGGCTTACCTACAATTCTATGTATCTTTGGGATTTTATTGACGTAAAGAAGTAATCCAAGCAATATTTCTCCTGAATTTTGAGAGAGGACCTGCGGTGAAGGAGATACTTATTGAAATAATTGCTTGCTATTACAGGTTAAGTGTATGTCTAGAAAGATGCTTGTTTAAAATTGAACTTTGCATTTTAGAAATAAAAAAGTATCAAAAAGGAGGAGGGCAGGGACATGGTCCCAAAATCCCACTTGCCCCTAAGTAACTTGCAGATGAGCACATTTCTTTCCCTTTCCTAGCCCCAACTCAGACACCCACCTTTCTGGCTACAATTCTTGAGTTGCATCAGCCAGTCTTGAGGCAAATTCTGTGTAGTGCAGCTTCCTCCTTTTTCCGACGTATCTGAATCATTATGGAGTTGGGAAAAACAGTCTTTCTACAGGAAAGCTATTTTGTGCCTAAGATACACACGCTTGTACATGCACGCATTTGAAAAATATATCAAAGTTGGTCTTTATCTAGGAAAAAACTGTAGTTGACTCTAATAGTTGTGTTAATTATTTTGTCTGAGAGAAAAAAATAGCTGGCATAGAGATCTAACTCTTACTGCATGTGTTTTGAAAGATGAAGCTGATGAATATGTGGGCTGTCTGCTGTCCATTTGCTCCATGAAAGCTCTACTGGTTTTAGGGCATATGAGTCTATGATGTCTAAATTTATTTAAGAACTAACTGCATACTAAGGCAGTACTGCGGTGTATAGGATTTGCTACACAATGAGGATAATGGATACTTTTTGATAATGAAATGTGGTAATATAAAGCTATTTTTCTGAGTGTTTACAGGAATCTGACCTCCAAAGTACTTATTATTCGGGAACAGTGAAATAACTCTCTTGTTTAGTTTTAGCATTCTCTATGATTATTTTTAACCAAATAATAGATCGGTTTTAGCTTGCTTTTATGTGATTTCACCTTAGTTTGGAAACTTACATGTTTAAATAGCACAATTTCTGTAGTCTGGAGGTGAGTAGTAAACAATTCTGTTGACCAGTTTCAGTGGCGTGATAAACAAAAGTACATAGTTTCTTAATTTACTCAGAAACAGATGACTTGACTTCATTAATTCAGAAAACTTTAAAAATTTGAAGAAGGAGAAGAATGTCTGAGTTCACATGGTGCTTGGTATAATTACCACAGGATGATTTGTACTGTAAATAGTGAACAAAGGATGCAGCCCTGCATCTAGAAAAGGGTGTTCTTGATTGCAGAGTCCTCTGATCACTCTGATGTCACATAAAGCTTTCTCCACTAGAGTTACTTCTAGCTTTCCAGGAATGGCTGAATCCTTTCCGGAATGATTGGTACTTCGTATCACAGGATCACTTAAAGTTTTGTTAACTGTGTGAAACAACTTACCTTCAGTTATGTTTTTCATGCCTGTTTTCTGTGGATGCTGAAGCTCTAGCACATGGAACTAAGTTGTCACTTGGCAGGGGATATTTATCATACTCGTATTTCTTTTCTATCCCTTATCTACGAGATTCCTATTAAAATGAAAACATAGTACATACCTACAAATTAACATAAGAGCAAAGCTACTTTCTACTTGGTTAAACTTCTGTATTATTGTGGGAAGTTAGCTATTTATGGTGAATGAATGTTTGTTATCTCAGAGCTGGATGCAGCTGTGATGCTGATGGGGGGGGGATGGGTGGCTGCACAGCAGTGCAGCTGCTGCTTCCCCATCTCGTAATGCAGAAAATGTCAGATGAAGGTGGTAATAGGGATTTTTCAGCATCTTTAGTTTACTCTCCTCAGTAATTCTCCCCATCGCCCCTTGTCAATGACTAGACCTGTGTGACTGTGTCAAAGTGGAATAAGACATGTCTTTTATCCTCTTATTTTGCCATGCTTTGTGTATCCGATGAACACTTAAAACATACATGACAGTTCTGTTCTGCCCATTCTGTGTGTCTCAATAGAAACTGTCATATATTCCTCATTTACTCCAGAAACATTCACTTTCATAAACTGTTTTCATCTTCTGGCTACCCTTAAACTATAGATGGTTGTAATGTTGATGTTGAAGATTAGTCTTTCTTTTAATAGTAAAGTATGTAATTCTTTAGTTTACTTCAGCTTAAGTTGGAAGAAAACTCTGTCACTCAAGCAAGTAACTGATAGTGTTAGCTCTCTGGTTTTCGTAGGTTTTATTACAAATGTTTTTTCTTATTTAGAAATCTTGGAGTAAAGTAAGGATCTGATTATTGACACTGCCAAAGTATTTCAGTTTTTTTCAACTTTGGATGCCAACAAAAAATATTCTTAGACTAGCCAGATGGAAAAAGGAGAAAAAAAGGCAACCGGGAGGCACGTCATGCTCAGTTAGGTAGAAGCTGTGTTCAGATTTCTGGTATGGAGGGTCTGAGAGCCTTTACTATCAGAGGCTCATCCAGACAAAAAGGAAAAGGAATTGAGGGTTACATATTTGCTAGAGAGAAGCTAGATGAGGTAAGTCTTAGTCTATATAGGTACTTTCTTACCTTGTGGGAATTCTTCATTATGAGAAAGGGTGACACGAGGCAGGGAGGGGGGGAAGGAGGAAGGATATTTGCGTTAGAAACCGAATGGTAAGTAGTACCAGCTAGACACAACCAGTAAATGGTTAGGATCAACCTAAGCTATCATTTTCTAGATAGGGCTGGTCTGAACTATGAACAGTCGTAAAGGCAAAGCACGGGTATCTGTTGCAGAGGTGCACTGAAAGCTCTAAGGCTTGGATGAGTGTTGTGATTAGAACAGTGAAACAAGAAGATAATTTAGATGACAGTTTAAAAGGATCTGAGCAGTCAAAAAATATAAATAGTATGCAAAAGGTGGTGAGAATGTGAAACAAGTTTTAACTCTGTTAGAGAGTAAAACTGGTTCTTACACCTATTTGCATAGGATGAGGAGATGAATCATAGAAGCGGCTTGGTGGCAACTCTAGAAAGATGGCCAAGCTGAAGGCCGAAGGCACCCAGAGGCTTCCCACAAGTATAAAGAAAAGTTGATGGCTGAAGTGTTGACAAAAATTTATGAGACATCATACAGACTTACTGCTTTTATACTGAGAACCCTCATGTATTTCATCTGTTCTGGCACTCTTTGGTACCCTAAGATAAGAGTGTAATGGGAGAGAAAAGGGAGGGGGATTGACATTTTTAGGGAGAGAAAATGGAGACACCAAGAACACCAAACTGTATGCTCAAAGAATGATTTAAATGAGCTTTAAAAGAAATCATGTCTTCCCTATTTTGTAGTGTAAGAGCTCATTAGAATTCAAGTGGTAGAAAAGAAGAATAGGAAGTTTCAGGAGCTCCTCTTCAAAAGGACCTGTCAGTCCAATGTGGCAGTCAGCCTTTTCATAGAAGTGGGAAACCTGACAACGCTACTCACTGGAGAACAATGTTGGAGGTAAAGAGGAGTGAGAGGAGAGAAACAGTAAAAATATTAGACTATCAATATTAGGGAGCCCCTGAATTCCAAGGTAAAATGAAAACCACAAAGCTGAATCAATTCCAGCAATGTCCTTAACACACTCTTTAACAAACCAACCATGTCAAAACTTTAAAGACTTTTTAATCTCCAGCAGCTTAGGATCTTTACTTGCTCCACACAGCAAAATACAGGAAAAGGGTAGGGTAGGGGGGGAAAAAGAGAAAATAGCTAGCAGTCAATATATGTTACAAGTTTTGAAGAATTGTTAAAAAGAACTTAGCTATGAAAATTGATGTGGGATTTATAATCAGCAGGATCAAGCAGAAATCTTCACAGGTAGTCCTGTTGCAAGGTGAACATTTTGAATAATGTGAAGCCATCTAACTTGTCCTAAAAAAGTTCTCTGGTTATGGGGTTGTATGGCTTGGCAATGTTAATTCTTAAAACATCTTGTAGCATGCTGAAGAAGTTTGAAGAAACTGGAGGAATGCTAATGTAGTAGCAGTATTTAGAAAGGTAAATACAAATCCTTAATGATATATTTACATATGGGACAAAGTTAGGAGGAATTGCAAATAATGACAATGGCAGTTACGTAGGAGTTGTGGTCATGTGCTAAGCTGTACCCATTCAAACAAAATAAGCTTGGTTGTACTGAGAAATAAATTTACAGATTTTGGAGGAAAAATGTAGCCTGTAGCTACAGAATGGAGGACTACATCCTTGAAAACAGTGACTTAGCAAAGTCTGTTAGTCACAGTGGGCAATCAGCTCATCATAAACTATTAATTTAAAGCCATGGCAAAAAAGTGCTGGCCTTGCATGTACAAACAGGGGATTGATGAGTAGGAGTAAGTGGTGGAATTAACGCTCAACATGGCACTCGTGGGACCACAACAAAAAATCATGAATTCAGATCTGATGTGCGCTCTTCAGAAAGAATTCTGGGAAATTGTAACAGGTTTATAAAACAGGTACATGATTCCAAAACTGCAAAATCCCTTACAGTAAGAGATTTAGTGTTAAACTTCTAAAGGAGATAGTTTCTATACCTTCACACAGCAGAAAAAACGGATATGAGAGATACTGTAATTATTAGCAGTGCACATTACATGGGTCATGCCTGAAAATAAAGCCTAACAAAGTGAAGGTACATGCATTCATCAGTGAGTATGATAATTAGCAGCCAATTGATTCTCCATTACCTTTATCATCTGCTGATGTCTTCAGACAAAGACTCTTTGGAAGATACAGTTTGGCACAACATGAGATAGGCGTTAATCAAAAGCAGGTTATTAAGCTTAGAGAGAGAACTAGATAAAATTCTATGGCCTCTGCCATGTACAGGAGTTACTATAATTTCTGAAGTTAGCAGAACTTTTTGTCACCGACATACAGGGTGAAATCTTTGTACTCCTGAAATTTGAGCAATGACGCTATATTTCAAAGACTTAGGTTTTGAGCATATATTGTTTTTAATCATGAAAATGTGCTAGATAATCATTAGTCATCTGTTTTTACAGTTATACAGAATTGCCTTTTCCTGAATAAAGGTATTGTTTTACTTTACAAAAGCAGGTCATTGGAAACATCAGAAATGTAAAGTATCTTTGAACGTGTTTTTAGAGGGTGTTCACTTGATCCAATAGAATTTAGCAGGCGTTTTCCTGTTTAAATACCTGATTTGTTTTTAGTGTTCAAAACCCGATCTTATTCTTGAGACTGCAATACAGTATTGACCGGGAGAAAACGCTGCCTCAGGAAGGAAGGGAAGGAAGAAGAAAATTTGAGGAAAGATTTAATACGCAGTTTCATTTATGATAATGTCAAATGCAATTGCTTGTACACTGCAGTCTCCAATGTAGACTCTGCTGTGCACGACTGAAGCGTTAGGTATTTTTTTACTTTTTCTGTGTGCTCTGAGAAACGATTCAACAGAAAAACCTCTGCTTTCTGTAGGAGGGTGTGGTGAGTTGGTCATATTTGTAATATTAAAGAACAGATTAATATTCCTTTCTACTGCTGTTCTAGTAATGTTGTAGTTTGATAATCTGGTTAATACTACTACTTTGAAAAGAAATTGTGATGAATTAAAAGGACTTAAGTCTATTTAGTTTTAAGGAATTCAGTTTCTTTGCAAAGTAAAATTGCAGTATTACTGTCTAATCTCAGATTTTTATCATTGTGACACATACGTCTGCAAATGAGATGTAATTAATTAGTTTTTACCTGACACTCCTACGGTTTCATGTCATGTCATGTAAACGTGAGCGGCAGCATTCTGGCCTGGGTGCAGCAAGGAGGTGTGAGGTGAGCAGGATTGGGCTGGAGCGCGAGTGACTCACTTTCCCAGGTTAACGTTCTCCTCCTCAGAGCTTATCATACTTTGTTACTACAGGCTAATTTAGATCCTTAAATTAGCAGCTGCTTTAGGGAGAAATTTCCAGATGATCACTTTTATCATTTCGGTGTTTTTAGTTGTGTGTCATTTTACTCTCTAGGGAAGCTGTTCTCTGAGAGTTGCTGGGAAGGGGTGAGGACGAGATGGCTGGGGAAGCGGGCGAGTGCTTTGTTAGCTTTCTGCTTTTGAAGCAGAAGGAATTGAACTGGTTGAGGCAGTAATAAAGTTGTGAGAAGGATTTTATCCAGCGAAGGTGGCTTTTCATTGTCCACGTTTCATTGTTGTTGCATTTTTAATTAAGGAAAAAAAATAAAAGAAAGAAATCATTGCAACAGTACTGCTTAGCTTGATGGAGTAGAATTAAGCTCAGTTGTTCGCTGTGCGGATCTAATACTTCATCTTGTATAGTACTGTATATAAGAGATACAGCTTGTCAAGCAAGCACAATATTTTAACAGTTTTTCATCACGATATTGTGATGCTGTGTTAGGACTTGGTTTGTTCATTTTTTTCCCTGCAAAGCTTTTGGTCCTGGAGGAGCAGAACTCTTTTACCAAGACTGTGGTGTCAGCGGTATCTGATCCACTCTAGAGGGACTTTTGTGATGTTATTTAGCAGGGCTGTGGGCCATGTTCGTGGGTGCTAGTGGGAGTAGGATGGACAGAGGAGGAAAGGAAAGGATGTGGAGAGCCTTGTAAAGGGTGGCTGGAAGTGATCCTTATTACTGTTAAATATTAATATTCTGAAAACAGCCACAGGCCCCATTTGAGACGGTGGGCTTAGCTGTGCTGGACACTTTAATGTTTGCAATTGTCCTCTTTTCATACTCGTCCTTTAGAATTTATAAAATGTACAGCTGATGTTTAAATAAAAAATTAAAAAGGAAAAGCTCTGTAGGTGAAGGTTAGCTTTTCAGGGAAGACCATGCTGTTTGGCTAGATGTGTCAGATGATTTGCAGTGAGTGCTGTGACACTTTGGTAACTTTTTCTTACTGTCCATGGGATATGAATGGTGTTCCTTTAATGTTTTCTTAAGCAATCATTTCTGAATGTGTTGCCTCCTGAGTGATATTCTAATAGTAGCCTATGAAAACAAATAGTAGACCAGAATACAATGAGTTCTCTTAAAAGTAACACTGTTAAAAAGGGGTAATAAAAGTAACGTTCTTGGGTATTGCGTGTTTGCTAGAGATCTCCTGCTTATTTTGACCTTTTTAAATTTCATTGTTTCACGTTTGATAGGATTCTGCTTACGGTACTTGAGAGCAATCATTTCCTCAAATGTGTATTAAATTATTTTTAGAGACTGTGTTTTTAGAGACACACGCAAATGTGTATAGCCTAAAGTATTTTGTTATCTCAGGTGACACATTTGTCTAAAAACAACCCCCCAAAATCTAGCATTTCATCCACATAAAACACATGTTGAAAAGGGGACCGGGAATATGTTGTGTTGTGAAGGTAGCCTGGTGATAATGATGGCGGAAATTGTGCAATGGTGCCTTTTGGGGAAATGCTGGGGGATTGTTTGTCCTCCAAAATATCCTGTCAAGATGGGACAGTAAGGTTTCTTCTTGTATGTATTTCAGGACATGTTACCAAAGCAGCTTCTTTGGCTTGTGAGAATGTTCTTTTAGTATCCTTCTAACTTGTGCTCTCTTTTCTAGCTGACAGTCACAGCTCTCCCAGAGAAGACACCCCAACTGGGAGCATGGATTCTCTTTCTTCCCAGTCTCCAACACCTGCCTTCTCTAGTAGTCCCTCCGGGCTCCTGGATGGAAATCACCTTATTATGGACAGCGGAGATCTTGCAGGCTGGACAACAAATCTGTAAGTAACCTGAATATTAAGTAACAATTTTTCCACTAGTATGATTGGACACGTGAAGCCCATTTCCCTTTTCAGTTTGGTGGCAAGTGAGTGATTTTTCGAAATTACATATAATTGTGTTTGTTTTCTTCTGCTACAAAAAGGTATGTGTTTATACATTGTGGTGGAGCTTAGAGGCTCCTTGAATATTTGTAGGAAAGAAATGTTCTTTTTCTACAGAAACCTAGTGCATTTTACTGTAACCTGTTATGAAATTTTAAATGTTTTTTTATTTAGGCATTGAATATGTAAGTTATTTTCTGTATGATGTATTACCCTAGTTTTATTTCAAGACAGTGTTAAGCTACACTTAGAGGCAGGGCTATTAGGATTTAGGACCAAAGTTTGGGTTTGGATAAATATGCTGTAATGGGTGTGTGCTCAGATGCTGTTGTCTAAGAACATTATCACTGTTAATCTCTTCTTAACAAATTAAATGCCTGTTTTCCAATGAAAGTGCAGTCTGTCACTTTCAGTAGACTCTGTAGATGTTCAGTTTGTGAGCGTGACTTCAGTTTAGCAAAAATTGACATTACAATGTTAGTCCTATCTCTGTAATACATATTCAGGTTTGATACACAAGAAGCTGAACATAACTTGTTTTTTAAATCAGAAGTTGAACTGGAATTGAATTCTCTGGTTTGCTCTTCATACAAACTTTAACATATCAAGACAAAGTTTTCCAGCCTTCAGTGCCAAGAAGATGGAAGGAGCAGGTCTGGAGAAAAGATTTGATACAAGTATTTTCCATAATGGTATTCTGAGTAGCCTGTTCTGCTGATGAAGCAAGTGTGTAAAATTATACGTGTAGGTGTATGTAACACATGAGAATATATAGATAGCCATATGATGAGTTTATATGCACACACAAATAATTAACTGCTGATTAGAGTACTTATTAGCTAGAACAATATTTTCTCTCATGTATTGAAAGAATTCCAGATTTATAGGTATTTTACATAAATGTCATTTCTTTAGTAGAGGACTGAAGTTACTTTCCTTATTAATGGTATTCTGAGTAGCCTGTTCTGCTGATGAAGCAAGTGTGTAAAATTATACGTGTAGGTGTATGTAACACATGAGAATATATAGATAGCCATATGATGAGTTTATATGCACACACAAATAATTAACTGCTGATTAGAGTACTTATTAGCTAGAACAATATTTTCTCTCATGTATTGAAAGAATTCCAGATTTATAGGTATTTTACATAAATGTCATTTCTTTAGTAGAGGACTGAAGTTACTCTTTCCTGTAATATCCACTAGTAGTGGGTAGGATTAACAGTAAGTTGTATTTGATGAAAACAGGTGCATGTGTGGAAAACAGGCTGTATATGATATAAAACTAGAATGTCTATGAAAGCAAGCGTAGCTAATTAAGGAACATAGGGTTAGCGGAACATTGATAATGTCACTTCAGAGAATAAAAGAAGGAAGTGCTGGTTTTATCCAGAGGGTTCAGGAACTTCAGGTGTTTGAAGGAACACTGCATTTTTTGCATTTGTTAATTTTCATAAAAAATTCTACTGTACTGCTGATTTGGAAACTTTGATGGCTTGAGGTTTTGTGCTCGGTTAGAAACAGTACTTAAACAGTTCTGTTTGGAAGGGGGAAAAAAAGTGCATGGTATGTGCATCTAGATTATTTGTCAAAAGCAGTTTTTCTTCCACTCGCCCATCTGTGAAGTTTGCCTAAGAGCTACCTCTGTAACAAGCCTGGACAGTAACAGAGAGTAGTCTGTGAATGGTACATTCTTTTTCCTCTATTTTCTCACCAAATTGGCTTCTCTTCCCTTTCTAGTTCTGGTGACTCAGAGGGCCTTGCCTTAACAAAACCCGCTCCCCCCCCAACAAAACCTGAAACAGCCCCACTGTATTAATGGCCGAGGTAGATGTCAGCAACGGAGAATGTACTTGGTGGACTTCGGCAGTCGCTGTGCATCACGGGGTCCTGTGGGCAGGGAAAGGTGGTGGTTGACTTGCCATTGTGTAGCTGTGGTAGCTCTCACAGCTCCAGGAAATGTAGCATTGGCTGTTGAACTCTGCTTTGGTCGTAGACTATTCTCATAAATTGGACTATTCCAGAATTAGGTGGAGAACAATCCTTTCTGTTTGTGCAGGATTTCAAAATGTTTTGCATTTTGTGCCAAATTGGAACAAAAACAATTCTTAAAGTCTCAGTATCCTCTCTAAAATGGTATTGCAGGTCTTCACTGAGCTACAGTTAATACCATACTGAGTCTAGGGGAGATGGAAATACAAGAGGATCTGGTTACTCAAGTTTCTGCTGATGTTTATAACACATGGGTGTTACTTGTAAGAGATCGATCACTATGGAGTTATGTAGTCAACAAGGTGACGGTGGCTTCTTTGTGGTAGAAGAGTTGGTTGCATTGTTTCCCCAGGGGAGGGATGTTGCATTGCAGGTCAAGATATGTCAGGTATTCCAAGGTTGGTTTATATCAGTAGTTTGCTTTAAGCAAGAACATGTGATGGATAGCAAGAATACTTTTTGTGGTATTTGTTTTCAAGAAAGGAAAAGCTTGTCTTTTCCTGAATGATAGCTGTTGTCACCATAATGTTTCCTGGCAGAGTGTTTTTGTGATGCATGCCCTTTCCTTGTCCCACCTTTAAAAACAAAAGGAGCTACAGCTTCCAGCATGGTGAGAGGAGCACCAAATGAAGGCAAATATACCCTCACCTCCTGGCTGGCACTAGGAGGGGACTGCATGGCCAGAGTGGTGAAAGAGGCTAAGAGAGCAAGGGCTATACCACCGATTTGAAATGTCTCACAGAGCCCTGACTGCTCAATTGTCATGTCAGTATTTAAAGATGTACTATGCATACGGTGTAACTGGAAGGTGATGTTTCACATATGTGCCATTTTGAAGCCCTGCTAAGCTGTTGGTTTTCATGTCTATAAGTGTGTGTCTGCCTGATGCTAGATTTTCTTTGAAAGCTCTGTGTGGATCAGACATATGCCCTGTGTTGTCATGTACTGCTGTAGGGGTGAGTAGAGAGTTGGGTGATGGTTGGCTCTTACTGCCCACAGCAGGGGTGGTTCTCAGTGGAGACCAAAGTTTGTTGTTCTGAGATTATCTTGCACCCTAAACTTTTTTCAACCTTTTTCCTGAAGATATTTTTAACTTCACACTTCCATCTAGAGCCAAATACTAAAAATAAATACATTTTATTTTTACATACACTCTATGGTAGAACATAGAGAGCTTTTTTTCCCCTGTCAATCACAAAGTTACAGAATAGTTTATGGAGACACAGGATTCAAACTCCAGATAGCTCAGGATGGACAAATTACCTTTTCTACTTGATGGAGCACCGTGTCATAAACATGTATTGTTTGAAAATCCCTTCTATCCAAGGATGCTTAGCACAAGCTAATTTCAGACATAAACTGGTAATTATGGTAGTGAGCTGCATAGAGTACTCCTCCCTTGTAGTGCTCTTCACTGGTATGGGCATTTTTTTCCCTTTAAGGCAGAGCAGCAATGGCAATCTCAGTTTAATGTTAACCAAAGCATTTGCATTCTTTTTTTCCCCTCTCTGCTTTAAATGTCCGTACGTACTTGCCCTCAAGCTACAGAATTAACATTGTACAGCCATCTATCTTCCTCAGGTTCCACTGGAACCACTGTCAAAGTCCACTTTGCTCTGAGAGAGCTCCAGGTGGTTACTGTTTCTGTAAGGAGAGCATGTTTCAGACTGTTTTGGGACTGATGTTGGTATAGTTTCACCAGCAGTACGTTCTTAGAATGCTCATTATTTCCCTCAAAGCCACAGTTGGTTCTGGGGGAAAAAAAAGAGGTTCTGTGTTAGACACATCCAGTTCATGGCATGTTCCTTCTAATTCAGATTGCCACCATAGCCGGTGTTCTGAAGGTAAGTAGCATCTTCTAGATGAAATGCAGTTATCCACATAGGCATTCTTTAGCAGCTTTCTTTGATCTGTATCTTCTGCTGTTTGAGATACTGGAAAATAGGCAATATCCCCTGTTTCAGGAATTTGCCAATATAAAATTTTGTACAGTAGAATGTACAAATACAGTGATATTTGCCATGTTGTGCCTTGGGTTTAACAAGTAGGTCACCTGAAGTTCCAGGTCCTGCCACAGATTTTCTTCAGAGAAAATATTACTTATTCTGTTTTGGTTGCATGGCCTGTGCACACTCAGTTCCCAATGCATTTTGATTCTCTGAATCTGTGTAAGGCTTGGGCATGCCCTACTTCCATCTCCTCCTTCCAATTTCTGCACCTCCTTCTGACTGAGGTGTTACCTTTTTACATGTGGGTTAGGTATTGGACTCTCTTGTTCCCATGTCTGGCCTTGTATGTGTCTGCATGCTCACATCACTAACCGTTCTTTTTTCTGAGGTGCTGCTTTGACGATAGGTCCTTCCCTGCAGCTGTAGAGCCGATTTCCTCTAATGCTAGCAGAAGGGGTCATAAGGCAGCTACGTCCTATTATCTTAGAGGGAAAGGAGATCGTGCCTAATACTGGTCTTGAGAATATTGATTTGTCTTAATTCACAAACTTGGGCTACCTGCAATAATTTCAGAATTTCAGAGTATGGACTAGTTTCCCTCATCTTGACCTTCAGTAATCAGGATGGTGGTGTTCATCAAGCTCTTCACTGACTTCCCAGTGGGCCAAAACCATTTATTGATAAGAGGTCCATCTTATTCAGCCTTCCCTGAGTGCTGGCTATAATGGCAGCTCACCTCTAATGGATTAGCGTAGGTTTCCCTTATCGCGATGACTGATTCGTTGAAAGGTGGATTACAAGTCATGTCCTAAAACACTGTGGACTGCCTTATGTCTGTTTTCACTTGACCTCAGAATGAACCAAAAAAGCTGAACACTTGGTATTCGCTGGACTCGGTATGTGTTGTAATCAATCTTTCTGAGGATCTTTTTCTGATAAGGAAAGCTTTGTTACTGTAACTGGCCCATTGAGATCTGTTTGTGCTTACAGTACAGTGCCTTATGCCAGGGCTTATCTACAGAGCTTAGAGATTCACCCCTCACAGTGCTGGGTTTTGAGAATTGGGTCAGAGTCTTTCTTTTTGGTTGGAAGTCCCCTACATTATCTGCATGACCTCTTCTTCATTCATATAATGAAAACTAATGTCTTGTTCCTCAGCTGCAGAGTTCATTTTTGGGATCTGAGACTTACAGGGTCTCTGGGTTTCCTAGGGAGCTGGAACATGGTGACTTCTGATGGTTATTCTGGATGGAGTCATGGTGCAGGATGTGGGGTAGCCTGCCTCAAGATGATGATACTGAGTATCTGTTTACCTTGCCCCCTCCTCTTTCCCTCTCTAAGCCTTTGGGATTTTGCAGCTGGAGGGGATGGAAAGCATCCTGTCCCCAAACCTCTTCGCTGAGTGTGTATATTGAGTGGGGGTTGTTAAAGCAGTTACATTTCTGGGCTCAGAATAGTAAGATTCATAGTTTTCAAACTGAATCCCCCCTTGGATGCTGCTGTAGGAGCATGTAGAGACAGTCCTGACTGTCCAAATACTGAAGGTACTCAAAACCCAGAGGAGAAATAGAAGCACCAATGTAAATGGCTTTTCAGGAATATGCAAGGGACCAGTGGCAGAGGAAATAATCCAGTCTTTCTTTCATGTCTTTTGCAGTTCTTCTTTACTGGTTCTCCTGACACTAAAATATTCTGTTACCCAGCTCAACGGTGTATACGTGCTACACTATGGGCATCGTTTTTGGGTTTTTATTACCCACAGAGGCTTTCAAAATGGTGATGAGAGCCCTGCTGCGTGGCATCCTGAGTGCTTTCAGGGTCTTTGTGACCAGGCTGGGAAGAAGCTAATCATTCTTCATGAAATCTAAGGCTGTTGAAATTCCCGGTGAGCAAACTGATGTTAAAAGAGCCATCAGATGGCAAGGGAGGGCAGAAATAGTGGTGTTCTACACGTAACAGAAGACTTGGTGATAGTTATTAATTTTGTTTGACTGCTGAATGAATTCCCGTCAGCCTTGTTAGATCTACATCAGTAGACTGCATCTATAGTCTCCTTAAAATTGGAATAGTTTCTTTTTGTACTTTCTGGCAGCGGTGTGAATTTGCAATTTTACATAAATGATGTGTGACTTCAGTTTCAGTGTCTTGAAAACTTTTTATAGTATATAATGTCATCATCTTACTTTAATAAAAGATGCTTTAACAGCTGCAGAAGGCACAGTCCAGGTATGTAGCAGTGCTCGTTGCTCATTGTGCTTATTTTGCAGTTTGTTTTTTGTTTCAGCTGCCACCTCTTCGGTGACTCAGCAGTTTTGAGAGCCGGGTTTAGTGGAGCAGGCACTTCTTTTCGTACCCTTTTGTTACGCAAGCAGAGCAATAGCCCTCATTTTGCAGCTCCTTTGAAACAGGCATAATATACCTTAGTCATGTGGTTCATACAAAACAGACTTTGCCATCTCCTTGTCTTCCAGTGGGCTAGGCAGCTGGGCTTGACAGCAGCACAGGGTAAGCAGTAGGTGTGCTCAGAGCAGGGAGAGATGTGGATGCAACCACAATGATGAGCTAAAGTTTCTTTTTTTTCCTTCTTCCCCCCTCTTTCCCTCCTCTCTCTTCTCTCTCCCCCCTCTCTCCTCTCTCTTCTCCTCCCCTTCTCTCTCTCTCTCTCCTCTCCCCTCTCTCTCCTCGCTCTCCCCTCTCCTCGCTCTCCCCTCTCCTCGCGCTCTCCGCTCTTCTCTCTCTCCATGATTCCAGGGAACACAGCCCCCTCATTTTTTTTCTAAAAGGAACAGCAGTATGCTATAAGCTTATAGATGTACATACTTCATTTTTGCTTTGTCTGAATCATCATTTAAAAATGCTTTAACTTAGGACAGCTGCTGTAGACGTTAGCTTCAGACTTACCAGACTGGCGTGAAAGATCATTTCACTAATGTGTTAGCTGCTTCACTGAGACTTCACAATCCAAGTTTAACAAATTCAGTGATGTGTTCTGTATAAATGAGGGTTCAGGAATGTTGCATGCATGTTACATACTTTAAATTTTGGGGGTGGAGTTTCTTTTCAGAGGGAACACGGATGAGGAAATTCTGTCCTGTTTTTGTCTCCAGCTTTGCTGCAACTATGACAATTTCTGGAATTTTGTCTGTGTGTTTTTCTACTCCCCAGCCTCACCAAGGCATAGGGGTTTTAACATGCAGGAAGATCGTTGTCTGGTGGTGGAGAGTATTGGATTGCATATCGAATCAGAAATAGCCGACACCTTTTGATATACTGTGTCGTCATATAATGAAACCTTTTAGGAACACTTTCATTGAGTTTATGTCAGTCAGACACTGTGATACAACAGCCAAGGGGCTGCCAAACCCGTCTATGAAACAACCCTTTTTTTCTCAAGAGTTGCAGTGTAGATTCTTTTCACAGAGTCTCTTCCTTGCTCTCAAGATAAGAGGCTGCTCTTTAGCTGTGTTACCTTAGGAACCAGCCAGATAAACATCCAATAAAATCTTGTTTTCAGGAGTTTGTTTCTGAATATCAGTACAAAATCTCTAGCTTATTTTCAGTAAGGCCGTTTCCCCCTTCTCCCTTCTCCCAACGTTCACTATGCCAGACAATAGCATTTTTTCTCAGAGAGAGATGATTATGTCAGGCTTCCTCCCCCCCCCCGGCCCCAAGGAAATGCATGGCCTTCATTTTAGCCCTTAGGAGACAGGATTTCTTCAACATACCTTCTTAAAGTTGAGATGCTATATGATAAGATACGCAATACTTTCTACTATATCATCATCTTGATAAACAAAGTGTGCAAAGCTTTATAGCAAGGTAACTTTTCTATCACAAGAATCTTTTCAAGAAAGAAAAAAAAATGCAGCAGTTGCTTACACACCACAACATTGGAACTGATTTTTCCTATTGAGTAAAACCGTCTGTTTTAATAATAAAATTAAGTGGTTCCTAGGATAGCCAAGTACGGTAAATAAAAAAACCCTGAAATTCTAGAATGTGCTTAATATTTAAAGCTTTTTTTTTTTTTTCTTCTTAACATGGTGAAACTATTGCTATTGAAAAATGTTTTTTTTTCCCCCCTGCTGGATCCTAGAGCATGATCTCTTGCTCGGTAACCAGGAGCTGAAAGTGACAGGCGAATTCAGGAGCTGTGCTGCAGTGCTTTCGCTACAGCTGAAATGTATTAAGGGAATTCATCAAAAAGTGGGGGAGGGAGCAGCCCAGCGCTCCACGTACCTGCACTTCTGGAGCGTTTTTCCAGTAGAACTGTTGGAGTGGCTCAGAGTTTGTAGAAAACCTGCCAGTTTTTACATGCTTTTCATATAATGCTGCCTGGTAAAGGACAGTGTAGTCTTACTAGTTGATAGATTACCCTTGTTGAGTCTCTGTAACTTGAGAAATAAACATGCCATGACATGGATCTGAACATTTTATTTCATCTTCTGTTCCTTTATTTGCACACCTTTCCTCTTTTTTTCTTTTTCTTTCCTCTCCAAGTCTCAGCGAGAAACAGTCTGGTATTTATTCCAAGTATTCTTATGAATGACCATTGCTTTCCTGGGTCAGAGGGTATCTTTTGTGCCTTCTCTGTTCTGAGTATTGTTTTGAAATCATTAATCCCGTGTCTTACACGCAGGCGGTGTGTGTTGTTCTAGAGCTGATCAAGTAAGTTGCATAGATTAATATGATGCATGTTTCAATGAAATATTTAATAAATGCAAGTTTTTATTATTCACTTGTTGAAAATCAAACAACACACATCTGAGGTATGCACTAGAGAAGACCACTTGGTTCAATATTCTTGAATCGTGATTAATTTGCATTAGAAACATTTTAATGCTCTTCTGGCAATATACTTGGAATATTATTTTTCTGTGTTCTGTAGTTTTACAGGTTTCAGGAATGAGCCTGACACCAATCTTAATGTTGGAGTTGATTTGATTTGAATAAATAAGAGCACAAGGAAAATGTTTTTTCTTTAAATATCAGGATTGTTTTAACTATAATAGTTTAGTCTATGCAAGTTAGATACTTTTTTTAATTCACTTTTGAAAAACTTTTGTCTTAGGTTCACCTTCTATGTTACTGAGTTAAAATTAATTCTGCATGTATACATTATGTGCAGAATGAGGGAGAAATAATCTATGTTCTAGCAAACTTTATAAACTTTACAGTACCATTGAGAAATTTTTTATCCTCAGTATTTATAGAAAATAATAAAAATGCTGGTGCTCTCCTTTTGTTTTTCTTCTCTGAATGAAGTCACTTTTAGCTGAAGGTTTTTTCTGCATGTATACATTATGTGCAGAATGAGGGAGAAATAATCTATGTTCTAGCATAAACTTTAAACTTTACAGTACCATTGAGAAATTTTTTATCCTCAGTGAAAATAATAAATAATCTATGTTCTAGCAAACTTTATAAACTTTACAGTACCATTGAGATATCCTCAGTCCTCAGTATTTATAGAAAATAATAAAAATGCTAGTGCTCACTTTTTGTTTGGAAAACTTTTCAAAAATTAGATAAAAATGGGAGAAAGAGGACAAGTTCAAGTAAAAGTAAAACCCAAAATTACGTAGGTGCTGGTCTTCAAAGGTAGTTATTGGAAGATGTAGATAATTGTGTAGTGGAGGATTCAGAAGTGGTGAAGCAGACTAGCTGTCCTCTTCCCAAAGTTAAGCATGAAATATGTTTCTAGTCAGCAGAATCCAGCTTTTCATTCAGTTAACTACATATGATTCCTTCCTTTATTTGGTAAATCTGATAGTTTTAAAAGCAGAGCATGTTTTGATAAATCCTTCTAGTTATGATTCCAGCACATTTAAGTTTCTTTTTTATTAGTGGAATTAACTGTAGAATGCTGTTTTCATACACTGTGAATTCCAGTTTTCATCCAAATGCTGCCTGACACAGATCCAAAGGAAAACTATTGTCTTGTTAAATAAGGAATGTGCCATTCACCATTTTATAATGTACTAAATTTAAAAATTAATAATCAAAATAAATGTCTGCTTAACTATGTAATTGCTAGAATGACTATGAGATATATTGGCTAGGAAAATCAGTTTGTAAAAGTTGAATTTGGTTGTAAACCACGTTATGCAAACCAACAATAGCGATCCTTTCTTTTAGAAATTAAATATCCCAGTGCACAAGAAGATTAAATTCAGCTATATAAGTTAGGTTTCCTGCTTCCTTTTATTCATTTACAATTATAACTGGGGTGATTGTTGATCCCTTTTTTGCTTTTGGTCAATCCATCTTGGTTAGGTGTGCATTTACACCCCCACAAAAACCTTCTTGACTGGATTCCTAGGTTTTGGTGGTACTTTGCAGATTTATGCTATCTAAGAGGTTAATCTTGGAATACGACGAACTGATAAATGCTGTATTGTGAAGTCTGTACTTCTGAGTGATGATTCCTGTGTGAAAGCTGTGTGCGAATTACTTTGTTTCTGCTTAGAAACTGCTTGAAGTCCAGCTCTTTGTTCCAAAGATATGCGGACATTAAATGTTTGGACTATTTGTTGTTTTGTCCATGCAGTGAAAGAAAGCCTTCCAGTGCTGGAACGCTTTAGTTCTTTAAGGTATAAAATTAGGAACATCCTTTATGTTGGGGAGGACTTTGTTTTTCAATTACTAATAAAAGTTTTAACTTTGGCTGCTATTTCTTCTCCTCTTGTGGCAAGTATGTGTTCAGCCATTAATTTAGTACATATTTGAACAGTGTGTTCGTGAGGGCAGCCACTGAGGCGGTATCTACACAGTTATGCGACTGAGATCTCAATCCAGAGCCAGCATCGTGATCCCATGTTGTAATAGCTGCAGCCGCTTTTGAAATCTTCCCAGTCGTACATACCTTAGTACAGCACTGAGAAGATTTTTAAATAGATTCATCAAAACTTGTAAAGGCAAAGTGGCAGCTCAAATAATAGCCTGCTATATGCAGTTTCATTGTATCTGTCTTTATTAGATAAGGGATGTGGAATTTTGTCGTCTTATTGGTTATGTCATACATCTCAGGTAATTCATCTTAGCTTAGGATGTAGGACATGTAAGAGAAATACTGTCAAGGAGGAAATGCAGAATCATACAATGGCCACGTCTGCAAAATCAGCTCGACTTTATTATTGATTTTGAGTTTGAGGATCTAACTAGTTATGTAGTTATAAAGATTCAAACATTTTGGTATGAAAAGAAATTTTATTCACCTTGTTAATTCTGCCTTGAATATATTTCCTCTCAGTCCTGGTCAAAGCCGCCCATCGATGGTCTCATGGATGAATACTCCGTCTGCTAACCCAGCTGCTACAAACACTGCATCATCCACTTTCTTCTTCCCTAACCCTGCCACTGGGAGTGACAGAACAGTGGAAAGGTATGATGTACATTTCAACTTTTGCTGGTTATTTATTAGCCTCCTTTTTTCTGTATCTTTTTAAAAATAGCTAATTCATGTCTTCTGCAGTATGTGAATGATTATCTCAAATCAAGAAATGCAACCTTAGCAACTTTGGCAGAATAAAATAACTGTCTACTTTGTCTTATTTTTCCTTTGAACACCTTCCTTGTAGAAGGCACCCAGATTGAGCCAGTGGCTTGTTGGTTAATACAAGCAGACTTTGATTTGGGTGGTCAATTCAGTGTATCTCTACTGCAGTGATTCTCTTACAGTGTCTTTTAAAATACAGATTCTTTCTTGTCTGTAGCCACCCATGTCAAATTTAAGTTTCTCAACATAGCCTTCTTGCCTCTGAAAGACTTTCCCATGTCTTTACCTGTCTCTGGTTTCATTCTTTTCTTTCACTCTTTTGGCCTGCTTTCCTTCCATCCTGTTTCTGCTTCCTTCCATGTTGTTGTCCATCTTTTGAAGTATTTTCACTTTTTCCTTTGAAGGTCTTCACCATCTTAGCTTTTTCCTTCCCAAGTTTTATAATATTTGCTTTTCTAATTAAAGTAGTTGGGTATATTTATCAATTCTTTCCAACGCTTGGTAACAAAATTCCATTTCTCACTATTGGTCACATTTTGCACCAGAATTGCATTGTCTGTTTGACTGCAAGTTCCTTGGGGCTGGGAGAATCTTTCCCAATGTTTTATGTGTAGTTGTTGTTGCCTGGGCTCAACAAAAGATGATTTAATGGTGTGGGTGCTGTGTCTAAACAAAGCATCACTGGGCAGCAGCAAACTGTCAGTTTGCAAAGGCGTAACATAATAAGACGTGCCAAAAATACTTATATATTCCAAGATCTCTGCTTATGGTACTTGGAGAAATGAGTACTTTGGACAAATTCATATTGATGGCTTATTACTGCATCCTGAGAACACCTCTAAAAGACTGCCTGAAACGTTAGAAATCTTACTGCGTTTAGGATAAAACAGCATCTTCAGTAGTCTAGTAATGTTGTACTGTAAACACATATAAGAAGTGAATTCTGTACAGTGATAGTAAAAAGCTGAATTGCAAGATTCATGAAGAAACGTTTCAGAAGATATAATGATTAGTCTGTAAATTAAGTATAGTATGCTTTGCCTACTATTGATTTCATTGCTGATTAGCACTTGGCAAAATTTTAACTGTAGTTGAAAGTCGAGTTTATCATAAAAATAAGTGTGCATAAAGTTGGGAGTATGATATTCAGAAATGCCAACAGTAAGCTGTGAAGCTTCAGCTTTGGCATTTGTGTGTGTGAATTATAAGCCTGTAATGATGCATGTGAGATTGTGTTTAAAGTTTTAGTCATCTCCAAGTGAGAATGGAGAGAGAATGGTTGAGAAAGGAGAGTGTCTTCATAATAGTGAAAAATGACTATAATGCATAATTTCATTTTTCAGCATTGCCCACCGAAAAGCAAGAGCAGTTTATCCATGCGAAGCAGAACATAGCTCTGAATTATCATTTCAGATAGGAGCAATTTTTGAAGATGGTAAGTACTGCTTGAGTAAATATAAAGCAATGAAAAACAAATTGACAAAACTGCTAAAATGGCTTTGGATAAAAATACAAGCCTAACTGCTATTCTGCCAACGTTGCTGATGGCACACAGTTGGTGACGTAGAAGATTTCTGGTATGCAGAAGCTACTTAGCATATACTTAGCACTGTGAGGCAATGCCTTTGATTTCTGGTGAGTAGACACTTTCAATTGGTCTACTTTTTCAGCGGCATTTAAATGTCTTGTAGTACCAAAAAAGGTTATTCAGCAATAGAGAAAAACATCTTGGCCTATGAAACTGTGGGTTTTTTAAATGTGAACTATTGTTGTAAAATAACATATGGGCTTTCATTTAAAGAAGAAAAAAAAAAAATCTGTTTAAGGATTTTTAAACAAGCAGAGCTCCGGGTAAATCGGGTAGATCACTGGAGAGAAAATGGAGTGTTTACTTTTTGGATCAAGGGGTGCCTTAGTGTGTGTATGTACTTGTAGAAAAAGGAATATTCACTGAGGTGCAGAACGAAGGCCTGTGTTTGAAGATTTCTGTGGACCCAAATATAGTATTACGTATGAACATCCAGAAGGTGATTCCTGTGCTCAAGACTGTGTTGCTCCTCAATGAGCTTCCACGGCTCTATTCTTCAGCAACTGCACAGGGACTTCAAACTGATAGGAACAGGTTTAGTTTTTAAACCTTATGCCAATGACTACTGTAATACAAATTCTGAAGATGCAGAAGATGACATTAGAGCGTAGTTTCTTCCTATCACAAGGAAATGCTTATTGTAAGAAAGAGATGGTATGGAATGGCTCAACAGGGCCTGGACAGATTCAGCAATTCTTGTTACTTGAATGCAATTTAATATTAAGTCTAAGCAGAAATTAATTCATAGCAGCAGCACGGTAAGACCGTTGTTTGTTACAAGGCCTTGATAAAAAATTACATTCATTCTAAAAACCAGAAGACTCTTAAGTTTGGCCAAGTCTTCATCCAAGTTTTGTGCAGACTGGGGGATTCAAAGTGATCTGAGAATTACATCCCTAAGAACC
Organism: Aptenodytes forsteri; assembly: GCF_000699145.1. NCBI lineage: Eukaryota > Metazoa > Chordata > Aves > Sphenisciformes > Spheniscidae > Aptenodytes > Aptenodytes forsteri. The sequence goes on along the minus strand of NW_008795365.1, from coordinate 2,961,562 downwards.
TTGTGAGTACTGAGACCAGTGTTTCAGTCTTTCAGGCTGTCTAGAGGCAGGGGGGTAGTAAGAGGCATACTGGCCTCTAAAGAATCTGGAAATTCTGCAGTGGTGCCCGTTTTCTTCTCATCCATTGTCAGCTTTTAGCTTGCTACCAGGTCAGAAATCTGATACGTGCTTTCCAGAGGGGAAGTGGTGTTTAATTCTGCATGATCAAACGCACTTATGGGAGGTACTGCCCCGTCATTCAAATACCACATGTGAGAGTCTTTGGTTGGATGTCCAATAAAGGAGGAGTATTCCAAATTCCCAGTTTACATCCAGCAGGAAAAAGAGAAAAGTACACAGTCTAAAACAGCTGGAAAACATCAACCTGCAGGCATTAAAAAGCTAACTAAATATGTCTCGTATATCCCAAAATGCACCCTGTTAACTCTGTTAGCACTGGATCAAAAGTGTATGTGGGAAAGTTCTTCTCATAAATGAACATCTTTTCGTCCTGTCCTCCCCAACCCCAGTAGAATGTTCCTAATTTGTTTAACGAGCTGAAACAAATGGGCAACTTAGCAGAATCTTTTTTTTTTTTTTTTTTTTAAC